>NC_089233.1:6553868-6862137 GCF_963924675.1 Phocoena phocoena
CTAGTTCTGAAGGGTTACTGAGTGTCATCTTGATCAGCCAACCATCTTCATAACAAGATTTGTTGACAAGTCCTGGATTTTCTGCTAGAGCTTCGTTCATTTCTGTTACGTCTCCTGATAGAGGAGAATGGAGTTCACTAGCAGCTTTCACACTTTCCAAAGCACCAAATTCCTCGTTTGTTCAATTTTGTCCCAACTTCAGGCAGACTACAGTAAACAACATCTCCCAAAGCTTCCTGTGCAAAATTCCTGATTCCCTCGGTTCCCACATCGTTTTCTGTTGTTACCCATTCATGTTTGTGAATTTACGACCCGACAGCAGAGCCGGGCCAGTGTGCCACGGCGACAGAGACGGTGCACAGGCTGCAGACCTCGGCCCTGCACAGTCCCCACAGCGTTCAGTGCCATGTTTGCCCCAGATCCTCATTTTCTCTCTGTTCACGTTTAAAACTGCTCTCCTGGAAAGCATCCCAGTGGCCAGGGCACCCTCTTTCTCGGTCACCTTCCCCACCTGGCAGAAGATAGTCAGGGTTCTCGCCCCCAGATCTTGCAATGGTGCATTGCCCTCAGGGTGTCAAAACTTCTGGGGTACCAAACAAAAGGATTCTTTGGGAATCTTGCTGTCAATATTATTTTTGTTTATTATTGGAGTAAAATTGCTTTACAATGTTGTGTTAGTTTCTGCTGTACAATGAAGTGAATCAGCTATATGTATACCTACACCCCCTCCCTCCTACCACCCCACCCATCCCACCCATCTAGGTGGTCACAGAGCACCAAGCTGAGCCCCCGGGCTATACAGCAGTTTCCCACTAGCTATTTTACACATGGTAGTGTATATATGTCAATCCTAATCTCCCAATTTGTCCCACCCTCTCCTTCCCCCACTGTGTCCACACACCCATTCTCTACGTCTGCGTCTGTATTCCTGCCCTACACATAGGTTCATCTGTACCATTTTTCTAGATTCCATATGTATGCGTTAATATGTGATACTTGTTTTTCTTTTTCTGGCTTACTTCACTCTGTATGACAGACTCTAAGTCCATCCACATCTCTACAAATGACCCAATTTCGTTCCTTTTTATGGCTGAGTAATATTCCATTGTATATATGTACCACATCTTCTTTATCCATTCATTTGTACTTGGATATTTAGGTTGCTTCCATGTCCTGGCTATTGTAAATAGTGCTGCAGTGAACATTGGGGTACATGTGTGCTTTTGAATTATGGTTTTCTCCAGGTATATGCCCAGTAGGGGGATTGCTGGTTCATATGGTAGTTCTATTTTTAGTTTTTTAAGGAACCTCCATACTGTTCTCCATAGTGCCAATTTACATTCCCACCAACAGTGTAGGAGGGTTCCCTTTTCTCCACACCCTCTCCAGCATATATTGTTTGTAGATTTTTTGATGATGGCCATTCTGACCGGTGTGAGGTGATACCTCACTGTAGTTTTGATTTGCATTTCTCTAATAACTAGTGATGTTGAGCATCTTTTCATGTGCTTCTTGGCCATCTGTATGTCTTCCTTGGTGAAATGTCTATTTAGGTCTTGCACCCATTTTTTAATCGGGTTGTTTGTTTTTTTGATATTGAGTTCCATGAGCTGTCTGTATATTTTGGAGATTAATCCTTTGTCCTTTGCTTCATTGGCAAATATTTTCTCCCATTCTGAGGGTTGTCTTTTCATCTTGTTTATGGTTTCCTTTGCTGTGCAAAAGCTTTTAAGTTTCATTAGGTCCCATTTGTTTGTTTTTATTTTCATTACCCTAGGAGGTGGGTCAAAAAAGATCTTGCTGTGGTTTATGTCAAAGAGCATTTTTCCTATGTTTTCCTCTAAGAGTTTTATAGTGTCTGGCCTTACATTTAGGTCTTTAATTCATTTGGAGTTTATTTTTTGTGTATGGTGTTAGGTAGTGTTCTAATTTCATTCTTTTACATATAGCTGTCCAGTTTTCCCAGCACCACTTATTGAAGAGGCTGTCTTTTCTCCATTGTATGTTCTTGCCTTTGTCATAAATTAGGTGACCATATGTGTGTGGGTTTACCTCTGGGCTTTCTATCTTGTACCATTGGTCTATATTTCTGTTTTTGTGCCAGTACCATACTGTCTTGATTACTGTAGCTTTGTAGTGCAGTTTGAAGTCAGGGAGCCTGATTCCCCCAGCTCTGTTTTTCTTTCTCAGGATTGCTTTGGCTATTTGGGGTCTTTTGTGTTTCTACACAAATTGTTAAATATTTTGTTCTAATTCTGTGAAGAATGCCATTGGTAGTTTGATAGGGATTGCATTGAATCTGTAGATTGCTTTGGGTAATATAGTCATTTTCACAATATTGATTCTTGCAATCCAAGAACATGGTGTATTTCTCCTCCGTTTATGTCATCTTTGATTTCTTTCATCAGTGTTTTATAGTTTTCTGAATACAAGTCTTTTGCCTCCTTAGGTAGGTTTATTCCTAGGTATTTTATTTTTTTTCTTGGTACCCCAAAACTTCTGGGGTACCAAAGGATCCATTGGGAACCTTGCTGCCAATATCGAGTAGGTGAATAAGTCCTTTGTGATTCAAGTGATTTCCTATTATTTCCCTCCAAAAAACAATGAGAGGAGGCCAAGGCCATCGCTGGTGATAGATCACAATATGATTTTGGCAGATAAAATTGACATTGCTATAACTATATTCCTTTCACCACTCATCTCACTTAAGTAGGGAATTCCCTGGCTGTCCAGTGGTTAGGATTCGGCGGTTTCACTGCCGGGGCCCAGGTTCCATCCCTGGTCGGGGAACTAAGATCCCACAAGCTGTGCGGGGCACAGCCTAAATTAATTAATTAATTAATTAAATTAAAAAACAAAAGTAGCAGGGCGATCAGCTCCATGCTTTGCGATGACCTAGAGGGTGGGATAGGGAGGATGGGAGGGAGGCTCAAGAGGGAGGGGATATGGGGACATATGTATGCATATGGCTGATTCACTTTGGTGTAGAACAAAAACTAACACAGTATTGTGAAGCAGTTATACCCCAATAAAGATCTTTTTAAAAAAAAACACCAAAAGTAGTAATAGACATAATATTTCATTCCGGTAATAAGTAATGCCCATCTGTTGAGAAAAACAAGACAGTTCCCTCCATCTCACTGAGATAAATTCTAATAAAAATAACTTTTTGTAACTCATAGATCAGATTTGTTATATATTTCTTTTGTATTTTTAATATTTATTTAAGTTTTGGCTGCATCGAGTCTTAGTTGCGGCATACAGGATCTTTTGTTGCGGTGCACGGGCTTCTCTCTAGTTGTGACACACAGGGTCATTAGTTGCAGCAGGTGCGTAGGCTCCAGAGCAAGGGGGCTCAGTAGTTGTGGCACTCGGGCTCTAGGGCGCAAGGGCTTAGTTGCTCTGTGGCATGTGGGATCTTAGTTCCCCGACCAGGGATAGAACCCAAGTCGTCTGCATTGCAAGGTGGATTCTTAACTACTGGACCGCCAGGGAAGTCCCTGTTGTACATTTCTATTTTGATCAATTGTAAAGTCCTACTTATCATGATAACCCAATCCAGGAGAAATTTTTTTAAATACTTAAAGCCTTATATTCACGGAAAACTTTAATTAAATTTCAGTTTATATACAATTTTTATATACAATTTTTTTGCAGAGAATTATGGTAACTCAATCAGTTATCAGTAGGTACCAATCTTGTTTCATCTGCAGTCCCACTCATCTTCCTCCTGATTATTTTGAAGCAAATCCCAGATATAACATCATTTTTGTGTAAATATTATTTTTCACACTTAAAAAAAAATTGAAGTAGAGTTACAATATTATGTGTTTCAGGTGTACATTATAGTAATTCAGTATTTTTATGTAAATATTTATTTTACAGAATAATTACAGTATAATTGCCCATATGATAAGGACTCATGAAACATAGAACTATGAAACCAAACCTCCGAAGGACAGAATCGCCCCCAGCTGAGAACCACTGGGTTAGGGTGAAAAGGTCTCTCCCTGAGATTAGTTAGGATGGCTGCCTTCCTTCAGAGAACTGGTGAGGCTGGGGAAGGGCACCTTGGCTCTGGAAGTAGCAGCTGGATCCGAGTACCAGATTCCTTGACCACACTCCAAACGTGGCTTTGGGAATAGCATTGTTTCTCATGTAGTTTGTCTCCTTTGAGAGAGATTCAACCAAGTTCCTCAGCTGACTGAGCTCAAGCTGCAGTCCCATCCCTGAGGGACAATTGACAAAGAAGCTGCCCCATCTTTTCTGCTCCAGGGCAACCTGGCTCCCAGGATGTGGAAAAAAGGTTTTAGCCTATTTGTCTGCGAGCTGTCTTCATCCAGTGACACACTGTGGAAAGAGCTGGCCTGCAAAAGCTGCTGCCCTCAGGGTAAGACCCTGTGCCAGCCCCAAGGCCAGCCTGGGAGCAAGGACTTCCACTCCACCCTTGTGCTCAGGAACCACCATCACCAGGCCAGTTTCTTCCCATCACCTGGCCCCTCCTGTCCAACATCTCAATATAGGACCCAAGAGGACTCAAGACAGGTGTCTAGGGAATTACCTGGTGGTCCAGTGGTTAGGACTCCACACTTCCATTGCAGGGGCCACAGGTTCAATCCCTCTAGAAACTAAGATCCTGCATGCCCCAGTGGCTTGGCCAAAAAGAAAAAGAAAAAAATTAAATTAAAAATAAATAAATAAAACTAAAATGCTGCTTCTATAAAAAAAAAAAAATACAGGGTCTAAGTATTTGGGCATCCGGGACAGTGGGAGGGAGCAGGCTTGAAGCTCTGGAGAGGGACAGACAGGACATCTGGATGTCCTTCTATTCCAGCTCTGTGCGTGTGAGCATTCTTAGGGGATCCACCTGGACCCCAAACTGAATTAGAGGGGCACTCTAGTTTTTAGTGGTTATTGGAAACGGATGCATGATTCTATAGTTCTCTTTCACCTTTACATCAAGTGCCCTAAGATTCTGTACGGGGTTGGCATTTTTTCTTCACATCCCTGGAATAAGAGAGCCCCCTTAATCCTGTCTTTTGGTCAGAACTGCTGTGCTAATCCCGTTGGATCACCACTTTACACCGCACAGCCCAGGGCAACAGCGGCTCTGGGGCATCCAGCTGTAAGCGTTTCCTGCTCAGTAACTGGAAGTTCCTGGCCTCAGGGAGGTGTCAGCGCTGCAATCCGGTACTTCATCGCGCGTGTAATTTAGCCTCTCCAGAGTAACTCGTGCGAAGAAGGGGAAGGAGGGTGATGAAGGGCCCCGGACAGCACGCAGAATCCGAAGGCAGGATCCTTCTCAGAGTTGGGAACTCAAGGAACTTTAAGGGAAGCAGGCACTCCCTAAGCGATCTGACCCAGCTTCCTCCTCTGTGGGTCGATTCCATTCTCCTCTCTACGAGCCCACTCCGCTTACTCATGCGCATGCGCACAGGACCCCAGGATTAGTTAGGAGTCTCAGCCACCGTTTCTTGTCCGTACTGAAGGCTTCTCTGAGGCCAGAGGAGGGGAGATAATGTGCTTTTACATCCAGGAGTGAGTCCCATTGGTGGCCACAGGACAGGAAGGCCTCTGTTGGGAGGTCAGCTCACTTGTCAGTTATTTTCAGCTGTGGCAAAAATTCATATGGGTTTTTTGCAAATGAAGTTTTCAATTTTGGATAAGTAGCCAGATTCCCTGGATGGCACATGCTATGAATGGCTATGGCTGGGCTGGAGCCCAGAGTCTGTCTGCTTCCCGTGGGTGGAGGGCGGGCGTCCTGCACCCGCGCCCGGCAGGACATCTCCCAGGGGCCGCCACACCTGACTGCGGCCCTTCAGTTTATCTCCACGGCCGCTGCTTGTTCCAGTAAGGCCTGCCTGTAGCCCTCGAGTCGTGACTGGCTCCTGCAAGATGTTCCGATGAAACTCCAGGTAAGATTCATCCTCTGAAACTCCAGGTGAGGAGATGGAGAGAGATGTATATACCCGCTAGGATTGTTAGAGATCAGGAAGTCGACGTTGTACCAAAGAACCTTTATTTCCTGGTAAGCAGGAGGCAGGGTGAGAGTGGAGGGGTCAGGGTTGAGGAAAAAGGGGCTTCCGACCAGGTGCCCAGCCTGGGTGCCTGGGACGAGTTACAGGTGATCAGAGACTCCTCGGCACTTGGATGGCCAGCAGGCTGTGTGGTTTTAGGGTGGCGTCGTCGGAAACGGGGAGAAGGAGGTTGGTATATGGGAGATTTCACAGAGGTAAAACCAAGAGCGCTTGGCAAAGGATTAAAACGCCCAGAATGAGGGACCCAGAGGACTAGAAGAGATGATAATTTTTTGACCTTCACTGCGTTGCGATCCACTCAGAGTCTTCTAGTTCCCTGCAACATTTGAATACTAGTCACTCTCTTTTTCTGGATTGTAACTCCCAGGGGAGAGACATGTGGGCAAATTTATCTTAGTTACCCCCACAGAGCTTTAATCAATTAGAAAATTAATGATGCTTTATTTCTAGATTAAACTCTTCTGGCCACCTCCAGGCCTCAATGAAGGGTGAATGTGTATCCTCTCTTGGCTTATCTTCCTGGATAAAGGGCTCAGTGGTGTGTGTGGGGGCGGGGGGCGTTCCAGGGGGTGGGGGGTAGGAAGTGCCCAAGAGACATGGCCTGCCCACAGCTGAGTAGCCCGTTGTGTGTTCCAGGAGTGTACTCGAGGCCAGAACCATAGGATTCTATGAACTGAAACTGGCCAGCTCGTCCTCTCTTCCCGCCACATGGGGGGCTGCCACAAGTGACCCAGGGGGCCTGTGCAGCCCCAGCCCAATAACAAGGCCACTTGTTTTCATCAATGTGGGTTTGGAGGGGGCAGTCATGGTGGCCTTGTGAGTCATCACCCCTCTGTGCAAGGCAAGGGTGTCCGGACAGGTCACCTTTCAGGCCACTGGCTTATGCCATTGCTGCCTAAGCCAGTGGCCTGAGTATCTGCTGGGCTGGGCTCACAACCCAGCCGCAGTACCTGGCTCCTGGTAGTCAGGTCAGGGTGCTCGGCACAGGGGTGGGCAAGGTCCTAAGGACTGCAGGGTGAAATGCAACAACATGCATGGGTGCAGAAAGGGGCCACCTGGGCTGGGGCATTTACAGGAGGCCAGGAGGTACCAACCCCCCATGCAAGGGAAGGGACAGCAGTGAAGCGTGGGTGCTGACCCTGGAGTGCGAGGCCCAAGAAGGAGAAGCCTGAGGGTTCAGTTTCCCCCCTGCCGCCTCCACCGTGCCCTGCAGGTTAGCTTTCCCCACTGCCCTGCAGCTCAGCTGGAGGATTAGTGGGGTCTCCTGCTGGTGGTTATTGTTGCCCCTGGCAGATGTGTTAGATTTCTTGGTCCTTGTTCCTGTAGGGGAAGAGGTGTCTGAATTCAACTGATGCTTCTGCACCTGTATACGTAGCAGGAACTGATGGCTTATATGCTTGCACTTTTCCAGCCCCTTAAGTGTTAGAGGGGATTTTCCCATTCAGGGACTGCTGTATGTAGAGGGTGACAGTGGAAGACGGAGATCACTCCTCAACCCTCCTTCCTTCCACCTCCGATGGTCCAACAGAAACAATAAAGACTGTGAAGCAAGAAAGGGAAATCACAGCTTTTCTTAAAAACGGGATTGCTGCCTGTGCTCTCAGAGAGGCCCCTCTCACTGCAACAGCGCCACCTGCTGACGTAGCCACAAGGTACCTCTGCCACTGAAGAACTCCAGACCCAGGAGGCTTTGTAGCTCTCCAGCTTGATACCCCATTTTCGGATGAGTCAAGTGGAACCTGACAGTTAACAAGATGGGAAGAGCCTAAAAGGTCTCACTAAGTCAAATAGAAATGGTATATTTAAAAGCGCAGTCAGCCTGGCCCTTGAGAGATTTTACATGAAAAAGTGGCAGCTACTTACCTTGGGAGAAACCACCTGAAACAAGGTCCTGATTCTGGGGCCCTCAAGTGTCACAGTTTCCCCTAAATGCCCCGGCCTTGGTTCACTGATGACTTAGCCAAGGTGAAACCTGATGGGTGCGTTAGGTGGCCACTGCCATCCAGCCTCATGGCCAGCTACGTAAAACCGAAAGTGCATGTCACCATGGGCAGAAGTCAAGGCCATTCTCATCCTGAGTCTGGCCAGCACTCCCCTTGATGAACCTTGTTACATTTTACTGACTTGGGCTACTAGCCAATGGCCTGGCTGCTTGGTTCACTTGGAAGAGGACAAATATGGAGAATTAAAGACACACCCTTGGGGCGGTAAACTATGGAATCACACCTTGGTCCTATCTGACAGATGGGTCATTCATGTGGATGCCCAGAGTGGGGACCTGGTCTCTAAGACTCCCTGGCTGTTGATCAAGCCTGCACTGCCCAGAAGCTCCCTCCTGTTCCTGGTAAATTGACTCCATCAAACCTTTAACACCTGCTATGGGCTCTCTTGATGCTGGTGTCCCTGTTCCAGGCCAGTCGGCTGACTCAGGCCACGTCATTATAGCCCTTGAAACTGTGTTATGTTTTAGGCTTTGCAGATCCTCTACAGTCTGATATTGATGCACCTTCTGTTACAAAAGCCACTCACCGGGGGCCAATAGTCAAGGTGTTGGATGGACATTCCACACTCCGTACCACCCACAGCATCTGGGTACCACGCACTGGAATGACCTCTTACAAGTCAGCTCTACTTCCCTCACTTCCTTCTGGTCCACACACTGTAGTAAGGCAGCCTGGTCACTGAATGTGGCTGTCCCTTCTTGGTTTGACCATCTCTTGGGTAATGATCAGGATGAAAGGGATGGGAGGCTTTCTAGACTTATTTTGAAAATCAGAGTCTGCCCTGACCACTTGTTGGTATGGCATTTCTTTTCTTTCCCCTAATAGCTACCCTAGGCCAGCCTGGCTGGTAGACTCTCTTGAGTACAGCCCAGCCAAAAGGGAGCCTAGAGAATTCCAGCTTAATTCTGGCCCAGCCATCAGGATTCTCTTGTTGGATTGATGTGGTTCTAGATCATGTGACTAAGGACACTGCTCTCTCCAGCTCCCCTATAGTGGCTCACACTTGCTGTGGCAGGCTAGACAGTGGCCCCAAGATTTCTGGGTCCTAATCCTTGGAACCTGTGAAGGGGATTTTGCAGATATGATTAAGTTAAGAATCTTCAGATGGGGAGATTATCCTGGATTATCCCAGTGGGCACTAAATGTAATCCCAAGTGTCCTTATAAGAGGGAGGTAGAGACAGAGTTTACAACAGAGGGCAATACTATAATGGGAATAGAAGGACAAAGAGAGAGATTTGAAGACGCTGCTAAAATACTGGATTTGAAGACGAGGAAGAAGCCATGAACTAAGAAATGTAAGGAATGCAGTTCTAGAAACTGGAAAAGACATCAAAAGGGATTCTCCCCTAGAAGGAATGTGGCCCTGCAGACACTTTGGTTTCAGATCAGTGGAAACTATTTCAGACCTCTGACCCCCAGAACTGTAAGACAATAAATGTGTGATATTTTAAGCCACGAAGTCTGTGGTAATTTATTTCAGCAACGATGGGAAACAAATACATGTGCCACGGTGGCCAGAGTAATGGGTCTTTGTAAATTTTGTAAAAATGCCTCGTCACTCACACCTGACCCTTCTGAACAAAAGGTCTGGAAATAGGGGATAATTGGAGAAAAGGAGAAGCCATAGTTACTGAGATGTGACATCCACCACCATCCACAGTTACTTTTTCTTGTGATGAGAACTTTTAAGATGTACTCTCGGGAATTCCCTGGTGGTCCAGTGGTTAGGACTCTGCGCGTTCACTGCCGGGGGGCCGGGTTCAATCCCTAGTCAGGGAACTAAGATCCCACAGGCTGCTTAGCAGGGCAAAAAAAAAAAAAAAATTAAAAAATAAAGGTGTACTCTCTTAGCAGCTTTCACATATGTGCCTTATTTGCAGGCTCTCTGAGCAGACCCTCTGCTCTATTCCCCACCAGCCCAGTCACCTCCACTCTGTCTGTGGAAGGAAAAGTTAACAAAACAACAAAGTGATACAGTATGTTTAGTTTTGTTGGAAGGGAAAAAAAGAACAGTGGGATAGCTGCTTTAACACCATCATTTCAACCTGAGGTTTTGATGGTAGTTTTTTGTGTTTTTTTTTTAATTTATAGTTTTGGCTGTGTTGGGTCTTCGTTGCTGCGCGTGGGCTTTCTCTAGTTGGGGCTACTCTTCGTCGTGGTGCGCAGGCTTCTCATGGTGGTGGCTTCGCTTGTTGCAGAGCACGGGCTCTCGAGGCGCACCAGCTCAGTTAGTTGTGGTGCAGGGGCTTAGTTGCTCTGCGGCATGTGGGATCTTCCTGGATCAGGGATCAAACCCGTGTCCCCTGCATTTGCAGGTGGATTCTTAACCACTGCGCCACCAGGGAAGTCCCTGATGGTAGTTTTTTAAAATACGATGCACTTTAAAGAAATGCTCAGTTGAGCTTACTTCCAAAGCATGTATAAACAACTGATTCAATTTCCAAGTCATCTTTAAATTTCACAATAACAACTGTTTTATGTGTTGTATAGTTATCTGAACAATGTTTCAAAAGCATTTGAAACAACAAAAAGACAAAGGAATTCTCTAATGATTGAAACAGCAATGCAAACTAGCAATTTCAACACCAGAATAATTTTTTTTTTGAGTCTTCAATCTAGCTGAGAAGCATTACAGTCCTCAGAATCTGCCTATTATTTAAGAGATACATGTTTCTGACCTCACTTTTCCTAAGAGAAGTGAGGCATATATAGAGAAGTAAGGTTTTCCCATAACCCTCTCAGTTGACAGGGAGGTTTTTCACTCGTTGGGGATTAAAACGAGAGAAACTCTTAACTTCCCTTTGGCCCTCCCTGCAGGATTTCTCAGGCTCCTTCCTTTGAGGGCTGCTTGCCCTTTAACTTCCCTTCACTCAGGCTCCATTTAGGAAAGATTGCTTAATTCACAGAAGGCACCATTATCACCAGAAAACATCTCCTGGGACCTGCTGGTTCTGGGCATGAGTAGCCTCCATAGAGTCAAGATACAGGTCTCTACCTGTTCTCTAAGTGCTAACACTTTGGGTTCAGTGTAGACACACACTAAAAGAGCCAGCGAAATTGTAGGGGCAACAAGATGGAGTAAACGCAGTGTACACAACTTGCTTGGGTGCAGGGTTGGGGAGAGGGCTGGAGTAGGCCAGGTTTGCCAGAGGTGAGTTTGGAAAGAATGATGGAGATGGAGGGTAGAGGGAGGTTGGAAGAGGTTAGAAAACACTAGGGGGTGTTCCTAGTGCCCTAGGTAATACAGAAGGAGGAAAGATAGGACGTGTGGATGGAGCCTCTCAAGACCAGGCTCCACCGCCAAAGCATTCACTCAAAAATCATTTAGGTGCCCATGTTTCAGGTACAGTTTTGGTCACAGGGGTTACAGTGATGAAGGCGACAGAAGGCCCTTAAGTGGGGGTGAGTGAGGCGTGTGAAAGGAACAGACGTGAGGGCCAGTGTGGCTGAAGCACGGGGACCGAGAAGCAGAAAAGCAGAGGCCAGGGCCACCGGCAGGCAGTGGCCGGATCTTGCAGGGCTTTGCAGGCCATGGTTAGAGGTTTGGGTTTTATTCTGAGGGCAGCAACGGGACGTTTCATTCATTCTGCAACAGCCTTAGGAACTAGGTAGTCTGATCCCACTTTTACTGACGAGGACGAGCAGGGTGGGGTTAGGTAATTTGTTCAAGGTCAGCTGAAGGCTAGAGGGGCTACGAAAACCTGCCGTCTCTCCCCACCCCAGGGCCGCCTGCGCCACCCCACCGAAGCTAGGTAAATACAGGCGGCGCGCCCCAGATTTCTGGGCGTGCGCGCGCCACGGCGACACCGCGCATGCGCCTCTGCCTACGGAAGCCGGGAGGGAGGGGGAGAAGGGGAGGGAGGGGGAGGAGAGAGGGAGGGAGGGAGGGAGGGGGCGGGGCCGACGCTGGCGGGCGCGGGGGAAATGGCGGCGGCGGCGGCGGCGGCCCCTACGGCGAACGGGACCGGAGGGAGCAGCGGGATGGAGGTGGATGCAGCAGGTAATGGGCCGCGCGGGAGCGGCTTCTGGAGACTTCCTTGGGGGCGCGTCAAGGCCGTCCTGGACTCCCGGGAGAAGTCGGGAGGGCGGGTCAAAAGCGAGCTCCCTGGGTTAACTTGCGGGAGGAATGTATGGCCCGACTCTGCCGTCTCTCACTCCCGTCTCCCGGGAGGACTCTCACCCCCTCTTCCTCCTCAGTCGTGCCCAGCGTGATGGCCTCCGGAGTGACTGGCAGCGTTTCAGTCGCTCTTCATCCCCTCGTCATTCTCAACATCTCAGATCATTGGATTCGCATGCGCTCGCAGGAGGGGCGGCCTATGCAGGGTGAGTGTTCGGCGTAATTCTCCAGCCTCCTCTCCTTGGTCACCTCCCCCAAATGGTGGTCTTTCCCCTTCCTTTACTGAAGCCAGTTCCTCCTCCGCAGATCACCGTTTCCCTAATATTTGGTTCACACTGACCTCAGACCCTCGAGCTATAATGATTAGGGAAGTTTGGGGTTTCCTTACCCTCACCTCTTATGTGTCCTTCTCTCATCCAGTGATTGGGGCTCTGATCGGGAAGCAGGAGGGCCGAAATATCGAGGTGATGAACTCCTTTGAGCTGCTGTCCCACACCGTGGAAGAGAAGATTATCATTGACAAGGAATATTATTACACCAAGGAGGAGCAGTGTGAGAGGGGAATAGACGTGGGGGAGAGGAGTGGGAGTGGGGAGAAAAAGCAGAGTGGGGAAGATGGAGAGGGTCGGGAAAAAAAGTAAACAGGATAGGACGAGAACGGAGGAAAAGTGAAGCTAGAGTAGCTGAAGAGACCTTAGAAAAAGGACACATTCAGTTATTCCCTGCAAAGAAAGTGAGAAGACTGAGGAGATTAATTATTCTAAATAGAGCCAGCATGGGAAGGGGCGAAGCTGGTAAAAATACACCAGGAATTTCAAATCAAGGAAGGATGGTTTCAAGAAATATTCTGGCGCCTTCCTCTCCAGTTAAACAGGTATTCAAGGAGCTGGAGTTCCTCGGTTGGTATACCACAGGGGGGCCGCCTGACCCCTCCGACATCCACGTCCATAAGCAGGTATACACACTCACACTTGTGCATGCTGGGGCAGAGACTAGAGGATGAGGGGAAGATGGGCCCTGACACTTGTGTGCATTCTCCCCCTCTTCCAGGTGTGCGAGATAATTGAGAGCCCTCTGTTTCTTAAGTTGAACCCTATGACCAAGCACACAGATGTGAGTAAAACTAACCCCGTGCCCACCTTGTCCTGCTTGTCCATCACTATGGCCATCTTTCATTCTCATCCTGCTATCTTTAACTGTATGACATTTTTATTGAATTGAATCTCTTTTGCAGTTTACCAGCTGTGAGACTTTGGGTTAGTCACTTAACCTCTAAAGGGCATTTTCCCCGTGTATAAAATGGGGTAATTCCTACTTCACTAGGTCCTTTGGAAGGTTAGATGAGAAAATGTAATGTGAAAGGGCCAAGCCCGTTTTTGGCACTTAACATATAGGTTCAGGTGTGTTTGATGTTAGTAAGAGCTGTTCTCCCATCTCTTCTTTACAGCTTCCCGTCAGCGTTTTTGAGTCTGTCATAGATATAATCAATGGAGAGGTAGGTAATGCCCTGCCCTTCAACCCTCAGATTCTGCTCCTGGCATTTCCTCCTTTTGACTGTGTGTGCCCTGTAGGCCACAATGCTGTTTGCTGAGCTGACCTACACTCTGGCCACAGAGGAAGCTGAACGCATTGGTGTGGACCACGTGGCACGAATGACAGCAACAGGCAGTGGAGAGAACTCCACTGGTAGGGGAGGCTGGAGGGGCTTCGTAAGTGGGGGCGGAAGGTGTGGCCCCACTTCTTCTCCACCTTGGCCTGTCCCTGTCCCCCTGCAGTGGCTGAACACCTGATTGCACAGCACAGTGCCATCAAGATGCTGCACAGCCGCGTCAAGCTCATCTTGGAGTACGTCAAGGCCTCTGAAGCAGGTAGGACAGGTGTCTCCCCGGCACTTGAACCGCTTTTCCTCTCCCTCCTGGGGAAGCGACAGCATCCACGTTAACGCAGCCTCTGTTGTGCCTTTAGGAGAGGTCCCCTTTAACCATGAGATCCTGCGTGAGGCCTATGCTCTGTGTCACTGCCTCCCAGTGCTCAGCACAGACAAGTTCAAGACAGACTTCTACGATGTGAGTGTAAAGCCCAGGACAGGGAGGTGGGGCTCACACCGTCATCATGCACGCAGGACCTGGGACCTGGCTGTTCCCTGGGCATGCGGCTGGGGACCCAGAGCCCCTGGGGAACTGCCTCTTTCTGTTCCCTCGCAGCAATGCAATGACGTGGGGCTCATGGCCTACCTTGGCACCATCACCAAGACGTGCAACACCATGAACCAGTTTGTGAACAAGTTCAATGTCCTCTATGACCGACAAGGCATTGGCAGGCGGATGCGGGGGCTCTTCTTCTGATGAGAGGATACTTAAAAGGATGCAGCACAGGGGTCGGACAGCTGTCGAGAGGAGGGTGCTACACTCCATTTAGAGAAACCTGTTGCTAATAAAAGGGGAGCAGCCCCTCCGCACCCCTTCTAGTGGCTCTGTCCTCTCTGTTAGGTGCCACGCTCTTTTGGATCTTAAAGCCTTGATCCTACAGGCTCAGTGGATGGCCGAGAGGTGTTTCTCAGTTACTGCGGCACTGAGTGTTTACCACAGGGAGGTATGTGCCTGAACCCCAGAAGGCAGAGGTACTCGCGTCCATACTTTGAGACTATAAACTGGAGCGGGGGAGGGAGTGGAGACCCCGTGCAGTCTCTTATCAGTGCCTGGCAGGCAGAGCAGGAACTCCCCTGAGTAGACTGTGAGTGGCTGGAATAAGACAAGCGTAAAGGGAAAAGACAGGAATCTAGGAAACTCAAAATACCCTGTTGTAACAGAAGGCAGCAAATCTACACACACTTTATTAGCAAAATGAATGAGTAAAACAAGTGCAGCTTGGGAAAAAGAAGGGACCCTCCTTTCCCCTCAAGGGTATCTCTAGGTCTTTAAAGTAAGGGGGATTAGGACCATATGCAGAGTAGATACCAGTGTCTCAAGCGACTGGAATCACACAAAAGTGACCCGTGTCCGGGCGGCATTGACCTGCCAGACGTTCAGCTCCTCGTACTCGTCTAGGGCCGCCTGGAACTGAGCAGGTGTGAAGCCGCGAGACACGCAGCGCTGCTCTGCCTCGGAATACCGGACACTGCGGCCCTCCGAGGCCAACTCACGGACAGTGGCAAATATCACATCCGCTGGCCTCTGGGTCCTGGAGAAAACAAGCGTGGGTGTGCAAGGTCAGGGTACAACAAGAACACCCAGTACCAACAGAACAGCAGTGATCAGGGTTAGAATTCTGAGGCCAACATCACAGACACGGGGATGCAGAAGCCACAGGATAAATTTTCTGCTCAAGAAGGTCAAGGTAACTCCTGACGTCCTTCACTAAGCCGCTCACCTGGCTGCTTGCCCCTTGTCACCCAGAAGGGAGTCCTTGGACATCTCCATTAGCCGTATGGCTTCATTCACATCCTCCTTCTCCACTGTGTCCACCATTCGCAGACGTGCCTAAGGGGAGGGTAGGGAGAGATGGGAACGGGAGGAGGAGGGTGGCACGAAGTCAGGGACCCCCCCCCCACAGCTCCAGCTTTAAGGTTGGGCAACCCACGTGTTCCTACTCACAAAGGAGTAGAGGCCCCTCCCCTCCCGCCAAGCATCCGCAGTGTGGGGCCGGCACTGTCAGACCGAGACAAGTGCAATGCCCAGGGCAGCGTCCAGCAATTGCCCAAGTCTCCGCCTCTCAACACTGGCCAGTCCCGGTGTTCAGCTGTCCTGTGAGGGAGACCAGACCCTTCTGAACTCCACTGGGCTCCCCACCACGACAGATGGAGCTTGGGGAGCTCAGCCAAGAAAGCAACTGGCAGAGAGGTAGTGTCCCTGGGGCTCGGGAAGTGCTAGCTCAGCAGTAGGTCAGGTAATCACACTACCTGCACGAACAGCACTTTGGAGCCCCCAGGACTAAGGTCCGAGATGTGAGGACAGAAATGAACGTTCCTAGCACAGGATCTGGGACACGGGGAGTGAAGTTAACTCATCCACCCCCTCGGTGAGGTCGGAGAAGCAGGGAGAAGACCTTTCCCTCCACGGACGCTGGGCGTGCCCTGCGGGAGCAGCAAGTACCCACAGTGCGGTAGCACGGAGAGGACCGCTATCTGCACTGTCAGCACTTTAGCCCCGGCAGGGCCTGCGCGGAGGAGGGAGGCCGCGAGGGGCCACGTTCAGGCAGGCTGCCCAGTACAGCCCAAGTGGACCGTCCTCCAGCAGGACAGACCGGCACTCACCAGAGCAGTGGACAGCCGCAGGATAGCCAGCAGAGTCCGGGCGGAAGTGTAGGTGGCGTCCTTACTGGCCCAGGCCTCTCGCCTCATCTCCACATACGCTGCTGTGATGTAGTCGGCCAGAGACTCTGGCACCGTGGGCTGCTTCTCCTGGCACATAGCGATGTAACGTCTGTGGGAAAGCAGGAGAGAGGGGTGCAAAGAGTATGCTTTTTCTGCATCAAGAGTTTTACTTTGGGGGCGGGGTATTTTTAAGTAGAAAAAACAAAATCAGCAGATGAGTATTTGCTTGCTTAAATATCACTGATGGATTTCTCCAAATGCTGCATTTCAAATTATTCCCCAACTTTTAGGAAAATGGCCTTTACATGAATATGACAAGTCCACCTGTCTTAAGAGACGGTTTTGTTAACCTGAGGACTCCCTGGGAGTCCCTGACAGACTCCGTGGAGAGAACAGCGCTATCAGGTACCTGCGCTGCAGGATGCAGCTCTGCCAAAAATCTGCACCTGTCTCAACCCTGAGGTGGGCAGCTGGTGGAGGCAGCATGCAAGGCAGGTTCTGCGCCATGGTCTCCCATGGCCAGGCTAGGGGGACCTAGACTCACTGTTCTTAGACTCAGGACATGTGGTGGAGGAGTGAAAGCTTTTCAAGAGACGCACACACAGGCCAAGACACCGCCACCCATGGCACTTGGGCAAGTACACCAGTCCTCGCCCAGCTCTCCTACCTCATAAGCTTCATGTCCAAAGGTTCAAACTGGGCGGGGGGCTGCCGGCTGTGCTGGTGCACATAGGTGATGTGCTGGGCCAACCTGGGAAGAGGGGAGACAAGTAGGAACCCTGTCTCTTTGGCGCTACACGTCACACCCGAACTCTACATCTTGGCCCCTCACCTCTCCACCTCACAGCCTGGCAGGGACAAACTTTCAACCCTGACCCATTCTAACAACTGTCGACCAGCCCCTGCTGTATGAGGGAAAGGTTCTGGAGTTTCCATGAGCAGACAATGAGTTTTCCAATTTCTCCTCCAACTCCAAGGACTGTTACTAAGGGGTGTCTCCTTGAGTGCTGAGCTGCATTCACCTCAGGTCGTTGTCTCGGTCGGGCCGGTCCTGGATCAGCCAGAGAAGGTCAAATCGGGAGAGCAGCGCAGCAGGAAGCTGTATGTTCTGCTCCAGGCTGCGGCGAGGGTTGTAGCGCCCATAGGCAGGGTTGGCGGCAGCCAGGATGGAGCAGCGGGCATTGAGCGTTGTGAGAATGCCTGCCTTGGCAATGGAGATGGTTTGCTGCTCCATGACCTCGTGGATGGCCGTGCGGTCAGCCTCTGCCATCTTGTCAAATTCATCAATGCAGCACACACCCTGGTCAGCCAGCACAAGGGCGCCACCCTCCAAGGTCAGCTCTCCACTCATGGAGTCTCTCAGCACAGCTGCTGTGAGCCCCACTCCGGAGGAGCCGCGGCCTGTTGTGTACTGGCCTGAACAAAAGGGCCAGGGAGAAAGAAAATAGACATGTTTAGGAAAAGCAAAGAGGACAAGGGAGCAACAACGGGGCAAAGGACAGAAGAAACAGGGCTAGTGAGGCAAGGCCTGTACTGAACTGCTCTGACCCAGCCAGGCCTTCCCAAGGCAGCTGCAGGTCTGTGGGTGGTGGCACTGAATCTCCATTCCCCAACGCTCCCAGAAGAGAACAAACACGGACGCGTGGTGGTCCTACTCCTGCCCTCAGTTTGCCTTTCCCAGGATCTGGCTACTCACTGCGGGGGGCCAGGCGGTCAATGTAAGACAGGAGCTGAGACTTGGCCACACCAGGATCCCCCATCAGACAGATGTTGATGTTGCCTGGAGGAAGCGAAAGAAGTCCCTGAATGACTATTCCTTCAATGCAAGTCGTCCAAACACAGAGAAAAGTGCTTTCGAGTCTGCCCCCATCATGCCCAGCACCATTTCTTTTAATCCCACCCCGTGCCCTGGAAGCCAAGACGCCTGCTCTTTTATTCTGTGGCCTATGGGACACGGGCCCTGGTCACCCATCCTTTCTTCCTGAACGCTGCACTCACCCCTGATCTTCATGCCTCGAGGAGACTGGTCCACCCCTCCCACCAGCAGGAGCAGCAGCGCCTTCTTCACATCTTCGTGCCCATAGATCTCTGGGGCGATGGAGGCTGCCAACTTTTCATAGAAATCCTCCTCTGTGGGAAAGGGAAAAGTAAGAACGTTTTCTGGGGGATAAAAAGTGCTCGGATGAAACTCACATTCCCAGTCTTTCCCCCGACCCCTCACCTGCAATTTGCCTCAGTTCCTCCCTGCTCAGTTCTCCTGCCCCAGACTCATCATCCTCACTCTTACTCATCTTCACAATCCGATGGGCTTCCAGGTAAGTTTCCGAGAGTAAACCCTTGGGCAGGAAGATGCCAGGGTATGGATGAAGTTCTTTAACTTGCCCATCCACGTGATTCCCTCAGGAGTTCCTAACAAAACCTTTCGTTCTGCTTTGGTGTCCTGCTATTGACACTTTTCTCTGTGGGGCTGGATAAGAATAAGGGGATAAGAAGAAAAAGGAAAAACCACCTCCTCATTTTAAACTCCCTTTCTCACCTGGACCATCTGTCGGAACCCAGCGCGCAGGACTGGCAAGAAGATACCAGTGACACTGACATGGTCCCCGGGCTGGGCAATCCTTGTGTTCTCTCCTTCTACCAGCACTGTGATGCTGCGAGGGATATTTCCCACGGGCACTTGGTCGCTCTGGGGGAGAAGGGTACGTGAGGCCTCCAAAGACTAACCTCCCCTCCTGCTCTTCCGCTTCCTGGCCTGCTCAGCCTCACAGAAGCCGACAGGAGGGAAGCTGAGCTCTCCTTTACCTCTTCCCAACTTAATCAGAAAGTTCCAGTTAAACTTCCCTGCTGCTCTTGATGACTTCTCTATCTCAGCTCCTCTCTCGCTTGTTCTAATTCCTTCCTTCTACTCCAGTGGACTCCCAAGCTCCACCTTCCCTGGGTCCTGGACCACACACCCCAAACTCACATGTTCTTGCATCTTCATTTCCTGGAATTTGATGAACTTGGAGCCACGTGTCTGTAGGTATAGCCGCCCTCCTGAGCGGTTGGTCTGGCACTCCTGGCTCGGGCACATGATCAGAGGCATGAAAGTGGGAGACTGGATCTAAGATGCAAAAAAGGAAACACCAAAGGAAATCATAAGAAAAGGAGCTCCTTAGAGTCAGTTACTTGAATCACATTCCTCTTTGTCACAAAAGCCAGGGAACTTTCGAATGTCTTACGTTATCCCTGGTAGATGTCAACAAACAGAAAAAACATAGAATGTACAAAAAGACCACTCCACGCTAAAAAGAAGATGAAAGGTGAACACACCACCATGTTTTACAATAATCAGAGAATATAACAAGTGAACATCAGCAGACAAAACTAGTTCTTACAAAACGCACTGTTCGTTGCTCCATACATACCGGCTGATAGGTCTCTGCCCCACACTGGTCACATGTGTAAGTGGCCACCACCATCCTGGGTTTGACTTCAGAGACACGAGTGACAATTCCACGCACTGTTACCAATTTCCCCACAGAGTCAGCCCGTACTTCCCGGATCACGCGAGGCTTGTTACTACTGGGACCTTGAAAATACAGCTCACTAAGGGAAAAAACTGTCATTAGCAAGGCTCTGGGGATCAAACCCCACACCCTTCCCAACCGAGACCACTCACAATCTGCGCATGAGTTCAGGAGGATACTGGTTCTGGGGGCTCCGGGCTGCCCCAGGGTCCCGGCTCCGCTGCTCCATCATCAACCGGTGCTCAATGTAAACGTCCAGAACATCTTTATTTACCACCTAAAGGAAAAGGCAAAAGCCAGAATGGTGAAAGGACAGCACGTAAAGGGGGCCAGGCAGAAATCACTGCCCCCTTTCTGCCAGCTTGGAAAGCCAGCTTTCTGCCCCCCGAGAACCTTCTCGAAAAATACCTAAGTTCCATGCCTTGCATTTTTCTCACCTCCCTCTCCTTGTACTGAGGCAGCAGCTCTTGTATAGCATCAGCGAAGAGCTTGGCATAGCGCTTGGTGTTCTCACAAATTGAATCCACCAGCTCAGGGTCATCCTCAGCTACATCATCTAGGTCTATGTACACTGCCACTTGCTCCCGATGAGCCAATCGAACCTGGGGTGGGGAGGAGATAGCCACGGGGACAAATTTACCTTACCAGTGTTGACAAGCAAAAATCTGTCACCACAAGCTCAGCACACAGGTCCCAGGCCCCACATGGGAGAAACAGCAGTGTGAGACAGAACAAGACTCACTTCTCAGCTCCGCTAACCCCTGAAAATACCTTAATTATTGTGAATCTAGTGATACACTGGTATCAGGTATGGTGTTAAGCTTGTAACTTACACAAAAATGCGTTTGCTAATAGCTCTTATAGCTTAAGTCACTGCCCCATTCCCTCTACCCAACCTTAGACTTACCAACTGGTTCCCATACTTGAACTGCTTCTTGCCAAATTCATCATCCTGGTAAAACTCTTGTAAGAATTTCTTCACCTTTTCTATAAGAAAAGCGTAAAACCGTAAAAGTCAACCTTTCTTCAGTTACCTTACTGCAAAACCCGTCTGAGAGAAATCTAAGAAACTCACCTCCATTTAAAATGAGATCGATGAACTCATCAATCGAAACAACATTCAAATAAGCCTACCTAATTCTCCCCAAACAGGGCAGAACTCTTTTTCACAAGCCTGTTTTGGCCTAGGGAAGAAAAAGCGGCCCCGGGCAGTTTAGAGTATTAAACGATACCCTCCCCGCAGGGGAATTCCACTCTCTGCCTTAGTTAGAAATCTCAGTACCGTTTCCTAAGGGCCTCCCACAGCCGGCAGCACACTCAGGTCTCAAGGTTCTCAGCGTTTCTTCTACGCGTTTTATTCTCCTTTTCTTTCGGTCCCCTAAACCGCTGCCCTCACTGGGATCTCCGCCACCAGGCCCGTCCTCCGCCCCACCCCCTCTCCCGCCACGGCTTCCGCTCTTAGTAAACAAAGAAGCACATGGGCCCAGATGCCGCCACCTCACAGCCCGGGATTCCTCCGCCCAAGGCGGGAGCCCGTCCGGCGATTGGCCGGCTCGTCAAGGCCCACACCGTCCCACCCCACCACTTCCTCCCTCTGCCTCTGATAAGCACCCCAATTCCAGGCAGGCCCCCACCCTCTGCAGCTCTCTCCGAGGCCACCGCGCGGAAGGACACTGTTTACACACGACACTCCTTCCAGCGGCGTCGCGCAACTTCCGCCCGCCTCCACTTCCGCTTGGAGGTGGGCCTAACGCGGCCAATCCCGGAGCGCAGCGGCCGGCCTGCCCGCCCCCCGGGCTTCGGCGCGTCTCGGGCGCTCGGAGCACCTAAGAGCTCGGAGGGAAGTGGGACTACGGGTGGCCGACGCTGAACCTTTGACAGGGTTCCCTGAGGTCCTGGTCTCCCCTTGGCGCGACCCTTCCTTCTGGAACTTGCAGCCGGGGTGTCCGCCCACCCACCACGAGCCCTACTTCTTTCCCGTACGCGGTTACCAGCTACCCCCCGACCTCGGCGCCCCGTGCGCATCCCAGGCACCGCGTGCCTCCAACCCGCCACCTCCCGACCCTGCCTCGGGCCTCGCGCGCCGAACTCGGTCCCCCGGGACCCCCGCTCACCCAAACAGGTGTTGACCAGGAAACTTCCCGCGCAGGACGCCCCTCCCACACTTGCAGACCCTCACCTTTCTCGAGCGCGTAGTCCTTAAGTGCCATTGCTGCCGAGGGCTGTGCGGCAGCAGTTGGCGGGCTCTGAGCTCTCACTCCCCGGACAGCTAAAACGTCCGCGCGGCGGACTGCGGCCGACCAACCGAAATTGGCGCGAAACGTCGCTCCCCACGTGACCAGCGCCGCTGAGTGCGGGCCAATCGGAGAAGACGCCCTCCGCCCCTCCCACTCGCCACGGGCCCCTGCCACGACCAATCAGCGGGCGCACCTGGGCTGAGTGACGGGGGAGCGGCGCGGGTGTCAGGAGGGAAAGGCTGGGCGAGGCTTGGGCGGGCGCCGGGTTTCCCGCGGTCGAAGGAGAATCGCTCTTAAAGGGCCAGCCCACTCGCGTCCTTTTGTTCCGGGGCCGCAGGGCGGGGCAGGCCCAACTTTCGCTGTCTCCTGGTCTACTGTCCAGAACGGCCATGATTTCCCAGTTCTTCATTCTGTCCTCCAAGGGGGACCCGCTTATCTACAAGGACTGTATCCTTGGCCAGCGGGGCTGGGGGGAGGGGCTGGGTGGGACTAGTGCCCCCGAGCCAGCCAGTATCGCCAGCTCCTTAGCTGTCCTTCCACCCGGTCAGTCCGCGGAGACAGCGGAGGCCGGGATGTGGCCGAGCTCTTCTACCGGAAGCTGACGGGACTGCCTGGAGACGAGTCTCCGGTTGTCATGGTAACCACTGGCGGGGGTGGGGTGGAGGGGATCCGCTTGGTGGGTCTGGGTGGGGGGGCGCCTCCTCCCAGGGCTGTTTCCTTGAGAGCTTCCAGTTGGGGGGTACATTCCTCTAAATAATATTAATAGAAGTTTATTGAGCGCTCACAATGCACCAGGCACAGCTCCCCGCACGTCTCAATCCTCAGCCACTCTGGAGTAGGTACTATTATTAACTCCATTTACACATTAGGAAGCTGGGCCCTGGGGAGGTTTCGTATGTGGCACAAGTCACGCTGCTAGTAAGTAGGGGAATCAGGATACCAGCCCAGGTCTCATGGGCCAGGAATCACCACAACTCTTTCTTGCTAATGCTTTTCCCCCCTGCCTCTGCCTCAGCACCACGATGACCGTCATTTTATTCACATCAGACACAGCGGCCTCTATTTGGTGGCCACGACTTCAGAAAACATTTCTCCCTTCAGCCTCCTAGAGCTGCTCTCCCGGTGAGGAGGGCGGGGCTGGGCACACGGGCGTGGGGGTCAGAGAGGAGGAGGGTATGCACACTCCGTCCTGTTCTGCAGGCTAGCCACGCTCCTGGGTGATTACTGTGGCTCTCTGGGTGAGGGGACCATCTCCCGCAACGTGGCTCTGGTCTACGAACTTCTGGATGAAGTGCTGGTGAGGTCCAAGGATGTCCCTCCCTGTCCCCCGTTCCCTGAAGATGCATCCCATGGTTGGGAGGCTGAGTCCATTCATTTTCACCCCTTCCCCCCCTGACCACCCAAAGACTGCCCTTCCTTTACCTATAGGACTATGGTTATGTACAGACCACATCCACGGAGATGCTGAGGAACTTCATCCAGACGGAGGCTGTGGTCAGCAAACCCTTCAGCCTCTTTGACCTCAGCAGCGTTGGCTTGGTCAGTCCAGGGACAGATGAGGCCAGGATTGAGGAGGGTTAGTGGGAAGTGTCATATGTGAGGATTGATTGCTTTGGATGATTTCCAGTTTGGGGCTGAGACCCAACAGAGCAAAGTGGCCCCCAGCAGTGCAGCCAGCCGCCCGGTGCTGTCCAGCCGCTCTGACCAGGTGAGGGAGGGATTGATGGGTTCAGATCCTCTGATTTTTCTCTCAGCCCCCAGAGTCCAAGATCCCAGCATATCTTTCCACCTTCTCTAGACGTGGATCCCTTTCCTTACCCGCGTCCCCAACCCAGGGCTCCAGCCTCCACTGTCCTGTCCTTTCTGCCTGTCCGCGTTAAAACACAGGCTGATCAACCCCCAAATCCCTCTTTCCTTAGAGCCAAAAGAATGAAGTGTTTCTGGATGTGGTCGAGAGATTGTCCGTCCTGATAGCCTCTAACGTAAGTTCGGGCCCCCAGCCCCGCGGCTGAGGACAGGCGGCCTTTGGGAAGTGTGTCGGGGAGGTCACGTCTGGGCATTGACCTCCTGTCACTCTCAGGGCTCGCTGCTGAAGGTGGACGTGCAGGGAGAGATACGACTCAAGAGCTTTCTGCCCAGCGGCTCTGGTGAGCAGCCTGCAGGCTGGACCAGGGTGGGGTCTGGGACAGGCTCCTTGGTGGCATGTACGGGGTATTTGGCAGCTGCTTCTTCTGTTCCTTCCTCTGACAGAGATGCGCATTGGCTTGACGGAAGAGTTTTGTGTGGGGAAGTCAGAACTGAGAGGTGAGAAAGTGGGTCTTTCTCTCCTAGGTCGAGGTCACTGTCAAAGTTTTCATGGAGGGAAGTTAGAGACAGATCCCCACCCCCTCCCAAAATATGGGTTAGGAGAGGGGTCTTTCTCTCTTTCCAGGTTATGGGCCAGGAATTCGGGTGGATGAGGTCTCATTTCACAGCTCGGTGCATCTGGATGAGTTTGAATCTCATCGAATCCTCCGCCTGCAGCCACCTCAGGGTGAGGTCAGGATCGGGCTGGCCTAGCATATTCCACCTACCGAGGGGAAGGGAGGCAGTTCAGGTGTGAGGAGACCAAACTCACCTCCATTGCTCTCTGGTCTCAGCTGACGGTGATGAGGTATCAACTCTCAGATGACCTCCCCTCCCCGCTCCCCTTCCGGCTCTTTCCCTCCGTGCACTGGGACCGAGGCTCAGGCAGGTGAGACCGTTTCCCCGTTCTAGAAGTTCTCTGGAGCCCAAGCCAACATGTGTACGCATGTACGTGTGTGTGTGCACATATATGCACGTATCTGTTTACCCCTCGGACTGGCTGTGAAGGAGTGGTGGTGGTGGTGATATTGGCTCCGAGTTAGTAAAGGCACCCTCCCCCACAAGTGGACTCAGCTCCGTGAATGTAATGGCTCGTGGAGTTGGGTGGATTTCAGCCCTTCTCTCTCTGTCTTGGGGCAAAATCCACACAGCCACACGTGGGGGCCCTGTGTGAGGGATGGTGAGATGCCGGTAGGATAGGGCCTGAGTAACAGTGTTGTGCCCTCCCACCCAGGCTCCAGGTTTATCTGAAGTTACGATGTGACCTGCCCCCAAAGAGGTAAGTGGGGGTAGCCAAGCTTAGTCCAGCTACGTAGGGTAGGAGACAAGGCCAAGATACCTGCTGTTTCCACCTTCAGGTGCGGCCACCAGCCTCAGAATCCAGCTTAGAGGCACTAGAGTTTGGGAAGGGGGTGGGGTGGCACTTGTGCAGAACTGCAGTCGTGACAGTAATGAAGATGGGACACGTCACGACCTTCCTGGGGCTGACTCTGGTCCTTTTTTCCTTGCAGCCAGGCTCTCAACGTCAGGCTGCACCTTCCCCTGCCACGGGGGGTGGTCAGGTGAGCGTGTGTGCACCGTGGGCCCGTGGGTGGGTTTACCAGCTTCTCTGGACAACAGGACGGCACTGGGGGAGGAGAGTGGGAGCTGTGGGATGGCAGGGGCTAACCCAGCACCTTTCCTCTCCCAACTCCAGCCTGTCTCAGGAGCTGAGCAGCCCAGAGCAGAAGGCAGAGCTGGGGGAGGGAGCCCTTCGCTGGGACCTTCCTCGGGTGCAGGGAGGCTCTCAGCTCTCAGGCCTTTTCCAGGTATCAGCCGCTGAGTCTCGAAGGCCCTCTCCTCCCAACTCCACTTTCAGCCCTGACCCATAGCCTCCTAATGCGGTCGGTCCGTGTGGTCAGCTTCCTGGCCCCTCGGCTCCCCTGCCCTCCTTCCTGTTGGGGCCTTCAGCACCCTTCTCCTGCCTCTGCCCCTCACAGATGGACGTCCCGGGCCTCCCCGGGCCTCCCGGCCAAGGCCCCTCCACCTCGGCTCCTCCTCTGGGGCTGGGCCCCGCCAGTCTCTCGTTTGAACTTCCCCGGCACACATGCTCTGGCCTCCAGGTTCGCTTCCTCAGGCTGGCATTCAGACCATGCAGCAACGCCAATCCCCACAAGTGGGTGCGACACCTAAGCCACAGCGACGCCTATGTCATTCGGATCTGAGGCTCCCAAACGAGGACACGGGTGGCAAAGGAGGTGATCTGTGCATCAGGAGAAGGACAACCTTTCCTCTCCCAGCATCCTGGCCTGTGGCTGTGGCTCTGGCTGGAAGGGTCCTGAGTCCTAGAGAGCAGGGGGGCTCCACGGGTTCAACCGCCCGTCCGTGGGATCTGACCCAGGAAGGACTGAGGTGGATCACAATTTAAAAATCAAACTTTTATTCTGAGGAACTGACTGTACAATACTGAAAGAGAAAGTCACGTGGGGGAAGCTGACTACTATTTCCTTCCACCCAGCGTGCGTGCGTGCGTGCGTGCGTGCGTGTGTGTGTGAGAGAGAGAGAGGGAGAGAAAGGGAGAGAGAGAGAGAGAGAGAGAGAGCGCGAGAGAGAGAGTGAGTACAGGGGAGAGAAGAAGGTCAGCAGACGTGTGACAGCATCAAGGCGCAGGCGGAGGGGAGCCACATCCGGGGGGCTGTGAGCCATTAGCCTTCGGAGTCCCTGGAGCGGGAGGGGGGCTCTCCCCAGCTTCCAGTTTCCCCCCACATAGGGCGCTGACCCCAAGCGGGGAGGGGGCTGAGGTCGGGGGAGGGGCTGGAGAAGGATGGGAGGTGGGGCCTCCTTTGCCCTCCCCTGTGGGGGGAAGAGAGACCACGATGTACTTCTGGACACTCCCGGGACCAGAGGGGGCAGTGCTGGGGGGCGCGCTTGTGGCGGTGGAGACCAGCTTGACGATGGGCTGCACGCTGGGGACGGTGGTGGTGACAGGAGAGGTAGTGGTGGAGCCTGAGCCAGGGGCCGAGGTGCTGAGGGACAGGACCTGGGCGGGGAGAAAGGCAGTGCCGCTTGCCTTGCACTCTTCCCACACCCGAGGCCGGGGGATACTTCCCTTGCTCCAACCAAATAATCAGTGACATGGTGACACAGTCCCCACCATCCCTGGTCCCACACGGCTCCACATACCTGTTGGGTGGATGAGGCGCTGGAGGATGATGACATGACAATGAACTTGGTTGGGGGAGGGGAAGGCTGAGGCGGGGCAGCAGCTCGAGCAGACACCAGTGTCTGGACAGGCAGCGCAATGGAGCCAGGGACCTTCAGCAAGCCAGGGGTCCGAGGGCCAGGCTGGGGGGCCTGTGAGAGGGTCAGCGTGGGCCGGGGCTGTAGGAAGAAGCAGCAGGAAGAAAACGTCACCATCTTCGAAAGATACCAGCTATGAAAAGAAGGGCTCCTCTTGCTCCTCGTGGGTCTCACTGGGTTTGGGACATCATCACAAAGGGGGCCTAGACACCCCCAAAGACGGCTGACTCAGGGGGCCTGTGTTTTACAAAAGTCAGCGTGTGTCTATGAGTCCCGCCTGGATGGGAACCACTGCCGTGTTTTTCTTCATTTTCACCTTACCACTTGCTCACCTGTCCTCCCCGGACCCTGTACTGACCTGAGTGATGGTCAGAGTGGTCCTGTTGACCTGCTGAGCCTGCAGAGCAGCCTGGGCCCGGGCCTTGACAACGTGGGAGCAGAGGAGGGGCCCGAGGGACCCAAATTCTGCCCGATAGGCATCCTGATTGTCAGGCGGTGGGCGCAGCTTTGCCAGAACAGGGGCACAGTGTTTCTGCAGAGAGAAGGCAAAGAGCAGCCAGGTAGAGGGAGGGCAGTGACTCTGAGAAGGGGTGAGAAAGGAGGTCACCCGCTATTTCAGTGTGTTCCTGCTGGAAGCCAGGCTGTGCTGGGTTATCAGTGTGTAAGGAATGCTGTGGTTTTTCTTCATAGAGAACTTGGGCACCAGCTGGTGGGAGTGGAGAACTTGCTGAGTAATTACACCGGTGATATCTACGGTCCACAGGGCATGTGCCTTGCACAGCATGGGCCAGAGTGGTGCAGAAGCATCAGGGGCAGTGCAGGCTTGAAGTCACAGGCTGAGAGTTAAGACTCTTATTTCTTACTTAACCCCTTAGTGCCTCAGTTTTTCCAGCTGCGAAACAATATGGGACTCTGAGGTGTGCCCTGAACGTAAGAGGCGAAGATGGGATAGATGAATGGAAGATGCTGTATGTTTGCTAAACGTTGTCCTTGTGTGTGTGTGGTGGGGGTGGAGAGGGGGATCAGCGAGAAGAAGTGGGGGAGGGTGCGGGTGGGGCTTTGTCACCAGGAGGAGGCTCTGCACGTGGTCAGCCCCTATGCGGTCGATGTTGCTCAGCACAAGGCCATCCAGGACCCCGCGGATCCGCTCCCCCTCCTGCTGTAGCCGTGGCAGAATCAGAGTCTTAATCACCTGTTGGAAGAGAAGGGGAGAAGCCGGGGCCCTGGGGTCACCACAGGGTCTCCCAGGTCAGGGGGCTGTTGCCCACTCTGACCTCACGATCCCTCCCCTCCCCCAGGGCTCCCCGACGCTGGGGCCTAACATCATGTCCCAGCTCTGCCAGGCCTGCGATGGAGCCGTAGCGCGTTGTCCACGGGGTCTTCTCATCCACCCAGCTCTGCAAGGGGATGGAAAATAAACCCAAATAAAGGGGTGTGAAAAGCTAACTACTAAGGACCAAAGTCTCTCATACACACATTTTCCTAGTAAACCATTAAGACATGACAGCTCCTTCCCAGCCACCCTCTCTCCTCCCCAAAGTGACCTCTACCACCAGAGATTAGTTTTTCTGGTTTTTGAACTTTAAGTTAATGGAATCTCACAATTAGGAAAAAAAAAAAAGACACCAGAGATGCAGCTCAAGTCCCAGTCCCTGTCCCCCTGCCCCCTTGCCCCTGGGTTTCAGCATCATTTCCTGCAGCCACACTGGTTTGAGTGAAGCTCTCATTGTTCTGGTGACAACCCCAGGTAGTGATGGGAAATGGCTCACCTTGGTGAAGGTCTTGGTGATCCGGGACTGGATGTTATTAGTGGTTGTGCTGAAATGCTTGCAGATCTGGGCCACCAGGCGGGCGGCAAAGTCCCGGAGCGCCCAGTGATTGTCCACATCTGGCCGCAGGCACAGCTGTCTGCTCACGATGCAGGTCATCACAGCCGGGATCAACTCGTGCACCTAAGGGAGAAGCCTCGAGTCAGCTGATTCTGACAAATGGTCTCCTGTGGGTGGTGGCAGGGTCCCCAGAGCCTGGGATGAGAGGTGGGCGGGCAGGTCCACTCACGTATTTCTCTAGATACAGAGTAGGGTTGTCCATCAGCGCCTTCACCATGCGCATCAGGTAGATGAGCAGGGCCAGGTTGTTCTGCACCACGTTCACGCGCACCTGGTTGGGGGGAGAGAAGCGATGGGGCAGCGGGACCCTTCCGGTGAGCTTCCTCTCCCTCCTCCTCACCCCGGAACCTTGTCCTAGGTCCCCCCCTCCCGCGTCCTCTCACCCCCTCTGAGATGAAGGTGCTGAAGCGTGGCAGCATCTGGTAGAGCCCTGGATCCGTGGCAATGCTCTGCAGAGCCTCCTGTGGGGGGAGGGGAGCGAGTGAAGAGGGGCCGACACTGTGGGGGGGGGCGCGGGTGGCCTCGAAGGGGTAAAGCCAGGACCGGGTGGCGGGGCCTCACCGCTCTCTTGGCCTCACATGAGCCCACACAGGCTTCTGTGATCTCCTTGTAGTACAGCTGCTGCTCCACAGACAACTCGTGGATGCTTCGGGGCTTCAGTCGCAGAGGCGCCCCCTCCAGCAGGGGTGGTGCCTTCTTTTCTTTCCCTGTGTGAAGTGGGAAGACAGGTTTAGAAAAGAAAGCTCCAGAGGAGGCCTCAGCACCAGACAAACCTCAACACTCACCTCCCCCACCCAGGGAGACCTGGCTTCCCTTGGGCTTCTTGATCCTCTCTGGGGCTCCTGGCCTGAGGTCTTGCCCTCTGCCCTGACCTCACCCACTTCACAAATGACCATCTGGCTTTGGGGCAAGAGGCCTGGCCCAGCAGTACTGACCTTTGCCGTCAGCTGGAGTGGCCCCCTGCCCTTTGCCTTTCAAGGGGCCGTCTTCCTCCTGGCCTGGCTTGGCGGACTTCAGGGGTTCTGTGGCCTCAGCCTTCTGCTGCTCTTTGGGAGCTGGTGGGAAAGCAGTCAAGGCAGGAGATGTAAAGGGAGGAGGAGGGAGAGGGGTGGGTGCTGGACGCTGGGCACGGGGGTTACCTGGGGGTGGGTTCTCTGGAATAGCTGGCTGGCAGCCTTCAATGCTCAGCCAGTGAGCTGCGAGGAAGGAAGGTGTCAAGGTGAACTGATGAGCGCAGACATCAGGAAGTCACTCCACACTAAGGGATGCGTGCTTTCCTTCCTGTTCCTCACCAGGGATCTCACACTGAGGCCTCCTTCACTGCGTGCTTCCTCACACCCATACGCATTGCTCCTTCCCCTCCCTGCTCCCCATCCCCTGCTCTCCCCTCCCCTCCCCCAACCTTTGAGGCAGACATCCAGGGGCACTCGGGGCAGAGGAGTATTGATGATGTCGCTCAGATCAACCTCCTTCTCCTCGTAGAAGTAAAGCTCCCGGCCGCCACCAGAGGCGAAACGGAAAGGAATGAACTCCTGAGCGTGGAAGCCATACAGTGGCTACAACGGGACGGAAAGACACTGGGATGAGAAGGGAGCCCAAGCAGGCAGGTCTGGCTGAGGCAAATGTACCGGATGGGAGGTCTCAGTACCCTGCCCCCTCAGTCCTGTGCATTCCCATCACCTCGACGTTCTTTAGTTTCAGTGCGTAGTCAATGTCACTGGTGGTGAGCTTCTGCCGCTTCCCCATGTGCATGAACTTCAAGGCATCCTAGGGATGGGAGGACAGATGTCAGCCTGAGACCCTGGGGAAGAAGGCGGCCTGGGCAGCATCCTCCATACAGTGCAGTGAGGCCAGGGTACCTGTGCAATCTCCTTGATGCGGTAGCTGACCTCATCTGTCAGCAGCTGGCAGGTCTCCTCCTGAATCTGAGCGATGCCCATGGACTCGGCCACCACCTTCATGGACTCCGAGGGCAGCACGGTGTTGCTCAGCTTCAGCTTCTTCTCCTCAGCCATTCTGGAGCCCCTCCTCCCCTCCCCTGAAGGAAGATGCCCCAGGGCGGAGAGATGGAGACCCTGGCAGGGGGGTGAGAGGAAACGTGAGAGGAACATCCCAAGAAGAGGGGCTGTCGGTTCAGGAGGGGCCGCAACAAAGGGAGAACAGTGGAGATGTGAGGGGGGAAGGGGCTCGGGGGGTGCCCTTTGTCCATCCCCATGTGAACAGCACCGGCTGAACAGGAGGAGGTAGCACTTGGACCCAGTTCGACACAATTTATCGAGCTGATTCTACGCCAGGCACAGTACAAGTGAGGTATAGTGGAATGATCTCAGCTCTCAGTTTAAATCCCATCCCCGGCACTACCTAGCTATGTTACCTGGGCAAGCTACTTAAACTCTCCCAGCTTTGGGCTTCTTCTCTGTAAAATGTGGAAAGCATCTTTTTTCCCTAAGGTTGTTAACGTGCCTGCTTTCACGTGTCTTGCTCCGTCATGCATCATTATTCACACTTGACAAAAATACAACATTGGTTAAAAACAACTCTCCCTGTCTGAGCCTATGTGCCCTTACAATTGAATGTGATGAGAAAATGCACAACCATCCTGACCAATGTGCACTGTTTTCATGGCCACGAACTTCAAACGGGCCCTTAATGCTGCCTGATGGTCCTACATTTCAGTGCACCCAGGTTCCTTCTGTCTCATCTGACACCTCTTCTCCTCCCTGATTTTTGGCCATCAGAAGAGACCTCCCCAGGCTCCCACCACCACGTGCACCCGCTGAGCAGCACGGGCGCCCTCATGCTCTGCCTTCCCTTTCACTGTAGAGATTCTGGTCATGCCCCTCCCAACTCAAGCACCCCTCCAGCATCCCCCCCCATCCCTGAATCATCGTCAACTCCTCGACCTACCAGATCACTCCCATTAGCCCTACAAAATGCAGTTATTGTCCCATCTTCAAAAAACAAAACAGTGGTCCACCCATACCATGGAATATTTTTCAGCCTTAAAAAGGAAGGAAATTCTAACACACGCCACAACACAAATAAACCTTGAGAACGTTGTGCTAAGTGAAATAAGCCAGTCACAAAAGGATAAATACTGTACGGTTCCGATTATATGAGGTTCTTCGAGTAGTCAGATTCATAGAGACAGAAAGCAGAGTGGTGGGTGCCAGAAGCTGGGAAGGGGAGAAGGGGGAGTTATTGTTTAATAGGTACAGTTTCTGTTTTACAACATGAAAAGCGTTCTGGAGATGGATGGTGGTGATGGGTGTGAATGTACTTAATGCCCCTAACGTGTACACTTAAAAATGGTTAAGATGGTACGTTTTATGTTATGTGTATTTCACAGTTAAAATTTTTTTTTAAATCTTGGACTTCCCTGGTGGCACAGTGGTTAAGAATCTGCCTGCCAATGCAGGGGGCACGGGTTCGAGCCCTGGTCTGGGAAGATCCCACAGGCCACAGAGCAACTAAGCCCGTGCACCACAACTACTGAGCCTGTGCTCTAGGGCCCGCGAGCCACAACTACTGAGCGCGTGTGCCACAACTACTGAAGCCTGCGTGCCTAGAGCCAGTGTTCCGCAACAAGAGAAGCCACCGCAATGAGAAGCCTGCGCACCGCAATGGAGACCCAACACAGCCAAAAATAAATAAATAAATAATTTTAAAAAGAGAAAAACATCTCTTCTTCATCCCACTTTCTCTACTAGCGATACCCTGGGCGTTTTTGGCTCCTCTTTGCAACAAAACTCCCTGAAAGAGCTGTCTTATCTCTAATTCCTCTTGAACCTACTCTAGTCAGGCTTTTGACTCCATTAGGTGCCTGAAACCACTCATCAAGTTGTGACTCTACATTGTCAAATCCAAAGTCCCATCTCCTTCCCCATCTTCCTCGACCTCTCAGCAGCACAGGGCATAGTTGCCTACTACCTTCTGGAGACACTGTCTTGACACCACTGCTACTCCACCTTCTCTTGGTTTTCCTCCTCCTTCACTGGCCACTTTCTCTACGTTTCCTCTGCTGCTGCTTCCTCTTCTCCTCGTCTGCTTGATGTTGCAGTGGCCTGGGCTTGGTCCTTGTACAGCTATGAGCTATACTTATTCCCTTGGTGACCTCAACCATTCTCACAGCTTTCAGTATCGCTTATAGGCTGATGATGGCAAATTTATATCCCCAGCCCAGAGCTTTCTTCCGAACTCCAGACCTGTATATCAAACTGGCTACTTAGAATCCCTTCTAAACTGAACTCCTGATGACCCCCACCCCACCAGCTCCAGCCTCGGCTTTTCTCATCTTCATAGCAACACCATTCATCCAGGCGGTCATTCATTATGTGAGCCCTCAAAGCAAATCCACCAGGTGATCCAATCTGATCCTCCACTCCCACTGTGTGACCAGCTCCCAGTATCTATCCCCTGGGGAACTTCAGTAGCCTCCTGATAAGGTCTTCCTGCTTCCATCCTTGCTCCCTACATCTATTCCCAACATAGCAACCAGAGTGATTCTGTCAAAAAATAAACCACATTGGGTCATTTCTCTGCTCAAAACCCTGTCCTGGCTCCCAATGTGCCACAGTGTAAATTCGAAATCCTTATTATGGTCTACAAGCTCCTTCGTGATTTACTCTCTCCCCATCACATCTCTGACCTCCTTTCTTTCCTTCTTCCACGTTGATCCAGCCTCACTGTCCTCCTTGCTGTTCAAACCTTTGCTCTATTCCCTCTGCCTGGAATGCTCTTCCCCAGATGTTCCCTGGCTGCCTATTCCCATCACCCTGTTTAATACTGCACCCCACCCCCACTCTGCTTTTTTAAAAAATTCCCATGGAATTTAACATCTGCTGATACATATTGTATTATCTCTTATTGTTTATCACCACCACATCTCCCCTTCCCGCACTATGTGGACAGGGATCTTTGTTACGTTCACTGATGTATTCTGAGACCCCGGACTGGTGCCTGAGACACACTAGATACTCAATAAATATCTGCTGAATAAAGGAATGAACTGTAAGGCTTAGGAATTAGGTGCTCACTAAACCCTCAAGTACCACTGTTATCAAGTGAACAAGATATAAGCCCAAGCTTGGAATCTACTTTGTGTCCAAAAGGAAAGTGGCTCGCTTCAAGCTGGCATTAGGAAGACTAATGTCAAAGGTGTTTTGGACTGACTGCGAGGTGTACGTGGAGGGCGGGTGTGGGCCTGTTGGAGGGGCGGGAAGATGAGAGCGAAATACAAGTTAGTTCTTCTCAAACCATCCCAGGTCTCCTCCCCCGCTTTTATAAGTCTTATCTGCAGGGAACACATTTATTCAACATACTCTGTGCCTGGAGCCGGATATACAGGAGGCGGTCATGTCCCAGTTCCCTGGCGAACTCCTACTACTCCTTCAATACCCTGCGGTACCCTCTGCCAGTACAGGCTCAAATAACACGCCACGGCCTCAGGAAATCTCAGGTCAGTGGAGTCGGCAGGAAGGCTTCCCAGAAGAATAACTTGACCTAGATCCGTGTAGCAGTTTCCCCAGCAGGGAAGCAGGTCTAAGGTCCCCAGGCAATGGGTACAGCGAGAAAGAAGGCGTAGAGAGCCCACCTCATCCCCCCAACATCCCTCCAATGCAAACACACAGAGTCCCCACGCGCACGGACACACAACCAACCGTCCTCCTCCGGGTCCCCACACGGGCCCTTCAAAAGGTCTAGTCCCGGGTACCACTCAGACCCGCCCCCGCCAGTCGAGCGCCCAGCGCAGGAAGAGCCTCTCACCACCGCCAAAGCGCCGCTCACCCGGCGCTCGGCGCCATGTTGGCCCCGCCCCCTCCAGGAGCAGTTCCTGGCAGAGACCGAGAGCAGGTCACTGCCACTTCCACGAGCCGGAATAAGCCCCCTAGGCTCACGGCCTGAAATTATATAAAAATGCTGTCTCTGTGCCTACGTGTAAGGAGCACACCCTCTTGCTGTAATTACTTCAGTTTATTCCTTCACTACTCGGCAGCCAGGACCTTTGGGAGGCGCCACAAAACCAGGCGGGGAAGCCCGCAGCGCCGCGAAGCCCCGCCCCCTTCGAGCAGGCACTGCGCTTGCGCTTCACTTGCCAGGCTGGGTTAAAGTTGCAGCCGACAGCCTTGGGATTTAAAGGGCCCGCTGCCTGACCGAAGTTGGTTTGAAGGCAGGAGGTGGTTGGCTGTGGACGGCACTTGGTCATGGGACCTGTGCGGTTGGGAATGTTGCTTTTCATTTTGACTGTGTCTGGGACGCCGAAGGAGGAGGACGATGACACAGAACGCTTGCCCAGCAAATGCGAAGGTATCTAAAGGGAGTAGCCCCTATTCGCATCCCTCTGCCCTACCTCCTTCTGGGCCAGACCAAATGAACCGTGATGGGTGGGTCACCTGACCTCCTTCAGGACCTGAGGGAGGTTCTGATGGAGCCTGGTGGAATTCGAATGGGGTCAACGGAGGGAACGCATAGCGCTACCCCAAAACTATGGCACTACAATTCCCATGAGACATTCAGAGGGAGCCCGCTTTTTCTTGCTGGTTTGGGCCTCCCAATGGTTTGTGGGAATTGTAGTGCAGAGACTATCGGCCCAGGACCGACCACTTTACTGAGCATCGTGTGTGTGTGTGTGTGTGTGTGTGTGTGTGTGTGTGTGTGTGTGTGTGTGTGTGTGTGTGTGTGTGTGTGTGTGTGTGTGTGTGTGTGTGTGTGTCTCCTCCATGCCACCAGACTTAAATCTGAAGAGACTGCAGGAGTGAGGTGTCAGGCTCATTACCTGTGGACATCCTCTGCTCCACCCCAGCGGAGACGCTCCCAAATTATAGGCCCCACGCCCCCCTGAGGGGTTTGGGAGTGAGTACGTCAGCCTTTGAAGCTCATAAAAGAAAGAGGAGGCCACACAACTGGGAGAGGTTCCCCATAATTGTGAGGTTTTGCAGAGGGTGTGCACTGTATGGACTTTACCGTGAGCAGCATCTTCTGTGACTGTATCACCTATGGGGCCCATCTAGGAGGGGGCACTTCAGAGTGCCCTGGTCCCCTGGTTTGTTGCCTCCCTGGCTTTAATTTCTTCCTGGATTCTTTTCCCCTTCGCCTCACTCCACGCTGCATTTCAGTAGCAATGTTCCTCCTGACTTGGTCCTCATCTCTCCTCTCCTTTCATTTGTGTCCCTACTCTTAACCCCCTACACCTGTCAGTTTTTCTAAACACAGACTCAATTGTGTACGTCCTTGCTTTAACACCTCTTCAGGCCTCCTGCTGTGATTAGACTACAGCCAACGTTTTTGGCAGAGCATCCAAGTGTTGGTGGTCTGGCCTCCATCTTTCTTACATTTCCATACCCCACCTCCCATCCCCAAAGTGCCCATGCTTCAGCCATACTGAACCTCTCAGTGGTCACTGAGCCTGCCTCATCCTCTCACACCTCTCTGCCTTTGCACATTGTTTTTTTCCTTTGCCTGGAATGATCCTTGCCCTTCTGTATTTGGTTCTTCAAGACCCAGTTTAAATGTCACCTCCTTTGGAAGCCTCCTTCCTTATCTGTCACCTCCCACTGCATTGGAGGGAAGGAGAGTACCTGTGTCTCCCTGTGTATCCTTAGCATAGTGCCATAGGCACATTTGGGACACTTTCGCTCCTTGCCCCTGTGTTTAGTTTGCTTGGCACTTCTGTATAGGCCTGTCCTTTTCTTGGGACCCACTGGTGCTGGAAAGACAGTGGTGGAAGAGACACAATGCTCATCCTTGAGAAAATCGTAGGCTAGTAGGAAGTCCATGAATGACCATTGAATGAATTTTGCATTTCCTAGTGAGATTAAGTCTCTTGATAGAGTCCATTACACAATATTTTCACCACCTTTTTATCTATCCCCAGAGACATTGGCAATGTCCTGTGGATAGATCATGGGTCTTATTACTCTCTGTATTGCTATTGTGCGTCCAGAAGGGGCTCAACAAATAACTGCAGAAAACAGCAAACACTTAGGCAGTGCTCACCACGTGCCAGGCACTATTCTCGGGGCTTTACATAGATTGATTGATTTAATCCTCACCACACCCCTGTGAGGGAGGTACTATTGTTATCTTCATTTTAGAGGTGAAGAAACCAAGGCACAGCAGGATCGTCACCCAGCTACTAAGTGGCTGAGTCAGGATTCCAGCCTTACCAGGCTGGCTCCAGAGCCTGCACTCATAACCATTGTGCTCTGCTGCCTTTGCTTATCTGCCGAATGAGTTGCTGCTTTGTTTGTTTGTCTTTCACGTCCCCTTGGATATCTAGTATGTAAACTGCTGAGCCTGGAGCTACAGGACGAGCTGAGTCGCACTGGCCGATCTCGAGAGGTGCTGGAGCTGGGGCAGGTGCTGGACACAGGCAAGAGGAAGAGACACATCCCTTACAGTGTTTCGTGAGTTCTTCTTGGTGTTCTTCCACCTTCCAATCCCTGAAGGAGCCCTGGGAGCACCCACAGCATCCAGGGAGTCTTTGTTTCCCCTCTTCCCACAGAGAGACAAGGCTGGAAGAGGCCTTGGAGAATTTATGTGAGCGGATTCTGGACTACAGTGTTCATGCCGAGCGCGAGGGCTCACTGAGATATGCCAAGGTCAGACTCTTCTCCGGGGCAGGATTCCATCTCTCAGAAACTACAACCTGTACCCCCTGAGGTCCTCACGATGTCTGCCCAGCTCCCCGCAGCTCTGGAGCGTCCCCTCCCCATCGTAGACTCCCTCAATCTCATCTCTATGGAACTCACCGGGGTCTCCAGTAGTTGACAAAGCTGATATGGCAAAAAGGGGAGGAGGCAGGGCAGTGGCCTGGGCTGATCTCAAATTCCCATCTCTCAGGGGCAGAGTCAGACCATGGCAACGCTGAAAGGCCTGGTGCAGAAGGGGGTGAAGGTGGATCTGGGGATCCCTTTGGAGCTGTGGGATGAGCCCAGCGTGGAGGTCACGTTCCTCAAGAAGCAGGTAGGATAGGATACTGCACTGCCCAGGAAGGTGAGAAGGGAACCTGAGAGGGGAGCTAGATCCTAAGGAGGTCCATCTTTGAGCAGAGCAGGGACTCTGCCATTGACTGAAGTGGGCCCAGGAGCATATCAAGAAGTAATAATGGAGGCTAGTGATATATACTGCCACTTACTGAGCACCTACTGTGTGCCCGATTTGGGGCCACAAACTTTCCAGCTGCTGCCTCATTTTACCCTCACAACAACCTGACGTGGTAGGTACTATTACCACTTCCCATTTTACACGCAAGGAACTGAGACTCAGAGTATAATAACTTACTTGGCAGCGTAGGTGCTGGTAAATGTCTGTTGAATGAATGAGGATCACACATCTAATAGGCCAAGTTTAACCTCCTGGTTCCCTGCCTTTCCGAAGTGGGGTGGGGAGACAGGGAGTGAAGACCAGAGAGGAGGGTCTGCAGAGGCCAGCAGAGCAGATACCCTTCTGACCTTTCCACCTGATCAGTGTGAGACGATGCTGGAGGAGTTTGAAGACGTCGTGGGAGACTGGTATTTCCACCATCAGGAGCAGCCCCTACAGCATTTTCTCTGTGAAGGTCATGTGCTCCGAGCTACTGAAACTGGTAAGCCTGGCAGCTGGCCCCTTTCTTGCCAGGTCACAACCTTCCCTCTCCCCAGGACCAATATCTAAATTGTTTTCTATCACCCAACCTAGCATGTCTACAGGAAACTTGGACTGGAAAGGAGAAGATCACAGATGGGCAAGAGAAGACAGAAGAGGAGGAGGAGGAGGTGACTAACACACCAGGCCACCCCAAGCATGACCCAGAGGAACTCTGACCTTTGCCTTTGAGCCCCCAGGAGGGACAGGGGTCTTGGAGAAGAACCCTCTGAAGTCTGAGCGCTCCCTGCCCCACAGCTTTCAGAGTGTGTGTATGTGTGAGTGACCCCACCCTAGAGCTTGTAGCTCTTCTCTCCCGTGTAGTCTCAGGCAGGATCCTGGTGGTGCAGCATGGCATGGCTATGGGGAGAAAGGTGGGAGCAGTAGGTGGAAGCCCGGCACCGACAGATGAGTCCTCCACCTGCCATTTATCCCCTTGTCAGGTGTGTGTGGTGACAGTATTGAGATATTTAAATATGTCTGCTACTCCCCACCGGACCCAGAGGTCAACATGGCTTAGAAGCAGTGGACCCTGGCAAAGTCACTTTGCCCCTCGAGGGTCTGTTTTTAGACTCACAACAAAGAAGCTGAATGGACATTCTCTCTACGACCTATACACGCTGCCGGCGTCTAGGAGGCTACATGCCAACAGTCTGTGAACGGGAAGGGGACACTGGATGGGGACGGGGTAATATTGATAAGTTAGGTGGGGTAGACACTTGGTCTACTTCATATTAATTTCACTGCAGGGCCACCACGTAATATCAAAGGCGCCAAATTTTCTATAACGCTAGTAAACTTTTTTTAAAATATCAGCTGGGCCCCAAATTTCAAACAACTGCCGTGCACACATCTTAGCTGGCCGGTACGGCAGCGCCCTGTGAATAGGGCCGTTGGTCGCCGTCCTGTTAAAAGCTAACGGTGCTTTGTAGTTTTGCAGCCCAAGGAGGGTGGCACGGAACAGGTCGCTGAGACAGGTTTCGGGCTTGGGACTGCGCAGCCGCGGTCCGCGCATGCCTGAAAACGCGACGGAATTAAGTTACGTGCGCGGCGACGCCTGGGCCGCCATACTTGGGTGACGGGAGCTCGCAGAGGACAAACTCCCACGCACTTTTCCCGTGTCACTTCTGTCCTCAGAGTGAGGCAGGACCTAAGAGGAGATAAAACTAGGTCCAAGGTAGAGAGCGGCTCCAGTTAGAATGAAGAAAATAACAAGGTTATCTCCGGAGGGTGGCGGTTGAGGACCTCACACGCGAGCGGGGTGGTGGCCGAAGACGCTGAGGGACGAGTGCATTCTCGCCGAAGTTCAGTTGGGCGATGCCAACTTAAGGGTCTGAGAGGGGTGGCAAGGAACTGAGATTCACTCCGCGGAGGCTGGGCGAGTGTGGAAACCCGAAGGGAGCGGACAGTCGCCGAAGGCCCCACTTCCTTTCCCCCGCCCGTCCCTCTCCGGCCATGAGCGGTGTAGTGCGCACCGAGCCGCTGCGCGGGGAGCCTCCTCTGCGGGTGTCCGGCGACGCCTTTTCTGTGGTGGTTCTGCTGCAGGGCTACGCGGAGCCCGAGGGGGTCGGCGACGCTGTGCGCGCCGACGGCTCCGTGACCCTTGTTCTGCCCCAGGCCTGGGGCCCGGCCTCCGGCCACCGAGAGCCCCCGCCCGAGGTCTACGAGGCGAAGACCGCCCTGGAGGAGGCGGCCCGTGGCCCCATGCTCGTGGACACCGCGGGGCCCTGGGCTCGAGAGGCACTCTTGGGGGCCCTGGCGGGGCAGGGCGTGGCCCCGGGAGATGTGACTCTGGTGGTGGGGACCCACGGACACTCGGACCACATCGGGAACCTGGGGCTGTTTCCCGCGGCGGCCCTGCTGGTCTCGCACGACTTTTGCCTCCCCGGGGGCCGCTACCTCCCCCACGGGCTGGCTGAGGAGCAGCCTCTGCGGTTGGGGCCGGGACTCGAGGTGTGGGCCACGCCCGGCCATGGTGGCCAGCGGGACGTGAGCGTGGTGGTGGCTGGCACGGCCCTGGGTACCGTCATGGTAGTGGGCGATGTGTTTGAACGCGATGGGGACGAGGACTCGTGGCGGGCGCTGAGCGAAGACCCGGTGTCCCAGGAGCACAGCCGGAAGAGGGTCCTAGCCACTGCCGACGTGGTCGTGCCTGGTCACGGAGCCCCCTTTAGGGTGATCAGGGAAGCCTCGGCGCCAGAGACAGAGGGTCTGGGGAACAGCCGGCCAGATCTCGTGATCGGAGACAAGGAGCCCACGGTGCACCGATAAACCCCAGTCTTGACTGAATTCCTTTCAGGGACCCCAGCCCCCCACCCCCAGACAAGAAACTGACGTCCAGGACACGAGAGGATGTGTCAGAGAGGAGTCATGGGTTGTCACTTCCAGCCCTCGCAGGAGGCCAGTTTTCCAGCGAGGACAGAGTACTTTTGCCACAGCTGTCACCAGTATCACTAGGACCAAGGACTGGCTCAGCTGTGTGCCACCTCTCGGGCTTCATTAGTAAAATGGCAGAATGTTCTTGGGAGAGTCTTCCAAAATAAAAGTAGAAACTGCATTGAAAATCATACTGCCCTTCAACTATTCTCCGATAAAAAAGAAAAAAGGTCATACTGCCCTAAATGTAAATGTGAAGCATTCATAGTGATAATCATGCAGATATAATCCAGCAAGTGCAACAAGGAGACACTTCGGCGATATATCGCCTGTTTCTCAGAGGAAGCAGCTTGCTGAGAGAAGGTGCAGGGCAGACAGGTATTCTAGTCATCTGACTTTAAGTTATTAATTCGTTCAATGAATGCTGCTTATCACACCTGCACTGTCTCAAGCACGGCTCGAGGTCGCGGGGATACAGCAGTGAGCAAGCCAGACAAACTCAAGGAGACAGGTAAATAATAATAGTAGTAAACCAAATAAATACGGGTCCTGGTTACTGATACGCAAAAAAAGCAGGGTGAGAAGGGTATAGAGTACTGGGGTGGGAGAGTGGTCAGGAAAAGCCTCCGAGGTGATGTTTGATGACAGAACTGAATGAGAAAAAGCTGGCCACATGGAGGTCTGGGAGAGGGGCATTCCAGGCACTGGAACAGCAGGTATAAAGGCCCCGAGGCAGGCTTGACCTACTTGAGCAGCAAGAGGACCTTGGGATTGGGTTGCAGAGAGCGGGGGAAGAGTGGTAATAAATGAGCCTACAGAGTTGGGCAGCGACATCTTGCAAGGCCTTGGTAACCATGGTTAGGGGTTTGGATTTGTCCTGAGATAGAAGGCTTTGGCTTTATACTGATACAAAAGACCAGGCCGTTGACCTGGTTTCATTTATGTTTTAAAATAACCACTCTTGTTCTGAGTGGAGAAGGGGTTGGAGTGGGGCAACAATAGAATGGGCTGCACTAGATCGAAAGCCATTGCGGTCTTCCAGGTGAGAGAGCTTGATGGCACCTGCCCTTATCCCAGAAGTCCTATTGTGGCTGTGGTCCTCTTCACAGCTGGGTTCCTGAGCTTGGGCCTTCCGTTCACACAGCCCCAGGATGGACAGAAGCACTCAGGTTGGGAAGAGGAAAGAAAGGAGGAAGTCCACCTTGTTGTGGACGATGAGCCTTTCCGGTTGGATGCTGTCACGCAAGGCCAGGCTGGAGGTCATTTCCCAGGCGTCCACGAAGGCCACATGGTCAGCAAAGGCAGCGCAGAGGAGCGCGTTCACCTGGAGGGTGAACCAGTTGCTGCTGTACATGGACTTGTAGCCGGTGTTGGCCAGTTCGATGACCACTAGGGTTCAGGGCTCCCAGGCCAGCAGTGCAGCCACGGCTGCCCAGATCCCTGCCAGTCGTTGCATAAAGATGGACAGAAGAAAGGTAGTGAAGTGGGTGCCCAGGCACCACCATGGTGTGGGGGCCCCCAGCCAGGCCCCCCCCACTTCATGGGCCACCAATTGTAATGAGGCCACTGGTGTGTGGAGGGAGCGCAGGGGCCAGCTGTGCGTTCCAGTGCCGCACTATGCCCCGAGCAGTGTCCACGGCCGTCAGAGAACCCAACTGATACGTGGTGTGTATATCCACTGGCTTCAGGGCTGCACGGAGGACGAGAGAGGAGGGGATGGGTTATTTAGTTCTGTACACTCTCAAGTTATACAGATAAAAGTTCCAGTCTTGACTTACTTTCTAGAACATGGATATCCTGCCCTTGACTCAGGGCTGGTCACCCAGAGCAACACATCCCTTTGGCCACACTGATTGTCTCTAGGATGGATGGGTCACCTACGCTAGTCCAGTCTTAGTAATCTTAGGGGTTTTGCTGGAGCTAAGGGAAAAAGTCTTGTTCTTTCCTGCAAGACTGACATGGGAGGATGGGTCATCTTGCCCCCTTGTTGGAAGAGCCCGCTGCTGCTGGGGCCACCAAAGAGGGACTGAGAATGAGAGAATGAAGCTGAACGGTAGGGGGCAGAAGTGGGCAGTGAAGAGAAACAGACCAGATGACAGGTGTGAGCACGGGAAGCCAGATCTGTGCTAACTCATCAGTCACATGGGCTAATCAACTCCTTTCGTGCCTAAGCTGTTCTGACTGTGTTTACAGCTGTTTTCAAGATGAGTTGTGAATGGATACAAACACTGATGGAAATGATCCCTTAGAGGCAGGGAGTGAGGACAACAGCATGGGGAGAGGGCTGACAACAGAGGGAAAAAGTGCTTAAGATATTAGGAGGTTGGGCCGAGAGTGACTGTTTCTTTCAAACTTCTTTTTTGTGAAAACTCTTAGGAAAACTGGACCTATATGATCAGCTTCCTCTACTCACAAGTCATTGGCAGACATTGGCTGCAGAATAACCCGGGCTTTCTTGCCCAGTGCTCTCCAAGAACAGCTCTCCGCTCCAGTTTGGGTGACTGCCCACTGCCTTTCAGACACCCACACCCTCCTCTCCTGCGGGCCTTTGAGCCCGCTCCCCCTCCACTCCCCATCCTCTCGCTTTTCTCCACCATCTCAAACACCCAGGCTCAGCTCTCTCACCTCCTACAGAAAACCTCCCCTGAATTTGCCAACCTTATTTTAAACTCTAGCTATGCCTTCTCTATATTGTTGACTTAGCATTAGGTGATACCTTGTGTTGGTCATTATTTCTGGAAATGTCCTCTCCCCACTGTGCCCCTTGAGAGCAGAAGCTGCAAGGCCACTTGAGGTCTAGGCTCAGAAATTGCAGAATATCACTTACATCACATTCTGTTGACCAAAGCAGGCCAGCCCAGATTCAGGGATGAGGAAATAACCTCTCCATCTTGATAGAAGGAGCCGCAAAGAATTTGTGGCCATTTTTTTCTGTTGCAACATACCACAATGGGTTAGTGCACAAATTGGTGATGCTAAAAGTTCCCCTTTTTTGGGAGGTGGGGTGGTTATCCTAGGTTCTATTTTTATTTTTTGATTTTTTAAATTGAAGTATAGTTGATTTATAATATTATATTAGTTTCAGGTATACAACATAGTGATTCAATATTTTTATAGATTGTACTCCATTTAAAGTTATTACAAGTGGCTGTATTTCTCTGTGCTGTACAATACATCCTTGTTGCTTATTTATTTTATACATAGCAGTTTGGATCTCTTAATCCCATACCCCTATTTTGCCCCTTCCCCCTTCCCTTCCCTCACTGATAACCACTACTTTGTTCTCTATATCTGTGAGTCTGTTTCTGTTTTGTTATATACATTCCTTTTCTTTTCCCCCCTTTGGCTGCACTATGTATCTTGTGGGATCTTAGTTCCCAGACCAGGGATCAAACCCATGCCCCGACAGTGAAATTGCCAAGTCCTAACCACTGGTCTGCCAGGGAATTCCCGTGTTTTGTTATATACATTCTTAAATGCAATTTTTATGCCTTCTCCCATTGCCCAAAGCACCTGTCAATCACATCACATCATTCCCTCTTCACTTCCGGAAGGGGGCAGCACTTACTTCACAGAGAAAGCAAAGACCATTGTCCCAGCTATCTCAGCTTCAAGCCGCCTTACCAGAAAACTCTGCATCTGCACCCAGGCTCACCTCCAGAAGAGGGGTGATTTACCCATTTATTGTGGGTAGCTGTAATTCATTCATTTTCACATGCGTAGTATTCAATTTTGTGAATTACCATGTAGTTGTTGGGAAAACTAGTTATCCACATGTGAAAGAATGAAATTAGACCCTTATGCCATACACAGAAATTAACTTAGAACAGATTGAAGACTTAAATGTAAGACCTGAAGCAATAGACTCCTAGAGGAAAACATAGGGAAAAAGCTCTTTGACATTGGTCTTGGGTGTGATTTTTTTGGATATGACACCAAAAGCAAAGGCAGCAAATGCAAAAATGGGTGGGACTACCTCAAACTAAAAAGCTTCTTCATAGCAAAGGAAACAAAATGAAAAGGTAACCTACAGAATGGGAGAAAATATTTGCAAACTGTATACTTGGTTAATGTCTAAAATATATAAGGAATTCATACAACTCAATTGCAAAGAAGCAACCCAATTTAAATATTGTCAAAGGACATGAATAGACATTTTTCCAAAGAAGACATACAAATGGCCAACAGGTATATGAAAATGTGCTCAGCATCACTAATCATCAGGGAAATGCAAATCCGAACCACAATGAGATACCACTTCACACCTGTTTAGGATGGCTATTATCAAAAAGATAAGAGATAACAGGTAATGGCGAGATTGAGGAGAAAAGGGAACCTGTGTGTACTGACTGTTAGTCAGAATGTAAATTGGTATAACCATTATAGAAAACAGTATGGAGTTTCCTCAAAAAATTAAAAATAGAATTACCATGGTAATTACCATTACCATATGATCCCAACCCCACTTCTGGGTATCCAAATGAAATGAACTCAGTATGTTAAAGAGATATCTGTACTCCCATGTTCACTGTAGCATTATCCACAATAGCCAAGATATGGAAACACCATAAGTGTTCATTAATGGATGAATGGATAAAGAAGATGTGAGATACATATATGTATACACACACACAGAGGAATATTATTCAGCCTTAAAAAAGAAAATCCTGCCATTTTTTGGCAGCATGGGTGAACCTGGAGGACATTTTCTAAGGGAAATAAGTCAGACACAGAAAGGCAAATGCTGTATGATCTCACTTGTAGGTGGAATCTAAAAAGTTGAACTCATAGAACCAGAGGATAAAATGGTTGCCAAGGGCTGGGGAGTGGGGGAAATGAGGAGATATTGATCAAAGGGTACAAACTTTCAGTTATAAGTTCTGGGGATCTAATGTACAGCACGGTGATTATACTCAGCACTGTACTGTATACCTGAAATTTGCTGAGTGAGTGGATCGTAGGTGTTCTTGCCACATACACAAGAAAAGGTAACTATATGAGGTGATGAATGTGTTAATTAGCTTGATCATGGTAATCATTTCACGATGTATACATATATTAAACCATCAAGTTGTACACCTTAAAAAAATCACGCTATACAACCTAAATATATACAATTTTTGTTAGTTTTACCTCACTAAAGCTGGGGAAAAATAATTTTAAAAGCAGTTAATTTAATATTAGATATTGGAATGACAAATTCAAGTCAAAGCTGCTAACAAGAGCAAAAAACTAAAAGAAGAAATTGGAAAGATGGCCAAAAAGTAACAAATGGGAAAGCTGGTTTGAAGGCCACAGAGACTGTAAGGAACAGTAAATGGATCTAAATCATAAGCATGTTTGGCTCTGGGTTAGTTACCCCTATTAACAGCAACACCTTATGGTTAATTTAAATGTGACCCAAATAAGATCCCTTGCTCATTAATCTGGTATTGAGTTTTCTATTAATTTGGTACTGAATTCAGAGGTTACCAAATAGGCATAGAAGAATCCCATCTGATAGTGGACTACTCCAAAGAAAATTTTTGCTTCTGCCAAAAATTTAGGCTAATAACTTCCTAGAGTGTGTTAAATTAACACAGGTTGACATTTTTCGGACCAATGGTTCTGTGAATTTGGACTGCACATCTGCCTAAGGGCTGGCTTATGGGTATAAATTCTCCAGAAAGAGTTTTCTCTGTTCTGGACGAAGGTCCAAGACAGTCAAATTCTTCGAAATCCTCTGCTTGAGTGTGGCGTGGTGGTCTCCAGGTCACACAATATGAGGGTGTAGAACTTTGAGACCCTGACTTTATGCCAAGCGGGCAATTTCCTATTAGACTCACCACATTGTCAAAGACTTTGGGGTCTGTATCCTGCTCTTGGCTTCCTGAACACGAAATCGCAAGTTTCTTGAGCTTGGCAAATGCCCTCAAGGGGAAAGCAGTCTTTAGTGTATTACTCTCTGAGTTCCCAGTTTCATTTAGATTTTGCCCTCTGATAATTCCTTTAAAATTTGACAGATTATCAATGCATTTATTTATTTAAAGTAGATAGAATGTGGTTTTTTTTTAAATTTATTTATTTTTGGCTGCATTGGGTCTTCATTGCTGCACGCGGGCTTTCTCTAGTTGTGGCGAGCGGGTGCTACTCTTTGTTGTGGTGCGCCGGCTTCTCATTATGGTGGTTTCTGTTGTTGCAGAGCACGGGCTCTAGGCGTGCGGGCTTCAGTAGTTGTGGCGCACAGGCTTAGTTGCTCCGCAGCATGTGGGATCTTCCTGGACCAGGGCTGCTCGTAACTGTGTACCCTGCATTGGCAGGCGGATTCTTTTTTTTTTTTTTTTCATTTTAATGTATTTTATTTAACCCATGTATCCAAAATAATGTGTCCGTGTGTAATCAATATTTTTAAATTGAGAATTTTAAGATTCTTTTTATTGTACTAAGTCTTCAAGATCCTGTGTATTTTACACTTAACAGGGCATCTCAATTCATATGCTACATTTTCTTTTTTTTTTTTTTTTTTTTGCGGTACGCGGGCCTCTCACTGTTGTGGCCTCTCCCGTTGCGGAGCATAGGCTCCAGACGCGCATGCTCAGTGGCCATGGCTCACGGGCCCAGCCGCTCCGCGGCATGTGGGATCTTCCCGGACCGGGGCACGAACCCGTGTCCCCTGCATCGGCAGGTGGACTCTCAACCACTGCGCCACCAGGGAAGCCCCATATGCTACATTTTCATCGGAAATACTTGATTTGTATTTAGATTTCATAAAACTTACAGTTGCAATTAGATTCTCATACTCAAGTTGTTCCAAACATACTTAGAAGTTGTCCGATAACTGAATTGAACGTCAGGTTTTTCTAAATTGATTTTTAAATTTTCTTTAATTTTAATTAATTTAAAGTATGGCATTTTAATTAAGGTGCGATTGGGGAACTGAATTTTAAATTTCTTTTAATTGGATTCAGTTTCTCAGTTGCACTGAGCACAATTCAGGTGGTCTACAGCCACATGTGGCTAATGGCTGCCATACTGGACAGCACAGGTCTCTTGGCATTAAGAAATGAGACAGCTTCATCCTCTCCCAGCTCTCACTTCGTGAGGGTTACTTCCCGTCTCTGTCAGTGAGATTCCTTTTGTGCTGCCATGAACCCAAGGTGATCCTCAGAGCCTCAGATTTGACCAGATCTCGAGACCTGCCATGAAGTTGTCAGGTAGAAAGGGGTGCAAAACTAGCCCAACTTTCCCTTAAAGTCTTAAGACTGAGATTAACTGACCTTAGACACAACTGATTCATACGTTCTGCCTCTCAGTAGCCACTTGTCTGCTAGAAACATTTTAGGCAAAGATCTTTCCCTTCCACCCTGCTCCCCCAACCTACATGCATCCTCTCTGTAGGTTCACCCAGAATCTGTCAGCATTCCGTCGAGAAGTCAACGACTCGATGAAGAATTCCACTTACGGCGTGAATAGCTATGTTATGAGCTGACAACTCCTTGGACTCTACCTGTACAGGGCAGCGTCCCTTTGGTCTGGCCCAGAGGGGCAAACAATTACAATGGAGAGGGCCTGGCTGATCCTGGCCCCCTCCTCCAGGGGTGTGGGGAAAATGGCAAAGGTCAACTAGCTTCTTCCCCAGGGAATAGGGGTGTGAGTGCACTCACTAGGGGGGCAGGGCGCTGCTGGTTCCTGGGGGATTGGGTGGGAAGGGTGGTGGGAGGAGATAGAGACACAAATGTGTGAGACTCCAGCCCTCTCCTCCTGGGGCTGCCCACGGGGAAAGAACCCCAGTGTCCTGTCACAACCTGCCTTGTATAAACATGTACATTTTTTCATAACATTTTGAACAAGGTTTATATTGACTCAAGTTTAAAAACAAAGTGTGACTGAAAAATTTTTACAGAGTCTAGTGCACCAATGCTGATGTGAGGGGTTATGTATGCGAGTGAGGAAAAAATGTGTATTCTGGTGGCCTGAAGCTTTACTGGACGAGGATGTGTGAACGTGCAGAGATACGTTTAGTGACACAGTGTAGAGAGGCAAAAAAAAAAAAAAAAAGAGAAAAGTAAAAATTCCAAATGTATATTTTTTCTTATACCCTTTCCTTGCCCCCCAAATTATCACTTCCTGTTACTGTATCACCCTTGTCATTAGGAACTCTAAGCCATGCGGAGCACCATCCCTCCCCCTTCAACCCAGATGCTGCCCTAGGTCCCTTGGCCTCTTGCGGTGACAGACAACTCCAGCTAAAAGTGTTTGGTGTTCTTAGCTTCATCCTCTTTCCCACTTTGCTTATCCCTATCCTCAGACCCATGGCCTTGCCCTCCTCCCGGGATGAGAAGACAAGCAGAGCCTTCAAGGCCAGAGGGGAGTCCTGTGGAGGGGCCGCCTGCGGGGAGTCTCAGCACCAGGAGAGCGAGGACCAGGCTCCTTCGGAGGACTGAGGAGGGTAGGGGCCTTCCCCAAGCCCGCCCACCCCTGCTGTGACTGGAACTTCCTTTATCAATCTGGCTTCTTTTCCTATATTGCAAAAGGGCCTCTCTGTGGTCAGTGCAAAGGGAACAATGATCTAGGGCTCCCTGCCCCGCTCTGCACACTGAGGGGCTGGTCCTGACCTGGGCCAGCTGGGGCCTCTCCTCTCTCCCTCAGCTCCCTGCCTCTGCCACCCGCTTGGCATCTCCTTAGGAGTCAGTCTGTGTCTCTGTGTGTCTCTCTCTCCTTTTCTCTGCTTCTCTGAGTGTCTCTCTCCTCCCAGGGAAAGGGGTGACAGCAGGACCAGTTCAGGCTCCTTCAGGGAGAGGTCCACGGCCCTGAGTCCCTGCCCAGCTACAGCCCCTTAGAGAGGAGGAGGAGGGAGATGCTGGTGGTCAAGCCTCAGCCCCCAGCCCAGGCACCAGGGGCACCCAGCATGCTGGTGGTCTCTCTCTCTGCAGGTAGGGGACATTGCAGTGCCCCTCTTCATCCCCAGGCAGAACCAAGGCCCACCAGGCCCCTCCCGCCCTGCTCTGCTCCCTGTGTGCAGTCTCACACCCTCCCTGAGGTGAGGTGAGGGTGGGTGCAGGTTCCCACCTACCCAGAGGGTGGGCCTTCTGGAGGCCACGCCTCCACCCAGAGATGCGGGACTGGATCTGCAGGGCCCTCTGTCCTCACACTCTACAAGGAGGACACCGGGGCTCAGACACGCCCTGCCCCACATCCAGGACTCTGAGGTGGCGGGTCCAGGACTTGAACTCCAGTCTTGCTGAGCCCACAGAGCCTTCTGCTCCTTCTGGATGCTTCCTGCTGGCTGCACCACAGAATCTCTGGGCCTCACCCTGTGAGTGCAGAGCCCTGCGGGGTGAGCCCGGAGGCTGTATTTAATAACGCTTCTCAGGGGGTTCCATCTGCAGCTGTGCAAGCCTGGCTCATCCAGAGCCTTCCCTGGACAGAGGGGATGAAGGTCAGAGCAGTCATGAGGCATCCAGCTGACAGTCCCTGGGACCCTCTCTGATGGAGGCCTGCCCGCCTGTGACTGGTGGTGGGCGGGGTGAGAGATTGGGGGCTGGGAACTTTGGTGGCCCCCCAGGGCTGGCTGGGATGGAGGCTCTGCTCACCCGCTCTCCAGGATGGCGTTGGCATTGGTTCACAGAATGGACCATGGGGGTGGGAGGACATGATTTGAACTTCCTTTTTCCTTTTCTCAGTTTTTTTCCCAATCCTAATAGATGTTTTCCACAGTTCTCTCATGGCCAGCCAGGTAGTCCTGGCTTTCTCTATGTGCCTGCACTTATAGGCCTCAGAGGACAGATTCTGCACTTTCATGGAACCCTCTTATCTGAGTCAAGCCCTAAACCTGCATTTTCTCATTTTCAGCTTTATAACATTCTGTGGTGATGTATCCTTATGTTAATTTTCCCAGGAAGAAACTGAGGCCCAGAGCCTTAATGTCATGGAGAGTCCCAAACTCTCCCATTCCTGTTGGGGGAAGGGAGGATGAACTCCTGTCACCAATTCAGCCCAAGCATCTTTCAAAGTTCACAGGGAGGTGACCTCACTTACTCTGGTTCCCTCCGGGTCTGGATTTGGACCGCACTCAGGTCTGTCTGCCTCGTGAGCTTGGCGCTTACCCAAGATTGCCCCTCCCCCACCAACCACCCCCGTTAACCTCCCTCACTTCCCCTTCCTTCCACAGCCCATCCTGGGGGGTCATTCATTGTGCTTCATTCAGCTGGCCCCTTCTCAGGGTCTGGGGAAACAAAGGCAGGAGGGATGTGAGTGTGGTCCCTGAGGTGAGGCAGGACACATGAGGCAAAGAAAGAGCACAGGGAAGGGGGAGGGACGAAGGGCAAGGTCTTGGTCTCTGCTCTTTCCCATGGGTTGTCCACGGGCCTCTGTTGACATCAGCACTCTGTTTACTTCCTCTTGTTTTGCAGGCAGGGAGGGGCCCAGAGAAGGCTTCTCCTGCCCTGGTTGGGTGCAGGCGTGCAGTGAGCCCTCCAGGAACTAGAGTCCAGCTGGGAAGGGAAGACTCTCAGCTTGCTTCACTATGTGAGGCAAGTAGAGGGAGACCCAGGCCCCACAAAGTTGAAACAGGCAGGGATGACATCTCCCGCTTCTTGTGTGTCGGGTGCTTTGCACTCGTGTTGGCCATGTTTTCTTATTTGCTGTATTCTTGATGCTCTGACATCTGGGGCCTCACTGACCGGGGAGAGACTGCCCCTCCCAGGGCTGCCAGTTCTTAGAAGAGCAATGGACGTGCCCAGGAGCTCACCTGTCATATGCAAACCAGCCAGTCCAGAGCCCACGCTCCCCACCACCTCCTCCATCTGGCTCTTATGCTCCAGGAGGCCCATGTTCTTCTGCCATATTCATCCCAGGGCCAGGTACCAGGCAACTAGGGACAGCCCCTAATCCCCAGAGCCCGCAGACATTATTCATACCAGCTGATCCTAAACCTGCCTGCTCTCCCTTGCCTTGTCTTTCTCACAGAACCTACAACAAAGGCTCCTGCCCATGTTTCCCCCTCCCTCCCTCTGCCTCCTGACTGACCCTGGTGCCTCCCTGCATGGCCCTGCGTGGAGTGCTGGGCATCTTGTTTTTATGGTTTTGTGAACATAAACTGCTTCCTTCATAACAGTTATTTGCATGTGTGTCTTACCATACCTGATTAAAACACATTCAGGTTATGTTTTAAAATAGTTCTTAACTCTCCCAGCAGCCCCAGGAGGTAAGCAGGGTCTATTTTGATCCTCATTTTTTTTTTTTTTTTTTTTGCGGGCCTCTCACTGCTGTGGCCTTTCCCGTTGCAGAGCGCAGGCTCAGCGGCCATGGCTCATGGGCCTAGCCGCTCCACAGCCTGTGGGATCTTCCCGGACCGGGGCACGAACCCGTGTCCCCTGCATCGGCAGGCGGACTCTCAACCACTGCGCCAGCAGGGAAGCCCTGTAGATGATCTTTTTTATTCGAGGATGTGAATACCAGATTTCTATGATGCTCAAATCTCTTATATAAAATGGCATAGGTATTTGCATATAACCTACACAATCCTCCTGTACTTATTTATTTTTATAGAAATATAGATGATATACAATATTACATTGGTTTCAGATATACCACATAGTGTTTTGACATTTGCATACATTATGAAATGATCACCATGATAAGTCTAGTAACCATCTGTCTTCATACAAAATTCTTACAATATTACTGAACATATTCCTTATGCTGTGTATTACATCCCCATGACTTATTTTATAACTGTAGATTTGTACTTCTTAATCCCCTGTACCTCTTTTGCCCTCATCCCCAACCTTCTCCCCTCTGATAACCACCCATTTCTTCTCTGTTTCTGTGAGTCTGTTTTCATTTGTTTTGTTTGTTTTATTTTTTATATTCCACATATAAGTGAGTTCATATGGTGTTAGTTTCTCTCTGGCTTATTTCACTTAGCATAATATGCTCTACATGCACCCACGTTGCCACAAATGGCAAGATTTCATTTTTTTTATGCCTGAGTAATATTCCATTGTTTATATATACCACATCTTCTTTATTCATCTACTGATGGGCACTTAGGTTGCTTCCATATCTTGGGTAAGTAATGCTGCAGGAACATTGGGGTGCATATACCTTTTCATATTAGTGTTTTTGTTTTCTTCAGATAAATACCCAGGAGTTAAGTTGCTGTATCATATGGCAGTTCTATTTTTAATTTTTTGAGTAATCTCCATACTGTTTTCCATAGTGGCTGCACCAATTTACATTACCAACAGCAGTGCACGGTGGGTTTCCTTTTCTCTACATCCTCCAACATTTGTTATTGGCGGTAGTTCATTATGGTTTCAATTTGCATTTCCCTGATGGTTAGCGATGTTGAGCGTCTTTTCATGTGTCTGTTGGCCTTCTCTATGTCTTCTTTGGAAAAATGTCTATTCAGGTCTTCTGCCTGTTTTTTAATTGGGTTATTTGTCTTATGGATGTTGAGTTGCATGAGTTCTTTGTATATTTTGGATATTAACTATTTATCAGATATATTATTTGCAAATATGAGCAATTTCATTTGGGCAGGGCGGTCGCGGTGCCCAGGGCCCAGCGCTTCATCTGTTCCCTGGGTTCTTCCCAGCCGGTCCCTGGAGGAGCCTGCAGGCCCCTGAAGGGAGCTACCTGGAGCCTCCACCCGGGGTCTGGGGGTCAGTACAGGGCGGTTGTGTTAAAATGTCGGAAGCCGAGAGAGGCCGGATGGGCGGTGGGCTACCCGGAGGGTTGCGAGTGGGCGCTGGGCTGTGGCGGGCGGGGAGCTTCAGGCCACGGGGACAGGCGGCGGGACCCCCGGGTGGGGAAGAGAGCTCCGGCGGGCTGGGGACAGGGAACTGTGTCAGGGTCGGGCCAGGGGGCGAGCCCGAGGGTGGGTGGGGCTGGACTGGGGAAGGAGGGCTCTGGGGTCGCCGAGGGGCAGAAGGACGGGGTGAGCGCCTTCTCGCGACCCGCTACTGGATTGCAGTGGCGTGGGGAGGGGATAGTCACGGGGGAGGGAGGGTCCTAAGGACGGTCGGGGGAGGGTTGAGCTCGGGTCCCGGCTGCTGTCCGGGCTGCTGGGCCAGCTGCAGTGGGCGGGGGCGGGGCTTAGGGACCCAGCACGAAGGGGTTGGGGGTCTTGGACGTGGGTTGGGTCACAACTCTGTCCTCCTCCCGCGACCCCGACAGCGTCTCCCAGGACGCTCTTCTCTCCGGCGGGGCTGGCATCCTCTGCAGAGGGACCCCTTGGGGGCCGACCGCCATTGGGCCCCTTTGCGGCGGGTGTCAGTGGCGCCACCTAGTGGCGACCCCACGGCCGGCTCCTGGCTCCGGGCGCCCGGTTCAAGATTCTTTTCTACAACACTTTACTTCATTGTCACTGTTGTAATAACAATCTGAATCTTGTTCCTTTGTACACGACTTGCTCTTACTTGGAAAGTTCTTAGAATTTTCTTTGTATTTGATGTTCTTATCTTTCATTATAATGCATCTACATGTTTCTCTTATTTCTTTGGTACACAATGGGCCGGTGCAGTCAGGCCATTTCTTTTTAAATTAAATAATTGAGTAACTTTAGTAAATTCTGGGAGATTAGTTTCTATTTGTATCAGTCAGGGCAGGAGACAGATGACATTCTCAAATTGAGGGAATGGAGGAGAGTTTAATAAAGGAACCATTTCTAAAGGAATGGAGAGGATTATGGGACGCCGACAAGGGAGGTGGAGCATCTTGGGCTAGCAAGAGTGGAGTCCTTGTTGCCAATATGCTTGAAGGAGCAAAGAGAGGGAAAAATTGCCAGAAACTGGAGTAAGTAGCCCTAGTTGTAGGAGGAAGGCCTTTGGTGGAGGAAAACAGCAGCCCAAGGTGATTCAGCAAGGAGGGGATCTCCTCCCCTTGATCAGCAGGTGTCTCCCATTGGCAGGTCCCAATAGGAAACCGGAGGGCAAAGGCACCTGGGTGACGTGGTCCAAAGGAATCAGCCTCCTGGGGCTGAGTAATATTCCATTGTATATACACACCACGTCTTCTTTATCCATTCATCTGTCAATGGACATTTATTTTATTTATTTATTTATTATTTTAAAAGGTGAAGAGGACACTTTTTTAAAAAAAAATTATTTACTTTCTTGACTTTTTTTTTTTTTGGCTGCGTCGGGTCTTCATTGCGGCCTGCAGGCTTCTGTCTAGTTGTGGCATGCGGGTGTTCTTTCTCTAGTTGTGGCTCGCGGGCTCCAGAGAGCATGGACTCTGTAGTTTGCAGCACGTGGGCTCTCTTGTTGAGGCCCGCGAGCTCAATAGTTGTGGTGCCCTGATTTAGTTGCCCCACGGCGTGTGGGATCTTAGTTCCTCCACCAGGGATCAAACCCTTGTTCCCTGCATTGGAAGGTGGATTCTTTACCACTGGACCACCAGGGAAGTTCCCTGTTGATGGACATTTACATTGCTTCCATGTCTTGACTATTGTAAATAGTGCTGCTATGAACATTGGGGTGCATGTATCTTTTTGAATTATAGTTTTCTCTGGATATATGCCCAGGAGTGGGATTGCTGATCATATGGTAACTCTATTTTTTGTTCTTTGAGGAACCTCCATACTGTTTTCCACAGTGGCTGCACCAATTTACATTCCCACCAACAGTGTAGGAGGGTTTCCTTTTTTCCACACCCTCTTCAGCATTTATTATTGTAGACTTTGTGATGATGGTCATTCTGATCGGTGTGAGGTGATACCTCATTGTAGTTTTGATTTGCATTTCTCTAATAATTAGTGATGTTGAGCATTTTTTCATGTGCTTCTTGGCCATCTGTATGTCTTCTTTGGAGAAATGTCTGTTTAGGTCTTCTGCCCATTTTTTGATTGGGTTGTTTGTTTTTTTTGTTATTGAGTTATATGAGCTGTTTGTATATTTTGGAAATTAAGCCCTTGTCAGTTGCATTGTTTACAAATATTTTCAACCATTCTGTAAGTTGTCTTTTCATTCTGTTTATGGTTTCCTTTGCTGTGCAAAAAACCAAAAGCTTCTAAGTTTGATTAGGTCTCATTTGTTTGTTTTTGCTTTTATTTCTATTGCCTTGGGAGACTGACCTAAGAAAACATTGCTACGATTTATATCAGAGAATGTCTTGCCTATGTTCTCCTCTAGGAGTTTTATGGTATCATGTAAGTTTATGTGGTATCATTTAAGTCTTTAAGCCATTTTGAGTTTATTTTTGTGTATGGTGTGAGGGTGTGTTCTAACTTCATTGATTTCCATGTGGCTGTCCAGCTTCCCCAACACACACCGCTTGCTGAAGAGACTGTCTTTTCTCCATTATGTATTCTTGGCTCCTTTGTTGAAGATTAATTGACTGCAGATGTGTGGGTTTATTTCTGTGCTCTCTAGTCTGTTCCATTGGTTCATATGTCTGTTTTGAATACTGTAGCTTTGCAGTGTTGTCTGAAGTCTGGGAGGGTATGTTTATTTGATTGAAACCTCTCTCCCGACTATACGTGAGAGCAGAGGCCGTGCTTGCTCTTGCTCTCTGTGGCATCCCCTGCACATTGCACAGAGCCTGGCACATAGTAGGTTCTCAGTCAGTATTTTTGAATAAATGAATAGAAACCAGAGAAAGCCAGAAGAATGGAAGTCCACAGGACTCTACGTCTGAGCAGTTGAGAATTGGGAGCTTTGCCTTACAAGTTTCAAAAAAATATATGCATTTTTGCCTTTTGAGTTGAAAGGCAAAATCTGTGAATAAATTTTTTAAAGTGTCTTTTGTTCTTATAAAAGAAATCTGGAAGAACCTGAAGCTGACACAGGCATCATTTAAGACCCAAGATGTGAAGGTGTGGGTGTGACTGTGACAGGTTGTACCTTATTAAGGGAAAAGAACTCTCTCGCATAAGGATGGAGAGTGGGGTTCCGCATATATGTGAGACCATACGATACTTGTCTTCCTCTGTCTGACTTATTTCACTTCGCATAATGCTGTCAAAGTCTATCCAGGTTGTTGCAAATAGCAAGATTTCCTTCTGTTTTATGGATTAATAATATTCCATTATGTATATACACCACATTTTCTTTATTCATCCATTGATGGACACTTAGGTTGTTTCCATATCTTGGCTATTGTAAATAGTACTGTATGGGGCTTCCCTGGTGGCGCAGTGGTTGAAAGTCTGCCTACCGATGCAGGGGACACGGGTTCGTGCCCCGGTCCGGGAAGATCCCACATGCCGCGGAGCGGCTGGGCCCGTGAGCCATGGCCGATGAGCCTGAGCGTCCGGAGCCTGAGCGTCCGGAGCCTGTGCTCCGCAGCGGGAGAGGCCACAACAGTGAAAGGCCCGTGTACCGAAAAAGAAAAAAAATAGTACTGTATGAACATGGAGGGGAGGTCTTTTTGAGTTAGTGTTTTCCTTTCCTTCAGATAAATACCCAGGAGTAGAATTGCTGAATCTTATCAGTAATCTCTTATCTGACTGAAGTTTGACTTTTGTTGTTCTTTTAGAAAGTCAGCTGTATTTCCTGGATTATCACATATTTGAAATGTTGGTCTGTTGCCTTCACAGCTGTGTAATACTTTAGCTGAGTGTAAAATTCTTTTTTTTTTTTTTTTTCAGGACACCTTTCTCTTTAATGAAATTGTTCAGATGTGCAAGGGATTACAGGCATTTGTGATCACAGTAAGTGTCCTGAGGTTGGAACCACACAACAGACCAGAAAAAAAAGATGCTATAGTCTGTGCCCATTCATGCTCTTTGTCCTCCTTCAATATTAATAAAATGTAATGGAGAGTCCCTACCTTTTGTTGAACTCGTAATCGAGTTTTAGCATTTTAATGATTATTCTTTATGATTTGTAGGGGCCACATGGCCCATAATGCACAATTAGAGGTAAGATGCCCTTTCCAAGATCATTGGCTCTATACACCTTTTGTAAATATGAGCGGTACATTGCTTTTATTATTCAGTTAGCTTTGGCAATCGGGAACTTAAGACATAATTGGATCACGTCCAGTACAGTTACATTGCACTTGAATCCAAGAAAAGAATGTGATGAGTACACCACGAGTTTAATTCAGGGTTATCTAATTGTTTAATCCTAAAATACAGTTCCTCTCATCTCACTGGAACCCACACACTAAATTAAGGCCTTCTGGCTACCAGAATTCATTTGTGTTCTTGGATTTTCACTTTGAAAACTTCCAAAGGAGCCAAGGAATCCTGCTGATAGCAGAGTAAGCCTCAGCTGTGGAAGTCAAACTGGTGATAAATATGAAGAAGACCGCAATCAGTTTTAATGAATACAAATAGCATAGTGCCTGGACCAGGGGAGTCCAGGCAAATGTTCAGCGTAGTTCATGGGTGGAATTCAACAATTTTTTTTTTCACACACACACACTGTATTCTATTTTTACAAGAGATGAATAATAGACTGACACCAAGCATTGTAAATGGATGACCACAACAAAAGCAACAATGACTGCAGTTACCAAACACGAAACACACTCACACTATGTCGTAATATTGACATTCAGTCCAGGAATCCTCCACTGCAACAGCTCCTTTACTCTGCAGTGAAAATTGATTTGTACATTTTTTGCCTCTGAGTCCTTGTGGGATTTTTTTTTTAATTCAAACAGAAAGTCACAAAACTTATAATCATCCTCATCAGTTCACTCAGTCCCATGTAATTAATTTTTTTTTTCATCTTGATCTTTTGTGAGCACTTTTATGAGTTCATCAGTTTTCCATTAGAGTTCTGAAAATGCTTATTCATTCAGTTCAGCAGTATAGTCAGTTACCAGAAACCTGTGCTTGTCAGAGTCTTTTCCATGAATTCCTTGAAGATGTGAGTGTAAAATTCTTGGGTGTTTTTGTTTTGTTTTCTTATAGTTTGTGGTCTTTGCAAGCATTGTTCCACTGTCTTCTAGTGTTCAATGTTGTTGTTTATTAGTCTAAGTCAATCTTAAATTTTCTCTTATACGTGACTTAAACCTGTTTTGCTTAAATGCCCAACGGATTCTTTCTTTATTTTTAAATGTCAGTGATTTTACAAGTGATGCCCTGATGTTGGCTCTTTTGTGTCAGTTTTTTTTTTGGTATGCATGTAATAATACAGATTTCAATCATGTGAAAGAAAAATGGTTTGAATTAGAATAAGCTGAAAAATCCACAATTGTGTGAAATATGGCATGGATTCAGCTCTGAAGTACAGAAACAAATAAACAAAGCCCAGGAGCTTAAACAAATTAGAGAAAAATTGTGTGTCTCACATAAGGAGAAGTCTGGAAGAAGGCAGCCTGAGGGTGGGGGCACAGCAGACCTGTGATCCCAGTAGGAACCCTGGCTCCCTGTAACTTTCCTTTCAACCAAACTTAGCATTTGCTTGTTTCCTATGGTCACAAGATGTCTGCTCCCTCCCAGCACCAGAGCTGCATCTTAGGAGGTCAGGAAAAGAAAGAGAAAAGGGCAAAAGACATTCACCAGCCAAGTCTCTCTGCCTGTTAAAGAACTTTCCTGAAGCCCAACTCAGAAATGTCATTGGCTTGAAGTATGTCACATGGCAATCCCTAGTTGCAAGAAAGTCTGGGAAATGTGGCTTTTTCACCAGCCACTTTTGGTGGGGGCGGTTCACATGCAAACTCTATTTATTTTATTTATTTATGTTTTTAACATCTTTATTGGAGTATAATTGCTTTACAATGGTGTGTTAGTTTCTGCTTTATAACAAAGTGAATTCGCTCTACGTATACATATATCCCCATATCTCTTCCCTCTTGCATCTCCCTCCCTCCCACCCTCCCTATCCCACCCCTCTAGGTGGTCACAAAGCACTGAGCTGATCTCCCTGTGCTATGTAGCTGCTTCCCACTAGCTATCGGTTTTATATTTGGTAGTGTATATATGTCCATGCCACTCTCTCACTTTGTCCCAGGTTACCCTTCGCCCTCCCCGTATCCTCAAGTCCATTCTCTAGTAGGTCTGCATTTTTATTCCTGTCCTGCCCCTAGGTTCTTTGTGACCCTTTTTTTTTTTTAGATTCCATATATATGTGTTAGCATACGGTATTTGTTTTTCTCTTTCTGACTTACTTCCCTCTGTATGACAGACTCTAGGTCCATCCACCTCACTACAAGTAACTCAATTTCATTTCTTTTTATGGCTGAGTAATATTCCATTGTATATATGTGCCACATCTTCTTTATCCATTCATTTGTTGATGGACACTTAGGTTGCTTCCATGTCCTGGTTATTGTAAATAGAGCTGCAATGAACATTGTGGTACATGACTCTTTTTGAATTATGGTTTTCTCAGGGTATATGCCCAGTAGTGGGATTGCTGGGTCGTATGGTAGTTCTATTCTTAGTTTTTTAAGGAACCTCCATACTGTTCTCCATAGTGGCTGTATCAATTTACATTCCTGCCAACAGTGCAAGAGGGTTCCCTTTTCTCCACACCCTCTCCAGCATTTATTGTTTGTAGATCGAATATCCAAAGTAATCTTGAGAAAGAAAAACGGAGCTGGAGGAATCAGGCTCCCTGACTTCAGACTATACTACAGTAATCAAGACAGTATGGTACTGGCACAAAAACAGAAATATAAATCAATGGAACAGGATAGAAACCCCAGAGATAAACCCACGCACAAATGGTCACCTTATCTTTGGTAAAGGAGGCAAGAATATACAATGGAGAAAGGACAGCCTCTTCAATAAGTGGTGCTGGGAAAACTGGGCAGCTACATGTAAAAGAATGAAAGTAGAACACTCCCTAACACCAGACACAAAAATAAACTCAAAATGGATTAAAGACCTAAGTGTAAGGCTAGACACTATAAAACTCTTAGAGTAAACATAGGCAGAACACTCTATGACATAAACACAGCAAGATCCTTTTTGACCCACCTCCTAGAGAAATGGAAATAAAAACAAAAATAAACAAATGGGACCTAATGAAACTGAAATGCTTTTGCACAGCAAAGGAAACCATAAACAAGACAAAAATAATAAACAGATAAACAAATGGGACCTCATGAAACTTCAAAGCTTTTGCACAGCAAAGGAAACCATAAATACTACCAAAAGGCAACCCTCAGAATGGGAGAAAATATTTGCAAGTGAAGCAACTGACAAAGGATTAATTTCCAAAATTTACAAGCAGCTCATGCAGCTCAGTATCAAAAAAACAAACAACCCAATCCAAAAATGGGCAGAAGACCTCAATAGACATTTCTCCAAAGAAGATATACAGACTGCCAACAAACACATGAAAGAATGCTCAACATTTCGCTAATCATTAGCGAAATGCAAATCAAAACTACAATGAGATATCATCTCACACCAGTCAGAATGGCCATCATCAAAAAATCTACAAGCAAACTCTATTTAGTATCTAACCTCCATAACACACTAAGTTCATCTTACAGAAAATAAAAATATATGTATTTAAAAATTGATCTGAAAGAAGAACATAATAACTGGAACAGAAATAAACAAGTCCCAAAAGAAACAACCATAACAATACTTAATTTTGGAAATGTAATTTTCCCTAATATAATTAATTTATGTTTATGATTCATGAACTGTTCCTTAATTTTCTGCTATAATTCTGTACCATTTGTGTAACAAGCAGAAAAGTTCCTAGCTACCCTGTGCACACAGAGATTTTCTATAAATGTGTCTGCAGTCGGTTTCATTTGCTTTGCCCAGGATTCACTGGTTGACTGGCAATGCCTGGATTCATCACAGGAAGCTTTGATCATCCTTCATCGGACTCACATGGGGGAAATAAGGACGCAGTGGTTCCACAGCAGAAATTTTAGTGAATGTAAAAATGTAGGATCCATTGCATTCCTCTGTTTCTTTCTCCAGTATTATAAAACACCTAGACTTTAATGCTTAGGCAAGGAACAGCAGCCAGCACACCATAGGGATTCTTCTGTACGTGATTCTCTAACATTTCAACCAAATCTATTAGAAAATAGCGGCTCTGTGTTTCACTGGTGAGACAAGAGTTATCAAAACATTATCTGTGGATTCCCTATAAGGAAAACAGTGTTAATCTCTTATTAGCAGAAACAAAAAAGCAAGGCTGTGTTCTGGCTACTCATTCACCCCCCTTAAGCATATCAGTTCACTCTCTGGATGAGAATCAAAGATTTCTTTGTTCATTTTTTGGTACTTTTTCAAACTTTCTACAAAGAGCATGTATTACTTTTTACAATTAGGAGACATTTTATCTTACAAATCAATCCATAAAAGTCTTTATATAGAGAGTCAGGCTTTCTGCTTGGGTGGCTCTGATACCTGAAGTGGAATCCATCCCTTATATTTTTGCAAGGCTCCTTGACACTCTAAACATAGAGCCCAACATGTATGCTCATATGTACCAATGGAATAGGCGTTGCTGGCTCTGTCCCCAACTCTCATCCCCTCAGTGTGGCTTTTCCACGTGGGGAGAACGCTTTTAAGATACATTGGACGACTGTCAGGCTTCCCTCCCCTGCCACCACCCACATCCCAGTTCTTGCTGGTGGATATTATGACCTGCATCAGAGGGCGGTAAGAGAAGACATACAGACAGATGAGGTGGAGGGGCTTCCAGGCTTGGTCTCACACCAGCTTCTCCATCCACAGCCCCAGGACTGGCAGGAGCGCTCAGGTGGGGCAGACGTGGGAGAGCAAGAAGTCCACCTCATTTCGGACGATGCGCTTCCCCGGGTGGATGCTGTCAGGCAGGGCCAGGCTGGAGGTCATTTCCCAGGCGTCCACAAAGGCCACACGGAGGTTGTCAAAGGCAGTTAGGAGGAGCCGGTTCACCTGGAGGGAGAACCAGTCGCTGCCGTACACTGTCTTGTAGCCGGTGTTGGCCAGTTTGATGACCACCAGAGTGCGGGGCTCCCGGGCCAGCAGCACAGCCAAGGCGGCCCGGATCCCTGCCAGTCATTGCACAAAGATTGACGGAGGGAAGGTGGTGAAGTGACCGCCCAGGCTCAGCACCACCATGGTGTGGGGGCCCCCAGCCACGTCCCCCAGTTCCCGGACCACAGAGTGCAGGGCGGCCACAGATGTGCGGAGGGAGCGCAGGGGCCAGCTGTGCGCGGGTCAGGCGGTGTCCACGGCCATCAGGGGACCCGTCTGATACGTGGTGTGTAGATCCACCGGCTTCAGGGCTGTGCGGAGGACGAGAGAGGAGGTTTAGGGATTAATATCGGACCGTGCACCATCCTCTTGAATGAAGAGTCCTCATTTCCCAGGACGTGAACCTTCTCCCTAAAGCTTAGGGCTGCCTCCACTCAAGTTTTCAAGGTTGCCAAGGATCTCCCTATTATCCGTCCAAACACCTATTCAGTTTGCTTTTAATTCTCTGGCATTTGATTTCCATAAGCTGGTTGGCCTCTTCCGAAACCTTCCTTTCTTGCCTTATGTAACACTACATCATTCTGTTTCTTTCTCCGTTTCTGGTCAGTCTTTTCTCAGTTGTTTCTAGCTCTGTGTCAGGGGACACAGCTGAGTGAACTTACTGGGTTTCAGGACCCTCTGGCGTGAGGCTGGTCACCATTGGGCAAGGACGTAAACTGGTCAACCCAGAATCTCTAGCCTGGGGCAAGTCTTCATCCAGGGGCGGCTGAAGGGCACCAATAGATGAATCCAAGTTGGAGAGCTCAGTCAGAAAGGAGGCTTCAGAGAGTGACAATACACGGCTAAGAAAGGAGAGGGTTCCCAAAGGGAAATCAATGAGACAAAATGCTACAGGGGGCCGGGGAGACTGAGAACTAGGAATAGGTCTTTCGACTTGGTAGCTAGGAGGTCACTGGCAATGTTCTAGATTAGGGAGAGCAAATCGGTCCTGCCCTCTCCCCTCACGGCTGCTCACAGGACACGGTGTCCCGCAGATACTGCCACCACTGCCGGAGCGTGGAGTCCCCCATCATGTGGACGATGTGGCCAGCCAGGCAGCCCAGGATGCTGTCAGCAGTGGAGAAAGAGCGGCCAGAGCAGGACAGCAAGTGCCACATGTTTTGGTGGTAGAATCCGGAGGGCTTCAGGCCTGGGAGGTGTCATGGTTGTTGAGGTGACAGAACTGTAAGCAATTGTTTGGGAGCAAAGCAGTCAGTGAGTACACAAGAGGCTAACGCTACGGCCTGGAGTCAGGACTGCCTTTCCTGCCAACCCTGGTGCCACTTACCCAGACTCCTGTTGTTCTCCTTCGCCACCCAGATTGGAGAAATGCCCAGAGGGAGGGCCTTGTCTGTCACATTCCTGAAGAGAAACCAGTGGGCAAGAGAGGAATATGTGATGAAAAGGAATCCTGGACTGAGGTGAAAGATGGGTTCTTGGAGGAAAGGAGGTTCTCAATGTCAAGGGCATCTGTCCTGTGTCAGGGGTCCTGGGAGAGAGCAATATAGGGGGCCTAGGGAGGGATTGGAAGCTGGAGTTCAGGGATCCTGATTCTTTGAATTTCATGGCCTCAGGGATTTCCTCAGTGCAGAAAGCAGAATTGTTTTAAAATATATCCAGGACTTTGGTTTAATTCGGGTCTGGTGAGGCCAACAGATCAGGAGACAGTTGCCATTGAAGAGATTGTGTGTTACTCACAGTTCCTAAATGGTGGAGGGTGGGGGGCATGGCACACCATGCAGGGCCACGTGGGGAAGCACCAGGGCTGGTCAGGAGGCACAAGGAGCCGGCGGAGAATGTGGGTGAAAGCCTTTATTGTGGTTTTCACAGGAAGCGATGGGCAAGGAAGGGTAAGCAGCTGCACAAGCTTAGGTTGGGATAGTTTGAATAATTTCAGTGGGCACTGGGCCATAGATGTGCTCTTCAGTTACCTAGTTCCTCGCTCTGGCGTGTCGGGGCAGCTTCAAGAGCCTGGTAAAAGGAGGCAGGGTGGCCAGGTGGCCTCAGGATGGGGTGGGTTGCATATCAGAGCTGTGCTCAAGGCAAGTTGTCTGCTCCCTCTGGGAATCAGCTAGCCCAAGATGTCAAAGCATCACCAAATATAGAAAATGAAAAACACAATTAATACAAGAAGGTGCTTGGAGCCTTTTACAAGAAGTTTTAGCTCTACTGTTGGTCTCACCAAGCCCACTGCAGTTGGACCTTCACTCCCACCAGAAATGGCAACATCCAGTGTCACTTCTCAGCCTTTGTCATCCCTGCATCAGCCCAGTGGCCACTCCCTCCTCCCTGAGACTCGCTCTTTGCCTGGTGGCCAGGGCACCTCACTCCCCTGGTAGCCCCTTTTACGAGCCCCCTTCTCCCCAGCCTCTTGATACTGGAGGGTCCGGGCTCAGCCTTTGCTCCTCTTTTCCAGTCACACTCCCTCCCTTGGTGGTCTTCTCGCTCGGCCTCTGGACATTAACTTCCACAGTTAGATCTCCAGCCCTGACTTCTCTGCCAAATTCCAGATTTGTGTATGTATCAGCATCTCTGCTTGATGTCTGACACACATGACCAAACTCCCCGTCTCCACCCCTGCCTCACCTGTACTTTTCCCCCTTTAGCAGATGGTAACTCTGTCCTTCAGGCGAGCGGGCCTCAAACCCTGCAGTCATCCACCAGTTCTCTCTCTTTGGACCATTCTGTCTCTCAGGACATGCTGTGGGCACTGCCTTCAGAATATATCCAGAAATGAATCACTTTAGACACCTCTGCTACTCCAGCCCAAGGCCAAGGCCTCCTGTGTTTCAGTCTCACTGCTTCTCCCAGTGACATCCTTGGCCAACTCTCTCATCCCCTTACAGTCTTTGCTCAAATGTCACCTTAATGAGTTCTACCCTGACCCCCTGCTTAACACTGCATCTTGTCCCCACACACTCGTAATCCTCACCTCCTCTATATTTAAGAATTTCCATAGTACATATCTCCTTCTAACATCCTATGTAATTTACTTATTGTTATGTTTACTGTTTATCATCCCTTCCTCCAATCATATGTAAGCTTTATGAAGGCAAGGTCCTTGTCTGTCTGTTCACTGCCACATCCCCAGTGTCTGCAGCAGGACCATGCATGTAATAGGTGCTCATGTGCATTTACTGAATGAAGGGACAGACTGCTTGAAGAGGTTGAGTCCTAGGAGGAGAGGGGAATTTGCTTTTGGGGGGAAGGGGAGGGAATATTTCTGTACTCTGGAAAGATGCTGAGTGTGGCCCGCCCTAGGACTGTTGGGGCTCTGGTGCCCCATAGAGGTAACAGAGCTTCGGGGGCAGGTGAAGGATGATCCTGGAGCCCAAGACCACACAGGCTTGGACAGTGGGCACTTTGGGGTAACAAGCATGACAGAAGACTAAGGAAAGATCCCTGATGGTCGGGGTGTCAGTTCCTTTGCAGGACCCTAGGCAAGGGAACCCTTCCCACCAGCCCACTGCAGAGGTCCTCAGAATAGGATTAAAGCTGATGTAAAGAAAACAGCTGACCTTGGGATTGCAAATCCACATCCACTACACACTTGCACATGTGTGCTTCTCTGTTTAATGCCTGTCTTCAATCGTCATGCTATCAGCTCCTGAGACATGGGACCATGCTGCCCTGCTCTCCTGTCCCCAGGACCTCCAGGGCTTTGGACAGTGTCTGGCACAGAGAGGGGGTTGGGGGAGGGGCTCAACGGCAGCAAAGGCCTGAGATCAGATTATAAGAGCCGACAGTCTGCTGTGCTGTCCCTGATCTAAGCAGGTAGCATACGTTAACTTATTTGTTCCTCACTACAACTCGACAGGGGAGGTCCTAAAGTTATTCCTGTCTACAAATGAGAGACCGGAGGTGCAGAGAGGTTACGTAACTTGCCAGAGATCCCACGAATAGAAGCTGGAACATAGTAACAGGTGGAGCAGGGATTTGAACCCAGGCAGTCTCGCTCCAGAAGTGGCTGGGCTTTACCTCCGAGCAACGTCCCGAGATGGCTCCTGTACTGAATCTTAGATCTATTTCCAGTTGACCAATGCCAAAAGGATGTGTGGTTCTTTTTTCCTGACCAAAGGGAGCATAAAAATTGGTCTGGAAAGAACCAGGTTTCCTGGTGCCGAATCCTCACGTTGGAAGTAAATGTTGTGGAAATTCACCAGTTGATGCTGAGAGCCTCTGGAGAGGGGTGTCTGGTGGAGCTGGCACCTCGGGGATCTCCAGCTCAGCTGCCTCAGTGCTTCGAGCCAGCCAGCACCTCTGGTCCTCCCAGCAGCAGCCAGTGATAACTTCCATGCTGTCTGGGGCCACAGAGCAGCATCCCTCCCACCTGACCACCTCTGCTTCTCCCCGCAGCCCCTTCTCCCCCTTCACCCACAGAGGGGGTGTCCCTCCACCTCTGCCCTGCCCCTACCCGGCCATCCCCGGGACCCGGTTTTTGCCTCCTTCCACTACTGTCTCTGCTGGAGACCAGATGCACCTATCTTTAAAAATGTCTCTTTCCTCCCTGGGGTCTCTCTAGCCCTCATCCTGCCTCAGATCTCAGGGGCAGGAAGTAGGGCTCACTGCCAGCCAGCCTGGTTTCACTGCCTCCTCCCCATCACTCCCATTCTTGCTTCCCTGGGACCCAGGACAATTCTCGCCTTTGGTTTTGCTCGGCTTCTAGGCTGCGATCTCTGCTCCTTTCTCACTCAGTGGGGTCACATCCATCCTCCTTACTCCCCAGCCACACATCCTGGTGATTTCTAAATTGACATCTCTCCTTGCAGGGGCCGTCAGCACAGCAGAGGGACCAGGACACTTCTCTTTGGCCAGAGGTCTGTGGCTCTCCTTCAGGCTTCAGCTCAGTTGTCACCTGCCCTGATCACCATATGCCAGGTGGGGTGCCCTTTCTCCGTGTCCTCAAACCACTCGGTGTGTGCTACAGTTAAGCACTCACTACAGTGCTTGTTTTAAAAGGTCCCATGTCCCCTCACTGAAAACTTGTAGAGGGCAGGAATGCCAACTATTACGTGAAAGTTGTCAGCACTTAGCGTGAGACCTGGTGTATGTTAGGTGCTCGGGAGACATGTTTAATAGAAGTGAATAGATGAAAGATAAGAGTAGGGGCTCAGGCAGAATACATCCCAGACAATGCTGGGTCCCTTACTGTGCCAGCAGGGCCTCCTTGCACGGTGTGGTCACGTTCCAGTAACGTCCGCTTGAATGTCTCACCAGTGGGTCGCAGGACAGCGTGGGGAGTCGAGCACAGAACCAGAGCTCACCCGAATCGTCATCCCTGTAGTGACAGGTGGACTCTTCCTCCCCAATTAACAGGGGGTTAATATTGCAAGTCACAGTTTCTTCGTATCCTGTGGGTCCCTGGAAATAGCCCATGAAATCAACTGTGGCCCACTGGTCTCTCCAAACCCCCGCAGAACCCACACTGCCTCGCTGGAGTGGATCAGCTACACTTGTACCTGGGCCTGCCCAGCCCAGAGCAGGGGGAAGGTCAACAGGTATGTCCCATTCTCCAGATCCTTGACATCTCCGAGGCCGCCTGCCTTCAGGTCAGGCCGCAGCAGCTGTGCCCAAAACAGATCCCCACCGTGGGTCTTGGGCCTGCCCTGGTGGTCTCTGGCGATGAGGATGGCCTCCAGGTAGCCTCCCAGGGTGTAGCTGGTCTGGGCAGGATTCCTCAGGTGGTAGGTGGAAGTCTGGGGGCTAGTGGAGGCCAAAAGGTTGCCCCCATCTCCTGGGGTCAGAGGCCAGTGCAGAAGATGGGTCAGGTCTGAGAACTTCTGGGGGAGAGAGCCTGAAGATCTGTGGGCATGGTGGGGCCCTGGGGGCGGAGGGATGGCGCCATCAGGCCAGGACAGCCTGATGTAGAAGATCTGTGGGCAAAGCCAGAAGAACCCATCAGTGTTTGTGTCTCTTCTTCTGGGAGGAAGTTCTCATTCACCAGACTTAGTGTCTGGTGGGTCTCAGGCAGAAATCCCGCCTGCCTTGCCTCATTGCTGCCACCCCGAAGCTGGTGTCTGAGCCACCATGACACACATCTGCAGACGCCATCTCGTGTTCATTTCGTATTTTTTATAACATTTATTGAAGTATAGTTGATTTACAATATTACATTAGTTTCAGGTATACAGCATGGTGATTTGATATTTTTACAGATTATACTCCATTTAAAGTTATTATAAAACACTGGCTATATTTCCTGTGCTGTACAATACATCTATGTAGCTTATTTACTTTATACATCGTAGTTGTAACTCTTAATCCCCTACTCCTGCCTTGCCTCTTCTCCCACTTACCATCCTGTGTTTAAAATCCTGTGTTTGTGAGTTCTGCTAAATTCCCACGGACAATAAATAGTATTTCTGGCTCCTGGTCCCTGCTAGCTCCTGCCCCACCTTCTGCTCACCCTGGACGCACACACTCTTGCTGCCACCAGAGGAAGGGGGTCCAGGCTTGGGCCCACCCCCCAGTCTTTAGCTCTCCCCACCCTTTACAAGTCCTTCTTCTCTCTCTGGACTCCAAAACCCAGACTGAATCCCCCTTTCCCTTCCTGTTTCCTCTTTCTACAAATGACCTCTACCATCTCCATCCTGGATTTGGAAGGAGGGCTTCTTCTACACACAGAAGCAGGAGCTGGAATCGATGGAATTAGACACTTGGGGCCCTGGGGTTTCCCTGCACAAGAGGCAAAAGGAGAGAGACAAACAGATGAAGGGGGTTTTGGGGAGGTGTGGGCCGTTGCTCCAGGTCTCTCTAGGCCCCCAACAAAAAGCCAGGTCTCAGGTAAGCACAAGCCTAAGTGGGCCTTGCCTCATGGGAAACAAATGCATGGTTCAAAAGCACAGCACAAATGCTCAGCAATTCCTCCCAGGGCAGGAAGTTAATCCAGTCTGATGGCCCACCAGCATCTGATGGTCTCTAGCATTTACCTACCCTGCACCTAGTTTGTTCTCTGACTACATCTTAGTGTCAAGGAACTTGACCCCCTTGCTCAACCTTTCCTAATAGCACAGAGAGTAGGTGTTGTATACATACTCCTGGCCATTTGACCCTCCTGGGTCTCGCCAGGGCACAGGGGATGCCCAGATGCCTCTCCTTACATATTTCCTGGGTAAAATCAACATAAGCAGGAAGAAAGATTCAGAAGGTACATCAGGAAGGGAGAACTGGTCCAGAGTGGGAGGGGCAGGTGGCGATATTTCTTTCATGCAGATCATTGAGACTTGTCCCGGAGAAAATTAAGCCCCTGGAATTTGAACGTATCTAAGTCACTTCTTTGAGTTGTAGTTTGTGACTGAGAACTGGGGAGGCTACAGTCTTCTCATGGCACCTGTGTGCCATGGGGCCAAGAGGCTTGTGCAATTGAGGAATGAGACATGATGTGGGGGAGTCCCACAGAGACCACCGATGGCTCTGGGAGTGGCTTGGGATTGAGCCTTTCATGCGCAGGCCCTGTTGGAACCACCACCCCTTCATCAAGCCAATAGTCGGTGACTGTGATCAGTCACCAGGAAGGAATGCCATCTCGCTCAGGTTAGTGACGGGGACGAGGCTGTCTACTTTTCCTTCTCTTAGTTTCCCTTCCCAACATTGAAGGGGAAATAGAGGGAAGAGGATGAGGGAGGTATGTGTGAGCAGAGCACGCCTCACTCCCAACTCCAATCAGCTGGGGCCTTGGCTGAACGTGGCAAGAGGGACAGAAGGAGAAGGGAAGGAGTAGAGGAGGAGAGCTTTGAATTCGGTATGAAGTTGAAGTGTAAAATAAATAGAACTGGGTTTTAGAGAAACAAAATCAACTGCTTTCATAACTGAAATTGACTTGAAATTTATGGAATTAGGCTCAGATGTGATTAAGGAAGCCAGGGAAAGGACAGCATCCAGCAGATATGGTTCATAGCAACAAGTGGAAGAATTAAAATTGTTTTAAGTTTATACTTCAGCAGAGTCCTCCCTAAGATGGTTGTAAGTGCTTTCATTAACATGGGCCTAGTAATTGATGGCTTCAGCCTTGCAGATGGATTTTAATTGCATGGGCTTCAGCAAGCCAAAAACTGGGCACCTGCTTTGACTTTGATCTAAGAATATGCTCCTAAAACTGGGGTTAGAGTACCAAGACAAGAGGGTATATGGCTTTGTTTGTTTTTATTTCAGAGTATACCTCCTTCACCCAAGTCAGCCTGAGGGGGTTCACCTGTCTAGGGAGAGATTAGGAATGCAAAGAAAAAGATGGCACATAAAGGCCATAATGAAGAAGAGGAAAATGGATGAATCTTAAAACCACATTAAAATATTAGAAGCTTATTTGAAGCCTTTTGAAATGATTAGGGAACAATGGAGAGGAATATAACGCCAGAGATCAACCCTCTTCTACAAAGAAAGATGTGACACAGAGAAATAACACACATTACTCAAATAATGGAAAATTGAAAAGCAGAAGACTAACACTAACTGTGTTAGTTAGGAATTGCTTTTGGCTGGTATTAACAGGTACTAACCTCAGTGGCGTGAGCAAAGAAAGGTTTATGTTTCTCACAATGAGTGTCTGGTTCAGTGTCTTAAGGATGTCAGGGCATCTCTCTGATTCTCTTGGCACTTCTCTCATGGTCCCAAGAAGGCTGCTGGAGCTCCAGCCATCATATTCACCTTTGGAGCAGCAAGAAAAGGAAAGGCAGAGCACCAAAATAGCTTTTAAAATTCCACCCAACAATTTTTGTTTGTAAATCCTTGACCCCTCTTGCCTGTGATGGAGTCTGGACATAGAGTCTTCCCCCTTTTCCCTGATGGAAACATTACCCAGGTTTGAGTTAGGAGTTAGTAGGGAAGAATGGGAGCATATTTCTAAAATGAGGCAAAAGCCTTGGAGCTACAAGATGTAGTTCAGGGATCTGCCGAAGGTGAAATTAATGGGGCTGAGAGAGAAACTACCCCCAGGAGGCATGTTTCATGGAACAAAGCAATTCTCTGCAAGAAGCAGTGGCCGCAGCCTTTGAACAGAGCACAGAAGGTGCCTGCTACGCACAAGACATGGTGATGTATTCCTCTCTGTTCTGCCATTTGCAGAACCCACACCTTATGCAGCAATTGGATGTCTGGACCATGGAACTTGGGGAACAGAAAATTAAGATGTTTTAGACAGACATGTCATGGGGAAGATGGGCCCCTCAAGTAAGATCTGATGACCAGGGTTTTTCCACATTTTTCAAAAAGAAGGGAATGTCCCACACCCCATCCTCTGGAAAAGGAAGCAGCACGCAGAGGTGGATTTACCCTGTGATTGTACGCACAGGACACAATCACTCTCAATGGGAGAAATTTCCCAGTGAAATTTAGGTTCATAGGTTGTAGGCGTTGGACAACCAGTGCAGACCAGCTGGTGATCGGGTAAGGCTGAACCTGAGAAGCTTTTCTCTTCTTTCCCTCTTCACCTGGCTTTAGCCACCTCTGAAGTTCAACTCCAGTCTTCGGCAAAACCAGAGACTGGATTGTATTCAGTACTGGGCTCTGGGAACATTGTTTTCTGGGCTAACTGCTCGAAGGGGTGGGAATTTGCTATCATTTTCTAACTTTAGGGAGTGTGAGTCTGGTGCAGTGATAATTTTGGAGTCCTGTTGACTCTGGAACTCGGTTCTTGTCCTTCTATCTCTTCCTCCATCTCTGAACTCTCAGGGCTGGTATACATGAGGCAGTGATTCTGTATAAGTGTGTCTCTCGTGCAGATCCAGACTTTCCTGCAGGTGGGTTTCCCGAGGTCTAGACTTGGGGAGGGTGTTTGTGACAGACACTGTTGGTTGCCTATCCAAGATCCCATTTTCGTTTGGAGCAGAATGTAGCCAAAGGTGATACATTATTGTCATGCAATATATTATGATTGGTCTCAGCCAGTCATGACAGTCACATCCCACACTTTCCCAGTCTTCTTGGGAGTTTCTGAGTTCCAATAAGATATAAGGAGGGGTCTGATGAGAAATACCAGAGTCAGCTTTCACTCACCTAATAAAAAGGACCAATGAAGCTGGTTGCTGCCCCTATTTTATTTCCACCTGGGATGTGGATTCAGTGTGTGGCAATGCATCAACCTTCTCGAGATAAGAAGGGAAAGGCCATTTCAAATCTTGTTTCTCCTCCGCCGCCCACATACTTCTGGTGCTGGGTGTCATAAGAAACATTCATATTGTGATAGGACCTCTGGCTGTCTCTTCATTCCATGATGCTGAGTTGGCACAGTGTGGGGTAGGAGTATTCCTGGAAGCTGTTTCTATACTGACACATTTAGCTGTAACTGAACTATACACAGGAATGACTGAAAACCACATTAAATCAAAAGTAAATGTTCCTCAACTCAAATTCCCCTTATCAGGCTCTAAAAAATTCCTGTGACTACTCCAACATCATCTGACATGGAGGAACTTGTAATAGATACATGACCTTAACAAATTGAGGTTGAGATATTTTACTGTTGTAACTTTTACAGAAGCTCATGACATTACTAATCCTCCTCCCAGGGCCTTGAAAGGGATCTTTGCAAGGGAAGGACTCTGAACTGTAAGCCTCACTGGCCTCTTGACAAATATACCGCAGGTGGTAACCACAGCAATGCCCACTCTGCCCCCAGATGACTGCAGTGTGAGGTACCATAATTTATAAGACACATCTCGATTTCAGAGATTTTCAAATGTGAAAAGATGCATATCCTAGAATTAACAGAATATGGTATTTGCAACATATTTCATAAACAAAGGATTAATATTCAGAAAATAGGAGGCATGGCCACAAGTCAACATGAAAAAGACAAATAGTCCAGCAGAAAGATAGGCACAGTGTATGAACAGGCCAATTTACAGAAAGGGAACTGTAAAAGGAAAATAAACATCAGAAAAAAAGGCTTGGGACTTCCCTGGTGGCGCAGTAGTTAATAATCTGCCTGCCAATGCAGGGGTCACGGGTTCAAGTCCTGGTCCAGGAAGACCCCCATGCCGCGGAGCAACTAAGCCCGTGTGCCACAACTACTGAGCCTGTGTGCCACAGCTACTGAAGCGCACACGCCTAGAGCCCATGCTCCACAAGAGAAGGAACCGCAATGAAAAGCCTGCCCACTGCAACAAAGAGTAGCCCCCACTCGCCGCAATTAAAAAAAAGCCCACACGCAGCAACGAAGACCCAACGCAGCCATAAATAAATAAATAAATAAATAAACTTATTTTTAATAAAAGGCTCAACTGTGGTAGTTATATGATCTAGGAATAGTTTGGCTGCAAATTACAGAAAACCCAATACCAAGTGGTTTAAGAATTATGCCCTTATTTTTCTCACATAACAAGATCTCCAAGAGTAGGGCATCAAGGGCTAAACATATTTATTAATTCTAGGAGATTTTTTGTAGGTTTCTTGGGTGTTTCTATGTAGAAAATAATGTCTTCATGAAAGTTTTATTACTTCCTTTCCAAACTGTACACTTTTTTTTCCCTTTCCTCATTTCACTGGCAAAGACTTACAGTACAATGTTGAGGAGGAGTGCTGACAGCAGATATCCTTGCTATGTTCCTGATCTTTGGGGAAAGATTTCAGTCTTTCACCATTAAGAATGATTAAGTAAGCAGGTTCATCTGTACCATTTTTCTAGCTTCCACATATATGCGTTAATATATGATATTTGTTCTTTTCTTTCTGACTTACTTCACTGTGTATGACAGTCTCCAGGTCCATCCACGTCTCTACATATGACCCAGTTTCGTTCCTTTTTATGACTGAGCAATATTCCATTGTATATATACACTAATATGTATAAAATAGATAACTAATGAGAACCTGCTGTATAGCACAGGGAACTCTAATTAGTGCTCTGTGGTGACCTAAATGGGAAGGAAATCCAAAAAAGAGGGGATATATGTATACATATGGCTGATTCACTTCGCTGGACAGTAGAAACTAACACAGCCTTGTAAAACAACTATATCCTGATAAAGAAAAAAAGAATGATTAAGTAGACTCGCTATATCAGCTTAAGTAAGTTCCCTTCTATCTGTAGTTTGCTAAGACTTTTAATCATGAATAGATGTTGAGCTTCATCCAGTGCCTTATCTGCATCTATTGAGATGATCATCTATTTTTTCTTTCTTAGGCTTTTAATATGGCGAATTATACTTATTGATGTTTGAATGTTGTATCAGCCTTATACATGTAGTGTAACCCCACTTGGTAATGATGTATTCTCCCAGGAAAATTTTTTAACTGCAGATTCAATTTCCACAATAGATATAGGGCTATTCATGTTGATATTTCTTTTTGAGTTATTTTTTATTGTTTTTGTCTTTCAAGAAATTTGTCAATTACATCAAAGTTATAGAATTTATTGGCTTAAATTTATCTCATTATTATTTTAATATCTGTACAATATGTATTGATGATACCTCTTGCATTCCTGATATTGATAATTTGTGTCTTTTTTCCTGATTATTTTGTCTAGGGGCTAATCAATTGTATTGATCTTCTCATAGAACCAGCTTTCAATTAATTGATTTTCTATATTTTTCTGTTTTATATTTTATTTACTTCTGCTCTGATTTTTTTCCTTCTACTTACATAGGGTTTAATTTGCTCTCCTTTTTCTAGTTTCTTGAAGTAGAGACTGAGTTCATTGATTTGAGATCTTACTTCTTTTCTGATAAAGACATTTAATACTTTACATTTCCCTCTGAGTGTCCCCTGCAATTTTAATAGGTCTGGTTTAATTTTCCTTCCATTCAAAATACTTTCTAATTTCCTTTTAGATTTCTCCTTTGATCCATTGGGTTATTAAGAAGTGTGTTATTTTGTTTCCAAATGTTTGAGAATTTTTAAGAAATCTATCTGTTATTGATTTCTAATGTATTTCAATAGTGGCCAAAGAACATAACTTTGTGTTATTTGAAACATTTTAAATTTATTAAGGCTTGTTTTATGATCCAGAACACAATCTGTTTTGCTGAATGTTCCATGTGTATTTGAAAAGAATGTGTATTCTGCTGCTGTTCTGTGGAATGTTCTATAAATGTATATTAGGTCAAGTTGTTTGATACTATTTTTCAAGTCTTCTGTACATTAACTTATCTTCTGTCAAGTTGTACATTCAATTATTGATAGAGGGGTACTGAAACCTCTGACTAAAATTGTGAATTTGCCTATTTTTCTTTGAAGTTCAAGAAGTTCTTGCTTCATGCATTTTGAAATTCTATTATTAGGAGCATATACATTTAGGTTTGTTATGTCCTCTTGTTGAATTGATCCTTCTAATGTTATGAAATAACTCCCTTTATCTCTCTAAATCTGACCCAAGACCTCAGGGTCTATTCTAGTCTTCTCCTTTCCATATTGGTAACTCCTTCAACAATGAGAAACTGGCTTCCCATTATCCTTAATGCATTTACTTACTTGCTTAATCTCCTTGGAAATTGGAAATTAAACCAATTTCCCAAACTTTTCCTGTTCTTCCCTAGCTACCACCCTTCTTAACTGCCTTCCTGTATAATCTCCAATCTCTACTATATTAGCTGTGTGATGTGATTTATAAGACATATATAAATTTAGATAGTTATAAATATATATAATATATATAACATATATATACACACATACATACATTATATATATATATTTGGGTGTTCACAACTCCCCAAACCCTTGGAATTTCCTAACTGTTGAGAATGATAAAGGTGTTTTTTGTTATGTGAATGAGGTGACTTTTGGAAGTACCTAAGGATAGGGGCTGGTTGCCAGGAGAACCAACCAGGTGATTAGAGGGTGGGGATCCATCCCACCCTGATTTCTGGGCAAGGGAGAGGGACTTGAGCTTGACTCAGCCACCATTGGCCAATGATTTAGTCAATCATGACTATGTAATGAAGCCTCTAAAAAACCAAAAGGACAGCCTTTTGGTCCTTTTCCAGAGAGCTGCTACTCTGGAGAATCAGAATGCTTCCATGTGCCACCATGTGGGGTCCCAAGCTCCATGGGACCGAAGCTCCTTTGTTTGGGACCTCACCCCGTATATGTCTTCGTCTGGCTGTTGATTCCTATCCTTTAATATCCTTTTATAGTAAATAGGTAATCTAGTGAGTAAACGGGCTTTCCTGAGTTCTGTGAGCTATTCTAGCAAATTAATCGAACCCGAGGAGGGGGTCGTCAGAACCTCCAGTTTGTAATTGGTAGCTTGGAAGCCTGCGACTGACATCTGAAGTGGAGGGTGGTCTTGTGGGACTGAGCCCTTCACCTGTGGAATCTGATTCTATCTCTGGGTAGGTAGTATCAGAATTGAGTTGAATTCTCAGACACCCTTCTGGTGTCTGAGAATTCCTTGTTGGAGGTATGGGGAACCCCCCCTCCCCTGTCAACATTGGAAATTGGGTCTGGGAACCCCTATTCAAGCTGCCACACCACTTATCCACTTTCCTTACTCAGTCTTGCCCGAACTACCTTTTTATTCTTTTTTTTTTTTTTTGCGGTATGCGGACCTCTCACTGTTGTGGCCTCTCCCGTCGCGGAGCACAGGCCCCGGATGCGCAGGCCCAGCGGCCACGGCCCACAGGCCCAGCCGCTCTGCGGCACGTGGGATTCCCCCCGGGACCGGGGCACGAACCCGCGTCCCCTGCATCGCCAGGCGGACTCTCAACCACTGCGCCACCAGGGAAGCCCCGGAACAACCTTTTGACTGAATTATTCAGGAAGGAAGAAAGGTGTACTTCTTAAAGTGATCCTGTTATTCATTCTGTAGATCTGTTACTGTGAATGTATCTAGATAGTATTTCCCTACTGTTAACCATTCAGAAAATATCTTTTAAAATCCTATGCAACCTAAAGTGATGTCTCAGAAAAAAAAGTAAGTAACTAGTGTAGGCACACCAGTGTATTCAAGCTTGCGAGAAGGAAATCGCATATCTAAATCTCCTAGCACACACTAGATACTAGATACTTGACACACTAGATACTTGACAAATGTGAATTCCCCCTTAATTAGATACAGCTGATATATAATGAGCCCCTAGTATGTTCTAAGCACTGGCCATATGGAGATGAATGGCCCTGCCAAAGATAGACAGGAAATCGGTGCTTATAATACAAGGTGATATGTAATTAATAGGGATTTCAGGTAAACTCATCTGTAAGGATGACATCAATTTCACTGAAGAGAGAGAGAGAGGGAGGGGGGAGAGAGAGAGAGATAAGAGAGAGGAGGTGTGCTAGAGGCAGATATTGGATTCTAACAGGTATAGGACAGTAGGTGAAGGAACTGAATTTCACCTCAGTATGGAACCACCTGGTTGATGGGGAGAAAGTGAACAGGTCAGAGAGCAGGTCCTGGGATACAGCAGGATTTACAGAGGTCAGAGGGTTTGCAGGAGGAGAACACAAGCTCAGGGCAGGGTGGCCTGAGGGCTTATGGCTGTACAGTCAATCACGAAATGCCATCTCTTGGGATAATCTCTTCCTCTGCCAGGGTCATAGCCCTTAGGTGTACACTCTATTCTGAGATAGCACTTCTCTACTGAATTGCTATCTCCTATTCTCTGAGAGAGATCTGAGTTGTACTAGAAAACAACAAAGGATGTTCAAGAAAAGTTCTCATTTTTACCAGAACAAGTCACAGCAATAACGTAAACTTATTCCAGGCTAAATGGTGAACAGGTTAAGCTAATGCTCAGAAAAAGGAGCTGTAGAGGCAACTCAGTTTGAAGACAAATGTTAACTGCTTAACATAAGCGATTTGTCCTTCGTAAACACATAGATTTATATTTTTGCTTTTTTTCTTTCTTTTCTTAACTTTTTTCCCACTATTTATTCCTGGTAAAGCTTCTTTTTGGAGAGTTCAACTTAAAAACAATTTTTTTTTGGCCACGCCACTTGTGGGATCTTACTTCCCTGACCAGGGATCGAACCCACGCCCCCTGCAGTGGAAGGGCAGAGTCCTAACCACTGGGCTGCCAGGGAATTCCCAAGAATTCAAGTTTTTTTCAGCAGAACCAAGGGGAAAAGGAAATTTTTACATATGCAGCAAGGTAGGGAGAGGGAGCAGGTTGTCCTTAGAGAAGGTACCACTGTATGAAGGTAACAGTGGTCTTCTCAGTTTTAAGAACTGGAAAGGAGCCAGGAAGCTGGAGCAGAAATGTAACAACTTAGGGAAAGAGGAAGCATGGACAGCTTAGGTTTCTGCCTTCCCCTCAAACAAACTCTTTTGGGCTAGTGTTTTGGACTTGTTTAAAGCTACCCCTATCGGACAGAATGTGCTCATTGTCTCTCTAAGAACTTGTCCCGCCATGGTACCACCTGGATTAGAAACAGGAAAATGGAATGACAAAATGGAGAGCTTCCCTCAGCCTCCTCCATCTAGATGAAAGTAACTGTTTCAAGTTCTGTGATGGATAGGACAAGTGGAAAGAAGTGTACTTACACAAATTGCAGTAACTGATCCCACAGCCACAATCTTGTGCCACTTGAACTGTCTGATGAATAGGTCTGTGGAAGCTTGGAGTTGTTTATTAGACATCTGGTATGTGACCAAGACCCTAGGTAGATAAAAGGGTAAAATCAAAGGAGTGATGTCATAAACATAATGCAATGAGAGTTTCCTACCATTTCCCCATCAAAGAACATCAATTCTCTGACATCACCTATGGCTGAGAGGGCTTTTGTAGAAGTTTGGGTGTTCAGTGAAGAAGTTCCAGCACACACTTGGAGCAATTATGATCTAGCAATTCTATTCATGTTTACAAAAACATACATGAGAATGTTCACAGCAGCCTTATTCATAATATTCCCAAATTAAAGAAAAAAAGAAATATCCACCAGTGGAAGAATAGATAAGCAAGTTGGGGATGTTTGTACGATTGAATACCACTCAGCAATAAAAAGAAAACAACTACTGATAAATCCAACAACATGAATGAATTGCAAAAACATCAGGTTGAGTGAAAAAAGCAAAAGATTCATTTTATATGATTCATTTAATAAGAAATTCTAGAAGAGATAAACCAATCTATGGTGACAGAAATCAGAATAGCAGTTGGCACGGTGGAGGGGGTTGACTGGAAGGGGGCATGAGAGAAACTTATGGGGATCTGAAAAGTCCTTTATCTTGAATTGGGTGATGGTTATATGGGTATATACATTTGTCTAAATCAACATATATACACTACCAAATGTAAAATATTTGGCTGGTGGGAAGCAGCAGCATAGCACAGGGAGATTGGCTTGGTGCTTTGTGATGACCTAGAGGGGTGGGATAGGGAGGATGGGAGGGAAGCTCAAGAGAGAGGGGATATGGGGACATGTGTATGCATATGGCTGATTGACTTTGTTGTGCAATAGAAACTAACATGGTATTGTGAAACAATTATACTCCAATAAAGTTCTATTTAAAAAAAAAAAAAGATCTGTGCATTTGACTTCACATGAATTATACCACAATAAAAAGGAGAAAAAAACAAGGACACTAGAAAAGAAAAATATGTATATTCATATAACTCATGACTAAATTCTAGGCAATATCAACATTCTAGAGGTGGTGCATTGGGTAAGATTAAGGGATGTGAGAATATGCTAAAGTACTCGTATTGTTCAGGGAGAAATAGAGAGACATTGATAAGAAGAGGTAAATAAACATAAGCTGGGGTAAATAAACATAAGTAACCAATATAAGACTAAAAATAAAATGTAAAATGTTTAAATCAGAAAAATATTTGATTCACCTATTGAAAAGTAGGGAAAGAGAAATAAAGAAAGTACAATAAATGTGAAACTTGAAACAAGTTGGAAGAAACAAGAAACTATCATTGCAATAAATGTAAACAGGTTAAACTCACCAATTAAAAGACAGTGGAATGCAATCAAGAACATATGCTCTCTATTTTATGTTTAGTAGTGTATATATGTCCATGCCACTCTCTCACTTTGTCCCAGCTTACCCTTCTCCCTCCCCATATCCTCAAGTCCATTCTCTAGTAGGTCTGCTTCTTTATTCCTGTCTTACCTCTTCTGACCTTTTTTTTTTTTTTTTTAGATTCCATATATATGTGTTAGCATACGGTATTTGTTTTTCTCTTTCTGACTTACTTCACTCTGTATGACAGACTCTAGGTCCACCCACCTCACTACAAATAACTCAATTTCGTTTCTTTTTTATGGCTGAGTAATATTCCATTGTATATATGTGCCACATCTTCTTTATCCTTTCATCTGTTGATGGACACTTACACTGCTTCCATATCTTGGCAATTGTAAAGAATGCTGCTATGAACGCAGGGGTGCCTGTATCTTTTTAAATTAGTGTTTTGAGGTTTTTTTTCAGACATATATGCAGGATTGGAATTGCTGGGTCATAGGGTAGTTCTATTTTTAGTTTGTTTGTTTGGTTTTTTTTTGAGAAACCTCCATACTGTTTTCCACAGTGGCTGTACCAGTTTACGTTCCAACAGTGTACGAGGGTTCCCTTTTCTCTACATCCTCACCAATATTTGTTATTTGTGTTCCTTTTGATGATAGCCATTCTGACAAGTATGAGTTGGTATCTCATTGTGGTTTTGATTTGCATTTCCCTGATGATTAGTAATGTTTAACATTTTTTCATGTGCCTGTTGGCCATCTGCATTTCCTCTCTGGAAAAATGTCTGTTCAGTTCTGCCCATTTTTTAATCAGGTTGTTTGGGTATTTTGGGGTTTTTTTTTATGTTGAGCTCTATGAGCTAATATGTTGGATATTAATCCCATATTAATCATTTCATTTGCAAATATTTGCCCCCATTTAGTAGGTTGTCTTTTCATTTATAAAACTCCTAGAGGAAAACATAGGCAAAACACTCTTTGACATAAATCGCAGCAATGTTTTTTTGGATCCATCTCCTAAAGTAAATGAAATAAAAGCAAAAACAAACAAATGGGACCTGATTGAACTTAGAGAAAATAGTGAGAAAAAAACATTTGTAGAGATAGTAGCTGAGAATTCCCCAGAAATAATTGAAGACCTAGTGAGGGGCATCTATCTATTGTTTCAAAGATCCCAACAAAGCCAAAGAATTTCTTGAAAATTCCGTATCTAATCACAGTTGATTGAAAAATCAAATGAAAAATAGGAGAAGACAAAAATTACCAATGCCAGGAAGGAAATAGAGACGATCACTACAGACTCTGCAAGCATCAAAAGTAAAATAAGGAAATACTACAAACAGCTCCATGCACATTAATTTGACATCTTAGATGGGATAAACCAATTCATTAAAAAGCAAAAACGATTACAACTCACCTAATATGCAATAGGTATCTGAATAGCACCATAATTATTAAAAGAAATGGAAACAACTCAACCAATTGCAATTGTATGTATCTTATTTGAATCCTGATTCAAACAATCCTAATATAAAAAGATAAACCATGCAAACAGTAACAAAGAAAGTTGGTATAGACCTTAAGGCAAATATCATTTCTAGAAATAAGAAAGGTTTCTTCATAATGATAATAAGTTCAGTTTGCCAGGAATATGTCATTTATTATATCGCTATAATTAGTATATTGCTAGAATTATATTGATATAATTCTAAATAGCAATATGGCATTAAATAAATAAAGTGAACTTCAAAATATGCACATACTCAGAGAAATAAATTCACAGTTCTGGGAGATTTGTATACATGTCTCTCAGTAATTGGTAAAATAAGTAGACAAAAGATTATGTTATATGTAAGTAAGTGATGATATAAGAGATTTGAACGGCATGATTTAAAAACCATCCTATTTATGGGACTTCCCTGGCAGTCCAGTGGTTAAGACTCTGAGCTTCTACTGCAGGGGACGTAGGTTCGATCCCTGGCCGGGAACCAAAATAAAAACCATCCTATTTAGACAATAAAGCTATCAGTTGCAGAATATACATGTGGAACATTTACAAAATTGATTGTATACTGGGCCAAAAATCTCAAAAGATTTAAGTTATATGAAATGTGTTCTCTGGTCACAAGGCAATTACATTAGAAATCAATAACAAAAATATTAGTAACGGAACGGTATATCATGTTCATAGTATCTAATTTGAAACCAAAATGAACTACAAATTCAATATAATCACAATTAAAATCCCAAAAGGAATTTCTTTTTTTGTAATTCCACAGATTGATTAAAAGATTCATATGGAAGCACAAAATATCAAAAACTGCCAAAGCCCTTTTAAAGAAAAGTGGAGTGAACATGGATCAAGGACCTAAAAAATGTAGGTCTTGTCCACCAGAAATCCAGAATTATTACAAAATGATAGTAATGAAGACTGGGTGGTATTGGTGCTGGTAGAGACAAATTCACTAAACAGAATAGAGAGCCCCCAAGCAGATGGACATATAGACACCTGATTTATGACAAAGATGCACGGCAGAGCTATGGGGAAAGGGTGAACTCAGCCAGCAGTGCCAGGTCAATCAGGTTCCAAATATCCAAGGCTTAAAAAATTAGTGTTCTCTTGTAAATAATCAGAGAAATTCAAATTAAAACCGCGTGAGCCACTATTATACACCCATAATTTTTCCCAAATATTTTATTTATTTATTTATTTTTGTGGTACGCGGGCCTCTCACTGTTATGGCCTCTCCCGTTGTGGAGTACAGGCTCCGGACGCACAGGCTCAGCGGCCACGGCTCGCGGGCCCAGCCGCTCCGTGGCATGTGGGATCTTCCCAGACCGGGGCACGAATCCGTGTCCCCTGCATCGGCAGGTGGACTCTCAACCACTGCGCCACCAGGGAAGCCCTGCCAAATATTTTAAAATGATGATATCAAATGCTGGCAAGAATGTGGAACAACAAGAAACTGCCGGTAAAAGAGTAAACAGGTAAAACCACTTTTTAAAAATCGGCAGAATCCAGTAAGTCAAAGACGCACCTACTCTCTGATCAGCGAAACCACTGCCAGATGACACCCTACAGAAACACATGCTCATATGGACTCAAAAGTTACATGCAAACCTGTTATATATAGGATGGATAAACAACAAGATCCTACCATATAGCACAGGGGACTATATTCAGTATCCTGTGATAAACCATAATGAAAAAGAATGTATATATATGTATAACTGAGTCACTTTGCTGTACAGCAGAAATTAACACAGCATTGTAAACCAACTGTACTTCATAGGATCTTAGTTCTCCACCCAGGGATGGAACCCCTGCCCCCTGCAGTGGAAGCGGAGTCCTAACCTCTAGACTGCCAGGGAATTCCCCCTATGGTAGCAATTTTTATAGCAGTCTTAACAGTAGAATGTAAAAATATAGTGTGATATAATCATACATCGAAAGACCATATGACAGTGGAAATGAATGAGCTACCATTACATGAGAGAATGTGGATGAATCTTAAATATATAATACTGAATAGAGAAGCCAGACACAGTGGAATTCATAGAGTATGTTTTCATTTATATGAAGCTGAAAATCAGGCAAAACTCACATAGATTGTTTAGGAATGCCTAATAAGTTGGCAAAATGATAAAGAAAAATGAGGGCATAAATATTATAAAAGTTAGAATATGGGTGTACCTAGAATAATGGGAGAGAGAGAGGGAGTTATAACTGTGGAGAGACACGGTACCAGAGGGCTTCTGGACTGAGGGTCATGTTCTCATTCTTATTTTGGGTGGACATTATATGGATGATCATTTTATAACAATTTGTTAAATTGTTTTATGCATTTGCTCTATGTTTTGATATATTTTATAATAAAATTTTAAATTATGTGCACTCATTAATATATATACATGCAATAATTATAAGTTGTGTTAAAATAATTAGGAGAATGGGAATGAGGATTTCTGGAATTTTTCCAATGACAAAATAATACTAGGTTCCTTTCTGGCCCCAAGAGGAAAACATAACTCTACTGTGGAGGGATCAGGCATTTTTCCTCTTACCCAGGGGTCACTCTTATCATCACTAATGGTAAACAATCAGATACTTTGCATCCTCCAATGTGCTGCAAACAGAATTTAACATCACTTATGCAAATGCTTAAGTTAAATCTATCAAGCCTTCAACTCTAAATTCCAGTTTATGGGAATTACAAGAAATAGAGGACAAACTAAATGCCACCATAAGGAAGCAATCAGAAATATCCAAAGGTGGAACATTTGACAGGACAAATGGCCCTGGCTTTTCCATACAGCAGGGCCAAGAAAAGAAAGGACTGGCCTGTATTTAAAAAAAATCAAGGGGCAAAATACCAGATCCTGGAATGGTTGTGGATTTGCAAAAACAATTGTATAAACTCTTGAAGGACAATTGAGCAAATTTGATTATGAACTGGGTATTAGATGCAAAGAATCTACTTTTGGTTATGTTTAAAGATATTCTGGTTTTTTTTAAAGGTTTATACCGAAATATTTGGGGGTGGAACGTCATGCTGTCTGTAATTCACTTGAAAATACTTAAGCATGTGAAAATAAAGTAAAAAGTAACATGTCTATATGCTAATGGGAATGTGATGGAAATAAGGCTATTGAGAAGGAAGATGATTTAGGAGGGAGAGGGGAAAATTGGTCGAGTGATTTTTTTTTTTTCTTTTTTTTTTCGAGTGATGTTCTTGAATAGGCAAGAGGGGATGAGGTTTAGAGCTGAAGTGGAAGGACCAATTGTATTTGGGAGCACGGAAAGTTTTTGCTTCATTTTGCCCAAGAAAATAGGTTAAGTCATCAGCTGAGTGTGAAGATGAGGAAGGTTTCAGGAGAGAGAAGTACGGTGGGATGAGTGCAGTGGCTCTAAAACTTCAGTGTGCATGAGTCATCTGGAGGGCTTGTTGAAACACAGACTGAGCTCCTCCCCAGGATTTCTGATTCAGTAGATCTGGGGTGGGGCCTGAGAAGTTGTATGTCTAACAAGCTCCCAGGTGATACTGATAGTGCCGGTCTGGAGATCACATTTTGAGAACCACCATGACAATTGTGCAGCATTAGGCCCCCTTGAGGTTTTAAAGTGAGAGCATTCAGTGTGGTTGAACTTTTTCTCCATGCATGTTCAGCTAAAGAGGTGTAGTTGAAAAAGAGACAGAGGGTTGCATGAGACAGAGATGATCACCAAGATCGTCACAGAGCTGGCTCCTTATTGCTCTGGACTCAGCCCAAATGAAACTGCCTCAGAAGCATCTTCCTCCCTCCTCATCATCTTGAACTTTCACATTACTTTTTCTCACAAATTTTTTCATTCTTCGGAGTCGTATGTATATTTATTTTGTTACTTGTTTCTGAGTCTTTTCACCAGAGTTTATGCACCACAAAACAGGAATCTTTTTTTCTTGTTGGTCACTGCTGTTTTCCTAGAACCTAGAACACTGCCTGGACATCACAGGTGCTTAATAAATATTTATTGATGAAAAGTAGAAAGAAAGAAAAGAAAAAGAAAGAGAGAGAGAGAAAGAAAGAGAAAGAAAGAAAGAAAAGGAAGAAAAGAAAGGAAGGAAGGAAAGAGAGAGGAAGGAAGAAAGAGACAAGGAAATATGAATCACTATACAAGAAACTAAATCACAGTATTAGTTTTGACTATGAAGAGAAAAATATACAATTATAAAGATATATAATTATAAAATATATTAGACACAGATTACTATGCCTAAAATTAATGTAAATACATTAGAAAGATGGGAAGCAGGGGCTAGCTAGTTGCATTTTCTTTTCCTGAAGACAGTGTTTCCCAAATTCCCTGTTTGGACCGTGAATAGGTTGTGGTCATTGGAACTTGGGCAGTGAAGATGCATACCATTTCCATGCCTGGACATCAAACATCTCATGCAATTCTTTTTTTCTCTGTCTCTCTGTCTCTGTCTCTCTGTCTCTCTCTCTCTTTCTCAGCTCATCAGTGGGCTGGGTGCAGAGGACAAGTAGTGACCTCTGGGGAGGCCCTAGGGGACAGTGGAGACATAGAATGAAAGGGACCTGGGTTCTCGAGTAGCAGCTTGGAGGACAGCAGTGTGGAAGGCTGCTCCCAGACACTGGCTGGACTTCAGATGAGTTCAAGATAAACTTTTGTGTCAAACAGCCACTGAAATTCCAGGGCTCTTTTTATTACTGCAAAAAAGAGAAATGTCAAAAAAGGGATTCAGGGCTTCCCTGGTGGCGCAGTGGTTAAGAATCCACCTGTCAATGCAGGAGACATGGGTTCGAGCCCTGGTCCAGGAAGATCCCACATGCCACGGAGCAACTAAGCCTGTGCGGCACAACTACTGAGCCTGCGCTCTAGAGCCCTTGAGCCACAACTACTGAGCCCACGTGCCACAACAACTGAAGCCCGCGCGCCTAGAGCCTGTGCTCCACAACGAGAGAAGCCACTGCAATGAGAAGCCCGCGCACCGCAACGAGGAGTAGCCCACGCTAGCTGCAACTGGAGAAAGCCCGCACACAACAACGAAGACCCAATGCAGCCAAAAATAAATTAAATAAATAAATAATAATAATATTTTTAAAAAGGGATTCATTAGGAACTACTAGTGTATCAGTCTGTGTCCAGTCAGGATAAAGAAATCACACATTAATTGGAACAGGGAAAGTTAACATAAAGAATTATTAACTATAGAAGAGTAAAGAGAATTCTAAAGAATACTGTAGTGATGAGGAAGAGAACCTGAATTCTGAAATAAATCTTTACCTGATTTGCTCTAAAGTGGTATTCATTCCACTATTTATTCCATCTGCTGAATATTCTTAAAGAATATTTCCATTTGCAAGATATCTCCTGGGTTCTTTGTAGGGTATAAAGAATTCAAAGTAAGATATACACTAATCAAAATAAAATTGACTCCAGGAGGGATCTGAGCTTCTGTTCCCACCTGGCAGCAAAACAGCAGGAAAAAATGGAGTGAAGAAATGCTGGTTGGCACTGCACTCCCCCACCCTAATGTCAGTAGTGCAAAGTGTGGACCTGAACTTCCCCCTTCACCTGGAGGCAACAAGGCCATGGGAATTGGTGCTCCACTTACACCAGGGTGGCATCAGCAGGGCCCAAAGGGAGCTGAACATCCCCCCCCTACCTGGACCTACATGCTACACCTAAACAGGGTGACTGCCTGCTAAATAGACCTGGGGTCTCACAATATAATACCTAAAATGTCCAGTATACAAGAGAAAATCACTCATCATACCAAGACCCAGGACAATCACAACTTGAATGAGAAAAGACAATCACCCGGTGCCAACACCAAGATTACTCAGGTGTTGGAATTATCTGATGAGGATTTTTAAAGCAGCCATCATGAGTGTCTATCCACAGACGAATGGATAAAGAAGGTGTGGTATATATATGTAATGGAGTATTACTCAGCCATAAAAAAGAATGATATGATGCCATTTGCAGTAACATGGGTGGACCCAGAGATTATCATACTAAGTGAAGTGTCAGACAGAGAAAGACAAATACTGTATGATATCACTTATATGTGGAATCAAAAAAATACAAATGCACTTATTTACAAAACAGAAATAGACTCACAGGCATAGAAAACAAACTTATGGTTACTAAAGGGGAAAGGGGGAGAGGGATAAATTAGCTGGACTTTTCTCAAAAGCATGATAAGCAAGTGCTGCAATTAGTCTGATGCCAACTTTACAGTTGAGTTCACAGAGATCATGATCACTGAGCAACTGGCTATAGCTTTTCTATTTTACCTTCCTACTCTTCAGGTACCTTCAAGACTTGCACTTGATTCTGGCTGCTTGGGATATACTTTTATTTAAAGTAATTGCTATAGATATTGTGTCTGTTTTTCTTTTCTAAATGGGAGATAAGTCACAAGTCCTGTGATAGTTTTCTCTTTTCCGTTAGTCTTTTTTTTTTTTTTGGCTGTGCTGTGTCTTTGTTGCTGCTCATGGGCTTTCTCTAGTTGCGGCGAGCCGGGGCTACTCTTCGTTGCGGTGCGCAGGCTTCTCATTGTGGTGGCTTCTCTTGTTGCGGAGCATGGGCTCTAGGCGCACGGGCTTCAGTAGTTGTGGCATGCGGGCTCAGTCGTTGTGGCTCGCAGGCTCTAGAGCGCAGGCTCAGTAATTGTGGTGCACGGGCTTAGTTACTCCGCGGCATGTGGGATCTTCCCGGACCAGGGCTCGAACCAGTGTCCCCTGCATTGGCAGGCGGATTCTTAACCACTACACCACCAGGGAAGCCCTGATTGTGGGTAACTTTTATTTTCACCTTTTTGCTTATGCATGTTTCCTAATGTTGCTACAATTCTTCTGTATTGTTTGGTTTTTAAAATACATTTTAAAATGTTAACTGCCTTCATCAACAAACCTCCTCCATCTCTTTGCCCTAGGGATGCAGTTTCATTTAGGGACCCTACACAAAACCCATCATGCTTTCTTTTCCTTCCCATTTTTGCACCTTTTGGGCTCCAGTCTGCACTGTCCTAAGCTGCATCTAGTCCTAATGACAAAAGAATTAGATGTCACTATTTTCCTTAACCCCAAGACTCAACTTGTTTCCTTTCCCCCTTACCTCCTCTGCCTTCATTTCTCCAAGACAAATAACCTCAAATCCATCCTCTAGAGTTGTATGGTTGAGGAGCTAAATGTGACTATTGACTTAAGAGAAAAACAGAAATGAAACCCACCCCATCCCTTCCTAATTCCTGAATATTTTACTTCTTCCTTTTTTGGGGAAAGGTGGATGGGTGGGGGTTGTCTTCTCCTTTCACAATCTTCTTTTTTCCTTTTCTCTGCAAAGAAATACATAACACACCTCCACCACTCCCCTCAAAAATCCTGGATTCAGGTCATACCCACTGTTAATATCTAGCTACTTACTGCATATCTTGCATAACTTGCTTAACTTGTTTCTTCTGTGATGAAATTAATCATACCTACCTTATTTACATTACAAAGTGGTTGAGTTGGTAAATATAACCTGAAAAAGCTCTGAAGACATAAAATGCACATTACAAATTCTGAATGAGGCATGATTGTTTGTTCTTTTTCTCCTCCTCTTATTCTTCTACTTCTGGCCTCCTTTGATTACTAGTTAGGTTTTCTTCCTTTTCTGCTCTTTCTCCTTTCCTCTTTCTCCCTCCTCATCAATCTCTTTTCTTATTTATTTATTTATAAAAATTGAAGTATAGTTGATTTACAATATTGTGTTAGTTTCCAGTGTAGAGCAAAGTGATTCAGTTACACATATATATATCTATATTCTTTTTTTCCATTCTTTTCCATTATAGTTTACTACAAGATATTGAATATAGTCCCCTGTGCTATACAGTAAATCCTTGTTGTTTATTTTATATATGGTAGTGTGCCTCTGTTAATCCCATACTCCCAATTTATCCCTCCCCGCCCCCTTCCCCTTTGGTAACCATAGTTTGTTTTCTACATCTGTGAGTCTGTTTCTGTTTTGTAAATAAGTTAATTTGTACTATTTTTTTGATTCCACATATGAGTGGTGTCATATAATATTTGTCTTTCTCTGACTTACTTCACTTAGTACGATAATCTCTAGGTCCATCCGTGTTGCTGCAAATGGCATTATTTCATTTTTTTTATGGCTGAGGAGTATTGCATGTATGTATGTATATATACATATGTAAATGTATATATATCTTCTTTATCCGTTCATCTGTTGATGGACACCTAGGTTGCTTCCACGTCTTGGCTATTGTGAATAGTGCTGCTATGAACGTTGGGGTGTATGTATCTTTTCTTTTTTTTTCCATGTTTAAAAATACATTTTTTTTTTTTTTTTTTTTTTTTTTTTTTATGCGTTACGCGGGCCTCTCACTGTTGTGGCCTCTCCCGTTGCGGAGGACAGGCTCCGGACGCGCAGGCTCAGCGGCCATGGCTCACGGGCCCAGCCGCTCCGCGGCATGTGGGATCTTCCCAGACCGGGGCACGAACCCGTGTCCCCTGCATCGGCAGGCGGACTCCCAACCACTGCGCCACCAGGGAAGCCCTAAAAATACATTTTAATATGAGAAATAAACTACATCAAAATAACAATAGTGGGGCTTCCCTGGTGGCGCAGTGGTTAAGAATCTGCCTGCCAATGCAGGGGACACTGGTTCGAGCCCTGGTCCGGGAAGATCCCACATGCTGTGGGGCAACTAAGCCCATGTGCCACAGCTACTGAGCCTGTGTGCCACAACTATTGAAGCCCGCGCACCTAGAGCCCATGCTCCACCACAAGAGAAGGCACCACAATGAGAAGCCTGCGCACCACAACATAGAGTAGCCCCCGCTCGCTGCAATTAGAGAAAGCCCACACACAGCAACAAAGACCCAACATGGCCAAAAATAAATAAATAAAAAATTAATTAAGTAACAAAAATAATAATAGTGATTGTAGTTGAGGTCTTGGGACTGTTGGTGCCTTTTCTCCTAATTTCTAAGTCTTTTATAATATGAACAGATTTTTTTTCACATGTATAAGAATTTTATTGTTGCATTGTTTTTTTAAATTTTTATTGGAGTATATTTCTATTGGAGTATAGATTTACAATGTTGTGTTAGTTTCTGCTGTACAGCAAAATGAATCAGTTATACATATACATATATCCACTCTTTTTTAGATTCTTTTTCCATATAGGTCATTACAGAGTACTGAGGAGAGTTCCCTGTGTTATAAAGTAGGTCCTTATTAGTTATCTATTTTATATACGGTAGTGTGTATATGTCAATCCCAATCTCCCAATTTATCCCTCCCCCGCTTTCCCTCCTGGTAACCATAAGTTTTTTTTCTACATCTGTGACTCTATTTCTGTAGATAAGTTCATTTGTATCATTTTTTAAGAATCCACATATAAGCAATAGTGCATGGTATTTGTCTTTGTCTGACTTATTTCACTTAGTATGATAATCTCTAGGTCCATCCATATTGCTGCAAATGGCATTATTTCATACTTTTTTATGGCTGAGTAATATTCCATTGTATATATCTATCACATCTTCTTTACCCATTCATCTGTCGATGGACATTTAGGTTACTTCCATGTCTTGGCTACTGTAAATAGTGCAGCTATGAACATTAGGGTGCGTGTATATTTTCAAACTATGGTTTTCTCCAGATATATGCCCAGGAGTGGGATTGCTGGATCATACAGTAGTTCTATTTTTATTTTTTTAAGGAACTTCCATACTGTTCTTCACAGTGGCTGCACCAATTTACATTGCCACCAACAGTGTACGAGGGTTCCCTTTCCTCTACATCCTCGTCAGTATTTGTTATTTGTGTTCCTTTTGATGATAGCCATTCTGACAGGTGTGAGTTGGTATCTCACTGTGGTTTTGATTTGCATTTCCCTGATGATTAGTAATGTTTAGCATTTTTTCATGTGCCTGTTGGCCATCTGCATTTCCTCTCTGAAAATGTCTATTCAGTTCTGCCCATTATTTAATCAGGTTGTTTGGGGTTTTTTTGATATTGGGCCCTATGTGCTGTTTGAAAATTAAGCCCTTGTCAGTCACGTTGTTTGCAAATATTTTCTCGCATTCTATAGGTTGTCTTTTCATTTTGCTTATGGTTTCCTTTGCTGTGCAAAAGCATTTAAGTTTAATTAGGTCCCATTTGTTTATTTTTGCTTTTATTTCCATTACTCTAGGCAACGGAGCCAAAACGTATTGCTGCTATTTATGTCAGAGAATGTTTTGCGAACATTCTCTTCTACGAGTTTTATGGTGTCCTGTCTTATGTTTAAGTCTTTAAGCCATTTTGAGTTTATTTTTGTGTATGATGTGAGGGAGTGTTCTAACTACCCACCTCTTTTCATTTATTCCTTCTGCAAACATAGATCAACGGCTGGGTCAGGCACGCTGCTAGAATGCTTTGAAGAGCTCAACGCTAAAGTGGGAACCCGGCTTACAGACTAGTAGCTGCAGTATGGTGCTGTAATTTATAGAATAGCACAGAGGACCCTGCGATTAATTCTGGGCACAGGAGGGTCTTCCCAGAGGAAGTGGTGGTTTGAAGAGGGTTTTAAAGAATGAAATAGTTCACAGATAGGCAGAGGAGGGAGGGAAGAGCATCCCAGACAGAAGAGCCACCTGCAGAGAAAGAAAAACGGATAATACCAGGAAGACAGAGGCAGAAGATGCAGCCAGAATGGAAGATTACAGCCAGATCATGACGTATTATTTTAAACCTGACTAGAGAGTTCAGACTTATAACCGAATTCAGAGTTTGCTAGCTTTGTTTTCATTGTGGTCTTGGGAGAGGGCTTACAGGATCACTGAGAGGTCTCCCTATCGGGCGAGAGGGGGTTGCAGGGTACCAGCTGTGTGGGAATAATTAGCATCTTCTCATCCCAAACACTTCCCAACCCTGACCTACTCACCCTTTACTTCTCTCTTGCTTTGTTTTTCTCCCTCCTCTCTACCCTACTCCCTCTCCTTTCCCTACTGCCCTTCACCACCACTCTGGGCTCTCAGTGCATTTGGGGCAGGAAAGCATGATCAATAGCATTAGGAATTCTGTGCAAGTGCACTGGTGCCCACGTGGTGGGTGTGAAGGGGAGGAGGTAAAACGGGTCCCCCACCGAGGATCACAGTTACTCACTTGGTCATGGGGGGAAGTGAAATAAAGCACAAGGAAACAAAAAATGAGAGCAACGGGCATGGGATTTGTGGGAGGGGTTTTCCTACCAAAGAGGCAAGAGGTAAATTCATGTCCACGTTCGAATTTTTTTTAATGTATGAAAAAAAAGTGGGTCTGAATTATGGGCTGTGAGAAAGTAAAGTTTCCTTTGCTCCTGCCAGGGTCCTGAGCAGCCTCTCAGAGTGATTCAGGGCCATCACCCACCACCCCAGGATGTCCCCCAATTGTGACAGGCAGGACCAACTATAAAATTTCACTCAGAACATATATTCTCAACAGGAGCGGTATCATCTCCAAGGAGATAAAAGTGGTTTGGGGCGGGGGGCAGGGAGTGAAAAGAATCTTGGATATTATTGTACAACGGTTAGTGGCCCTCCAAAGGGCCACTGTACATAAACAAATATATGTTATATCTGTGGTATTAAGATTTTATGAAAGGATAGCCATTAGGAAAATAAAATTGTCTAGAAAGTTTCCTAAAGGGCATGATAATTTTTAAAAAGTTGACAACCACTAATTCAGAGGAAAACATCAAATTCCTACATATGCCCCTATGAGATCGGGCCCATTACCTCCCTGAACACAGAAAGTTCCACACTGGCCTCTCTGCCGATTCTCCAGTACATCAGGCACACACATCCGTGCGCACACTGAGCCTTGGCATTATGTTACCTCTGCCGCGGATACGCTGTCCCGGGTTTCCTCCAGGTGGACTTCACCTCCTTCCAGTCTTCGCTCGACTCTTCTCAATGTCTCCTCAGAGAGACCCACCATGACCACCCTATTTAATACTGCAGCACACTCTGGATCCCATTTGCCCTGATCTACTTTTGCTTTTTTCTTCCCATAGCGCTTATCATCTTCTTTTCATACATTTAATTCATATATGCCATGTCCATGTATAAATTAGTAAGATTTTACTAGACATTGCATGTTAACATTTTTGCATCATTACTGCCTATATTTTTTAACTTTACCAACAACAACAGACAACAGCAACAAAACCTTCTCTAAAGACTACGGACAGTGATAAGACAGAGCAGTCGTCACTTTGCTATGCTCAAGTATATGGAAGTCTTCTGTTGGTGATGAAATACACAACCCTCTCCCCTCACTGAAGAGTATAGCCTGAAACAGAAATGGAACAAGTTAAAAGATAATACAAAATGACATGCAGTCTTAAGACAACTAAAACTAGATGTAGGTCCAAAGTCGTTAAACTTTCCACCAACTGGTAATGACTGGCTGTGTCAGAATCATCTCGGGGAACTTTTGAAAAGAGTGTCCTGAGACACATTTCCCAGTTTTCAATTTTAGTATTGTTCAGGGTGGGAGCAGAGCTAGTCTCAGGTATTTCTAGCACACAACAAATTTAAGAACTACAAGCTCCATTTTAGAATTAATCAGAAGCACCACAGCACAAGCCAATTTAAAAATTTACATGAGATAAGGACCCAATTTAGTAGCTTTTCACCGAGTCACTGAAGCGTACATAAACATTTTCTTTACACAGGACTACATAGATAGGTGGAACAAGATGAAAAGGAGGCCACTTGCTACAGCAACTGATAGCAGTGTTCTACCGTCTCATTTCCCTGGTCCACCAAGTAGGTTCTAAAGCGATGCATTATCGACTTTTCAAACAATGAGACTGAATGGAACCATAGCAGCAAGGATGCATGCTGCTTCTACCAAATCCACAGGGCCCCGAACACTGGTGACACTAGTGCACCTATATATTACTGAAACAAAAGTACCAAGAAATAATTACATAAGATGCACCGATAGTTTCTGTGTGGGGCAGGGCTGGGGCCGTGTGGGGAGGTGTCAGTGATTAATGCTGATCCTGAACCGCTGAAGGGCTGCAATCCAGAATTCGAAAAACAGACTCACTTCAATACTTCTCTTCATAGGTAGGAAAACACGAGTCTGTAGATATGCCATTTCACCATTTCAGTTAAATCTTCCGTGTGACCTTTCATTTACCAAACTCCCACCATGAAATCTCTCTACAACATAACCTCAAATGATGTCCATCTCCAAGCTCTGCATTCTCTTCCTGCAGAGGCTGGCTTCCACCAAAGGACCTAGAACAAGGCCACCAAACCTCTCACCTTACAAGCCCTGTTGCCAAAGAAAGTGACCCATACTTTCTCCTCGAGGGCAAAAATTCTAAGACAACATAAGTTGGGTAGATCATCCATTACATATGCAATCAACTGGAGCAGTTGTACAGGAATGTCCATTCTAGCCATAAGTAACCAGGAGGAAAAATAGAGCATAGGGGCAGACAATGGATAGATGTACACTAAAAATGATAAAACTGGTTTTAGAGACATTTCTCTTGGCTATAACAAATAATTTAAAGTAGGCTGCTTACAGGTAAAAATCACAATGAACAGCATTATCGATTAAACAATTCCCAAAGCTAGTGATTTTAGCTAAATAATTATACATTGGAACCTTCTAAGAAGGCTGCTAATAAAGTAAACTATGTCAAAATTTGCAGTTTTACAGTCAGACTTGAAAGCCAAGGTAAGCAACTACTTTGTATAGCTATTACCTCTGATCAAGGCATAAGGATTCACTCAGACAGATAACATTCATAACCTACCTAAAAATAGGATAGCTTATAATTTTTCTAAACTGTTCTTCCCTGCTGTGGACAGCCCTTGATCTCTGACTATAAAGCTTGGCAAACTTTGTCAAACGCTGTTAGTTTTATAAGTTACGAAAAACCTCTATAAATAAAGCCTCATTTCTCAAATCTGGACAGTTTTCTCATTCTGAATGTCTAAACATTTAGGTCACAAGTTGAAATACCAGTAGAAAAATATTCGTCTTTAGGCAGGTTGTATAGTTACCGCATGGCAAGAAACTGACAAAAAAATGTAAACATTCAGAGCATAAAAATACTTCAAAGCATTATGAGCTTTGAACTTAGTACACTTTCCTAAATTTTAGTATTTCTAAATACAGGAAAAGCAGACTGCTGTAGGATCTTAGATGATTTAAGCTAACTTAATAAATGAATGAATCTTTTCCAGTCCTAGGAAACGTATAGTCCTAGAAGGAACTATAAATTCAGTTGAGTGTGGAAAAAAAGTATGTGTCCAGGGCTGAGGACGTGACTCATGACCACATTACTAATTCTGTCTGGGACCCCTTCCTTAGAGTCATAAGAATAACTAGAAATTGAGGCATGTTAAAGCTGTATCTGGAGCCTAGCCAGAGCGAGAGGGATTCTTTTCTTGGGCCTCCTTCATGAAGAGCCTCAAATGTAGGTTTTGAACAGTCCCCAAAAGGGGGTTGGTCATATCTTCAGCCAGAGACATGCCCACTATAAAGGAAGGAGACTTTCAGCCTACAGTTTAACCGGTGTCTCATTACAGTATCCTGCCTCAAGGATTAACTTTGTAAACCCTGTAATTATTGCATGACTATCAAAATTATAAAGGTTTGTAATGTCTCCCTGTTAAAAGCATTCATTTGTTAAATGTATCTAGTTCAATCGTGCCACAATTTTGGAGCCCTGCTTTTGCTTCTCTTTGGTTTTCACATACTACTAAATTTGAGAAATGGAGATGGCTTGGGCTTTAAGAGAGCCTGCATAGGTCACATAGTCTTGGCCCCTCTTGGCCACAGAGAACCAAGGAAGTGGACTCTGCAACATTACATGGCACTTGCAGGCTGCCAGGTCCCAGACCCCAAATGCCTCCTACCCTTCTGGTTCCCCAAGCTTCCTCCAAGATATGTTCTTACAAAGCACATTCCTTCCCTTTTGCTCAGTTATCCCATAATACTCCTGAGTAGGAGCAGGGGTAAAAAAGGGAAAGTGGGAAGGATCACCCAGGAGTGCTGCCTGTGATACTGTGATTTATGATAAGAAATATATATTTGGTCTTTGTCCCATTTCTGGCACAGAGCTCCTAAAACCCTTAGAGTTTCCAAAGTGAGGAGAGCAACAAAGGTGTCTTTTGTTATGTTGATGAGGTGACTCTGAGGTTCTGGACTGGTTGTCATTGGAGCCAACAAAGGGATTAGGGGGTTGGAACTTTCAGTCTCACCATCCCCACCTCCTACACCAATGGTCAATGATTTAATCAATCATGACTGTAAGGAAGTCTCCATAAAAACTCAAAAGGACGGGATTTGGAGAACTTCTGGGTTGGAGATTCAGGAAGAATAGTTCACTCGGAGAGAGGATGGAAGCTCCACTGCCCTTTCCCCATACCTTGCCCCGTGCCTCTCTTCCATCTGGCTCTTCCTGAGTTCCATCCTTTTATGATAAACCAGCGATCTAGCAAGCAAAATCTTTCTCAGAGTTTTGTGAGCCACTCCAGCAAATTAATCAAACCCGAGGAGGGGGTTGTTGGAATCTCCAATCTAGAGCCAGTTGATCAAAACCACAGGTGTTAACCTGGGCTTTGACTGGTCTCTGAAGTGGGGGATGGGGCAGTCTTGTAGACTGAGCCCTTAAACTGTGTAATCTGATGCTATCTCTAGGTAGATAGTGTCAGAATTGAGTGGAATTTTGTTGAATTCTCAGACTCCCAGCTGGTGCCCCAAGAATTCCTTGTTAGTAGGGACCGCCCTGCAACACACACACATAGCAGTGAAGTCCAAGAACCCTTTTACAGGCCCAGGTATGAATGCTGCCATGAAAACCATCACAGCAAATGGGCACCCAACCTCTTGGGGTTTTGTGGCTGTGATGGTTCATTTTATATGCCAGTTTGGCTAGGTTGGTGTGCCCAGTTGTCTGGTCAAACACCAGTCTAGATGTTGCTGTTGAAGGAAACCAGAATACGTTGCCCCAAAATATGCCTCTTTGACATAAAAATTACTTTGCAGTAAAGGTATTTTTACCAGTAGGTGCAAGAATGATGCTCTGACTCTCCCCTTTTTCTTCCTGAAAGCAGGAGATAAGACCTTCATATGAAAGATGTGTCCACCTCCTACCAGAAGGAAAGTAACATTCTTATCATCAAGGATGGGAAGTTAAGACTTGAAAAATTCTGTAAAACAGACCTTATTAAAATAATTCCTGTCTTTCCACAGTTTAGTTACTTTTCCACAATCACCTCTTTGCTCAACCTGGTATAAAAGCATGTAGGTTTTACCACTTCTTTGGCAGAAACATGAAAAACTAAGCTATGTATTATTTAGAAATCTATCTCAAAATGATAAAGAAGATCAAGGAAGTGACAAAAAAAATTGAAATAATGGTTACTTCTGGGGTAGAGAGGGGGATGGGATAGAGAGACACACAAAGGGTTTCAAAGAGTTGATAGTTGCTGTAGACTGAATGTTTGTGTCTCTCTGCATCCCCAACCTGCCAGATTCATATTAATCCTTAATTTGATGGTATTTGGAGGTGGGGACTTTGGGAAGTGCTTAGGTCATGAGGGTGGAGCCCTCATGAATGGCTTGAACACCCTTGAAAATAGACCCGAGCGAAAGACTTGTACTCAGAAAACTATAAAACACTGATGAAAGAAATCAAAGATGACATAAACAGATGGAGAAATATACCATGTTCTTGGATTGCAAGAATCATTATTGTGAAAATGACTATACTACCCAAAGAAATCTAATGATTCAATGCAATTCCTATCAAATACCAATGGCATTCTTCACAGAATTAGAATAAAAATTTTACAATTCATATGGAAAAACAAAGGACCCCAAATAGCCAAAGCAATCTTGAGAAAGAAAAATGGAGCTGGAGGAATCCGGCTCCCCGACTTAAGCTATACTACAAAGCTACAGTAATCAAGACAGTATGGAACTGGCACAAAAACAGAAATATAGATCAGTGGTACAGGATAGAAAGCCCAGAGGTAAACCCATGCACATATGGTCACCTAATTTATGACAAAGGAGGCAAGAACACACAATGGAGAAAAGACAGCCTCTTCAATAAGTGGTGCTGGGAAAACAGGACAGCTACATGTAAAAGAATGAAATTAGAACACTCCCTAACACCATACACAAAAATAAACTCCAAATGGATTAAAGACCTAAATGTAAGACCAGACACTATAAAACTCTTAGAGGAAAACATAGGAAAAACACTCTTTGACATAAACCACAGCAAGATCTTTTTTGACCCACCTCCTAGAGTAATGAAAATAAAAACAAAAATAAACAAATGGGACCTAATTAAACTTAAACCTTTTGCACAGCAAAGGAAACCATAAACAAGATAAAAAGACAACCCTCAGAATGGGAGAAAATATTTGCAAATGAAACAATAGACAAAGGATTAATCTCCAAAACATACAAACAGCTCATGGAGCTCAAAATCAAAAAAACAAACAGTCCGATTAAAAAATGGGTGGAAGACCTAAATAGACATTTCACCAAAGAAGACATACAGATAGCCAAGAGGCACATGAAAAGCTGCTCAACATCACTAATTATTAGAGAAATGCAAATCAAAACTACAATGAGGTGTCACCTCACACCAGTCAGAATGGCCATTATCAAAAAATCTAGAAACAATAAATGTTGAAAAGGGTGTGGTGATAAGGGAACCCTCTTGCACTGTTGGTGGGAATGTAAATTGATACAACTGCTATGGAGAACAGTATGGAGTTTCCTTTAAAAAACTAAAAATAGAACTACCATACGACCCAGCAATCCCACTACTGGGCATATACCCTGAGAAAACCATAATTCAAAAAGAGACATGTACCACAGTGTTCATTGCAGCACTATTTACAATAGCTAGGACATGGAAGGAACCTAAGTATCCATCGACAGATGAATGGATAAAGAAGATGTGGCACATATATACAATGGAATATTACTCAGCCATAAAAAGAAACGAAATTGAGTTATTTGTAGTGAGATGGATGGACCTGGAGTTATACAGAGTGAAGTAAGTCAGAAAGAGAAAAACCAATACCGTATGCTAATGCATGTATACAGAATTAAAAAAAAAAAAAAGGTACTGATGAACCTAGTGGCAGGGCAGGAATAAAGATGTACACAGAGAATGGTCTTGAGGACACGGCGGGGAGGGGGAAGCTGGGGCAAAGTGAGAGTAGCATGGACATATATAAACTACCAAATGTAAAATAGTCAGCTAGTGGGAAGCAGCAGCATAGCACAGGGAGATCAGCTCGGTGCTTTGCAACAACCTACAGGGGTGGGATAGGGTGGGTGGGAGGGAGGCTCAAGAGGGAGGGGATATGGGGATATATATATGCATATGGCTGATTCACTTTGTTGTACAACAGAAACTAACATAGTATTGTGAAGCAATTATACTCCAATAAAAATCTGTTAAAAAAGAAAAGAAAAGAAAATAGACCCCAGAGACCTCTCACACCTTCCACCATGTGAGGACACAGCACAGATGTCATCTGTGAAACGGGAAGTGGGCATTTGCCAGACACCAAATCTGCTAGCGCCTTGATCTTGGACTTCCCAGCCTCCAGAACTGTGAGAAATAAATGTTTGTTGTTTATAAACCACCCAGTCTATTCTTTTATAGCCGCCTGAATGGTCTATGGCAGTAATATTCTATTTCTTAAGATCTAAGTGTCTCTCTCTCTCTCTCTTTCTCATTCTGTGTGTGTGTGCATACATACACACTGTTATTAATACATAAAAGATTCAATAATTTTAAAAAATCTTAAAAAAATAAAGTAGGTCTTGTGACCCAGCAATTTCACCCCAAGGTATTTACCCAACAGAAATGTGTACGTATGTTCACCAAAAGACATGAACTGGATCATTCATGGAAGCTTTAGTCCTAATAACTCGCAATTGGAAACTACCCAAGTGCCCAACAATGGTTGGATGGACAAATAAGTTGTGTCACATGCCCACAATGAAACACTACAGAGCAATGAGAATGAACGAACGAAACCCCCACATGGCAACATGAATGAATCACACAACCTTGATGGTAAATGAGAGGAGTCAATCACACAAGAGTACATTCTGTGTGATTCCATTTATGTCAAGTACAGAAACAGGCAAAACTACTCAAGGCTGTTAGAAGTCCCTTTCTCCATGGGAGAAAGGTTGAGACTGGACAAGAAGGGTGCTTCGGGAGCTGTAATGCTGTTTTTTCATCTGGTTGCTGGTGCATATGCGTTCAGTTTGTGAAGAGGTACTGTGCTGTACATTTATGATGTGTGAACTTTTCCTGTATGTATATTATGCTTGAATAAAGGTTTTTTTTAACGTCTTTATTGGAGTATAATTGCTTTACAATGGTGTGTTAGTTTCTGCTTTTGAATAAAGTTTAATAGCAAAGTCAGGTGAGAGGATGTAGAAGGTCAGGGTGGTGGTGGGTGTGCTGTTTTCTATCAAGGGGACAGGATCAGGTTCTCGGATAAGGTGAAAACTGGACGGAGACCCTGAGGGAGTTCGCTGTGCAAGTATCTGTATACCTTGAGGAAGAATATTAAGAATATTGTGATGAAGATAATGGGCACGATTAGATCAGTTGTGATACCTGAATCCTGGAATGCTAAATAGCCTTAGAGACTGGGAGGTGTGACACTGACATGGGAGAAAACTGATGACTATGAACAGTGCAAACTGGATGACACATAGCATTTCTAATAGCCACAATTTAATTTTTCGATTATGTAAATACACATAAAATGAAAAGAAAGAAAGAAAGAAAAAAGAATACGCTGGTGAGTGCTCACTGAGCTTATTTTAGACTATGAGTTCCTTGAAGATGAGGACCTGGTCCACCTTGAAATTCCAGTGTCTACCTCAGTACCTAGCACGTTGCTAACCTACAAATTGAATAATTTTTTTCTATATTATTCCAGCCGCTCCCAGGATTTCCTTCTGGTTTTTAGAGACTTTTTGTTTCGGCCTCGTGGTCTCTAACTTTGCTCTTTGCCCTTCCTTCTTTTGAAAAGGAGGGAACAAATCGTGAGGCGTGAAATAACATGTTTTCGTCCATCCCAGTGGCGGAGCTGGCCTCCTCCTTTCTAAGCCGTTTCCAAATGATCCCAACACCCCGTCTCTCAGCCTAGCAGAGCCTCCTGACTGGAAACCACACATTTTAAAATTTACCCCCAACTCAACCCCTCCCAATGCACACACCTTGTCCCATGGGTCCTAAGGGGCTCATTTCTAGTGTAGCACTTACTACACATCACTGTGACACTTTGTTTGCCTGCCTCACTCACTTACAAGCTGAGCAGTTATGGGGTCAAAGCACATGACTCTGACTCTTACCCTATAGTCTTTTTAAAAATTAATTTTTAACAATTTAATTGCACTGTAGTCTTTGAAAAGTGCTGGTTGAAGGGGGTGGGTCAAGGTTAAGAGAATCAAGAAAGGCAGACTTGGGGTTGGGAAGTTTGTTGATGGCTGTTTGATAGGGTAAGAATTGGTACTAGGAAAATAAGAGGCAAGGACGTCTAGTTTCAAAGCAAACAACAACCACCCCAAAAAAATCAGAATCGAAAAGAAAAAGAATGCTAACCGAGGCAGCAAAGATGCCAAACCCACAGAAACCAGCCATAAGTTAACAACTGTATTAGGGTTCTCCAGAGAATAAGGCGAAGGGGGGTGGAGGGAGAGAGAGAGTATTTATTTTAAGGAATTAGCTCACAAAGTGTGGGGACTGGCAAGTCTCGAATCTGTAGGGTAGGTCAGCAGGCTGGAAATTCAGGCAAGAGCTGATATTGCAGTTTTGAGTGTGAAATCCACAGGGCAACAGGCCAGAACTCGGAAGGGTTTCTATGTTATTCAAGTCTTGATGAGAATTCCTTCTTTTCCGGAGACCTCAGTCTTTTCCCTTAAGATCTTCAACCGGTTGGATGAAGCCCATCCGCATTATGGAGGCTAATGTGCTTTGTTCAAAATTAAATACTCATCCTACCTTAGAAGTACCTTCACAGTGTAGGGCAGGCAAATTTTTTTACCTCTACCCTCTTAGGGTTTTCAGCTGGGTCTGCGAATTGACATAAAACAGAGTAGCAGGGGAAAAGCATACAGGCTTACTTAGTACAAGTTTTACGTGACGTGGGAGCCCTCACAAGAAAATGAAGACCCAAAGAAATGGCCAGATCTATGTGCTTTTATACCAGATAGAACAAAAAGAGGTGATTGTAGAAAAGTAACTGAACTGTGGGGAGGCTAAGGAAAGAAAGGAGTTATTTTTATAAGGTCTGTTTTACAGAATTCACTAGGTCTGGGTCTTGTGAGTGGAAACTTTGCTTCATTTTTCTTCATAGCACTTTTCACCACTTAATATATTTATCTATTATCTGACTCACCCTCTTCCTCACAACTTGAAAACAATAAAAAAAATATGTCTTATTTCTATTCACTGCTGTATCTTCAATTCCAAGAAGAGTGTCTGGTACATAGAAGGTGCTCAATAACACCGGTTGAATGAAAGGATGAAAAACTTCGCTCCCTACATGAGTAGGATGATTCAAGCTGTTTGTGAAAATGAGACAATTCTAATGATGAGCAATGTCCTGTAAAAGTTTCCTCTGTGTTAAGTAAAATGAGAACAGGGAATTTCTGAGGTAAAATTAAATGTAGCTTAAAAAAAAAAAAGTAGTTGGCCAATGGAGCAATGGAAAAAGCATCAGCCTCAGCACCAGCCAACTTAGACTGGAATCTGGCTCTGCCACTTGCCAGCTGTGTGCCGTGAGCAAGGCTCAATCTCTCTTGTTTCCACTTCCTCATCTGTATAGTATCTGGGATGAGTGGGTTAGGCCGGTATACAGATGAAAACACTCAGAACCAGTATGTGCAAAAAAAAAAAAAAAAATTGGTACCACAAACTGTCATCAATATCTAAGGCCAGGGAAGGCTTTGCAAATCAAGCATCCCCACAGAACTTTCTCTGCATCCTCCTCCAATTTAAATTTTATATTATAAACATACCTCATCTTTAAAAAAGGCATCCATCTTCTCTAATTAGTTTTCTCCTCAAGCAACAACACTTTGTTTTATGTTGGTGAAATATGATTCACATACTGTAAAATTCACCCTTTTAAGCTTTACAATGCAGTGGTTTTCATTATATTCACAAGGTTGTGCAACCATCATCACTCTATAATTCCAGAACGTTTTCATCACCCAAAAAGAATCTTCACACCCATTAGTCACTCCCCATTTCCCCCTCCACTCAGCTCCTGGCAACCACTAATCTGCTTTCTGTCTCTTTGGATTTGCCCAGCGTAGACATCTCACATAAATACAACCAGACAATATGTGGCCTTGTGTGTCTGATTTCTTTCACTTAGCATAATGTTTTCAAGGTTTATCCATGTTGTAGCACAGATCCGTACTTGATTCCTTTTTATAGCTGGATAGTATTCCACTGTATGGACATGCCACATTTCATTTATCCAGCCTTCAGTTTATGGGCATTTAGGTTGTTTCCATTTCGGGGCTATTGTCAATAATGCTGTTATAAACATTTGTGTACAAGTTTTGTGTGAATGTATGTTTTCAACCCTCTTTGGTATGTATTTAGGAGTGGAATTTTTAGGTCATATTTAACTTTTCTACATCTAATTTTCATTTATAAATATAGTAACTCTATATTTAACTTTTAGAGGAAACTTGCCAATCTGTTTCCCACAGCAACTGCACTATTTTACGTTCTTGCCAGCAATGTATGAGGGCTCCAATTTCTCCACATCCTCATCAAGTATTTACTGTTTTATTACTACTTATCATTTTCCCTCACCCACATTAACATTGCAGCAGCCCTAAAAACTATTTAAATTAAAACAAAAAATTTCTATGACACTCATATATTTAAAAATGACTCCAAGGTCATTTTCTAATTATTCCTGGCAGAGAATATTCAGTATTGCAGCTGCCTTGGCTAGCGAGGGATCAGTGCACCATCACACCGTTTCTTACAGAATCCCAGGACAAAAAACCACTTTGGGAACAAATTTCTGTCTTAGAGAGCTGCCCGGAGTAGGCACAAGAGTAGCACTTGAATAGCTCTTCATCTGCAGTTCACGTTTTTTTACTCTATTCTCTCACTGTCCACTGCGGGCGGTCTAGCCCTAGGTGGAACCCGGGCCGCCTGTGTGCGCAGGCACAAACCCTTAGCCCAACCTCCTCCCTCCGGCCCCGCCCCCCCAGGCCCGCCCCTCCGCCGGCATGGCCCCCCATCTCGGCGCTTTGGGGCTGAGGGAAGAGGAGATGAATGTTAAAGAGGATCTGCGGCCAATCCGCGTGCGCCTCCGGGAAGCGGCGCTCCACACTGGCAGAGTAAGTCTGATGACGTAGCCACTCTCCAATCCGCATTCTGGGGGCGGGACTCAAGTCGGGCGGTGCAAGGCAGGAGGAGGAGACCGCCGGGTGGAATCACGTCACCTGGGACTGGAGCCGGAAGCTACGTCTGGCAGTGAGCGCCCCCCAGCACCTAAGGCTGCGATGGTGAGTGAGGACGCATGCGCGGGACTACGCGCCGGGGGTTCGGTGTCCCTGCCCCCCCATCTCTTTGGTCGCCCAGTCCTGAGCCTGCACTCCGCCCTCACCTCCTATCCGCCCCGGGACCGAGAGGGAATGGAGATGGAGGGGTGGCGACGTAGAGGGCTGAGCAGGGGACGGTGGGAGGGTGTATAGAGGCTGGGGAGTAATCTGAGGGGGAGCGGCGGGCCACAGGTGGAATTGGAGACCGGGCTGAGGGGAGTTGTCTGTGGGGTAGCAAAGGTGGGGTGTGGAAGGCCGGTGGAGCCCAGGGGCAGAGAGTGAGGACTGACGGAGGCTCAGGAAGATCAGTGTTGAAGGCCATGTAGAGGGAAGAGGGTCTGGAAGGGCCCAGGTTGGGGAAAGAGGCCTGGGGGGCCATTGTCAAGAGAGAGACTTGGGTTTGCCAAGGGCTGTTCTTGGGTTTGCCAAGGGCTGTTCTCTTAGCCTGCTGCTCACTGATTGCATCTTTACCCACTAGACTTCTGCACTGACCCAGGGGCTGGAGCGAATCCCAGACCAGCTCGGCTACCTGGTGCTGAGTGAAGGCGCAGTGCTGGCGGTGCGTTCTGGAAAAGAGAGGGGGGGTTCCTCCAATACACATCGCCCGATGATGCCTTCTAATGTTGCCCAGTTTAACCTGATTTGTCTCTGTTCTTGGTCTTTACCTGGTATCATGCCTGGCATATAGGAATTAAATTCAGGAATTAAATCAATTAATCTCTCTCTGGAATCTTAGTCCTGTAACTGTTTTCAGGTAAAAGAGGTTTACTGACTTTACCAAAGCCAGACTAGTTACAGGTTTGTTGATAACTGACACTACCTGAGTTATTCTTGAGTATGTCTTTATTTGGTATTTATTGAAGAGGCTTGGTATTTTGTTCTGCAGTACAATATAGTGTCAGTGCTCTAGAAGTTTTCAATCTAGCTGGAGAGACAAGGCTTAAGGTTAAAAGTTCAGCTAGAGAGACAAGGCTTAAGGTTAAAAGTTCAAAGTATTGCACGTGGTAAAGATAACTGAAGGAGTCCAGAGAGTGAAGGATTCAGCCCTTCGTGTTATAACTTGTGTTTTGGCAAGGAAACTTTCTTGGAAGAGACAAGAATTCAGCTGGCCTTAAAAGATGGATGGTTGTGAACAGGCAGAAAAGAAAGAGCATATTCAGGGCTGGGAGGTGGACATATTTGCAGGAGTGTGACATCAGCCTGTCTGAATTGCTGGGTTTATGTTGAAAAGATTTGGAAATGTTTGGGGGAAGAAGAGGATATGTTAAGGAAATATCTGATTGTGGAGGACTTTCAAGGCTGGGTTAACACCTGTGGATTAATCTTGGCGGGTAATAGGAGCTTTGAAGGGTTTTTGAACAGAAACATGAGCTGATGAAGTGATTGAGCAGAACTGTTCTATTAGGTGTAAAGATGAGCCGGAAGGAGAGGGATTCAGAAGCAGGGATGCTGTTGCCAAAATCTAGGTATGAAACAGCTGGTGGCAGTGAGAAGGAGCAAGGGGAGAAGAGATTTTTAAAGGAAGAATCGATATGTCTTCCTAATGACTAGAGATAGGTAATAGAGGAGATAACTTTTCCATGCTGTAAGACTTTGAACTCAAGCCTAGAATGATGGTGCCTTAGCAAACAGGGACTTAAGAAAGGAAGTTGATTGCGGAGGGAGAGAGGTAAGGGGAATTTTGGTGGCTTAACTTTAAACACTGAGTTTGATATAGAAAAACAGCAATTAAATATATAATGCTAGGAGTTATTCTAAGCATCTTGCTAATATGCTCTCATAACCCTCACAACAAGCCCGTAAGATAGGTATTGTTGTCCCCAATTTACAGATGAGGTAACTGAGGTACAGAATGTCCAAGAGAGCAAAGGGTGCTGAATTTGACTCAGTGGGAGGCCCATATTGAGGAGGTAGGAAGTTGAGATCATCACGAGAAAAGAGGAAGCCCAGGCCACTGTGACATCATTACCCAAGGGCTAGGTAGTAGGAAGGGGTTCAGGGACAAAGGGGATGTTTATGTTTCAGATTCTGCAGACAGGGCAACAAACGGGAAGACTGAGGAAAAGACAGCGCCTGGGACAAGTCTGTGGTGGGTGGGCACTGATGTTTGAGAATGTGATTTTATCAAATAAGTGGGAACAGGGAGAGAAATCAAGATTCAGGGATTAGGAAAACAGCGTCAGTAAAGAAATGGATGAGAGTCACTGCTTCCCAGGAGGAAGCCCGGTATTTTAAGGTTGACAAACAGGATGGCATCAAGAGGGGCAACAACGTCACAGGGCAGTTTTCAGGTGGGTCTTTCCAAAACCGGGGGTGACCTTGGGGTATTGGAAAGTGGAGGCAGGTTACAAGTGCTAGAGCCAAAGTGTCCTTGGAATTTTCTCCCAATTCTGTTCCCTAATTCCTGCCATCTTCCCTCCTCTGTCTGCATGCAGTCATCTGGGGATCTAGAGAATGACGAGCAGGCAGCCAGCGCCATCTCTGAGCTGGTCAGCACGGCCTGCGGTTTCCGGCTGCACCACAGCATGAACGTACCCTTCAAGCGCCTGTCGGGTGAGCCCCTGGCCCTGGTGACGGTGTTGGGGGGTGCTGCTCCCCGAGGCTTCTCTTCTCAGGGAAAAGCACCTGTCTCCTACCAGCTGCCCACCACCTCCCTGGGGTCCCTGGTTCTGGCCACTCTGTTCCCCTTGGTATTCACCCCTGCATCAGAATTATGAGAAAGCAAGAGAAGGGGATTTAATGGAGACCTCTCATCTTCAAATCTCTGAGCTTGGAACTGTCAAATTTCTTTGGCTTTGGAGCCCAGCCAGTTTGTGGTGACCCCCAGGGAGGCCTTCGCACCCCACTAACTCTCTGCTCCCTTCCCTCTCCCGGGGCGGGGGAAGGTGTGTCTCCCCTCCAGTGGTCTTTGGAGAACACACGCTGCTGGTGACCGTGTCGGGACAGAGGGTGTTTGTGGTGAAGAGGCAGAACCGAGGCCGGGAGCCCCTTGACGTGTGAGCCTGCCAGAGGGCAAGGGGCAGAGGTGGATGGGGCCGTGAGCCTCTGTGATGAGGAAGACGCAAACCTCCCCCCGCCCCCGCCTCTCTCTTGATTGCCATTAGAACTAAGGCTGTTTGCTCACCCACTTCCCCACCCCTACCGGGAAGGGCAGAGGCTTGGGGACTCTGTACTATGTTAAGGAGAGTGAGGGCAAGGGGACCTCCCTCTCCTCACCTTCCCTCCTAATAAACGTGAGTCTGATGTTCCCAGGCCCAGGGATGTGTCGTGTGTATTGGGGGAGGAGGGTCACACCCCATGTGTCTTCCAGCTTCTAGGGCCTCAGCCCAGAGGAGTGGAGCAAGGCCACCTCTAGACATCTAAAACTGGGACTCAGAAGAAAAAGAAAATGGGTGGGAAGGGAGCTGAGGGGAGCTATTTGGTGTACATTCTAAAGGAAATCTTTCTGAGCCCCTGGCTCTCTGCTCCTGCCACCAACACACAAAGAACAGTCATTCTTCTCCCTCCTGAACAGGTATTTAATAGTCTTATTTCAGTTGGAAGCAGTAGTTGGAGAATAAGTTACAGGAACAGACAAACCAAAAAAAAAACCCAAAAAACCAAAAAACCCCACGTAAAGTGCTTCAGACTGCAAACGTAAACATGAGGACGAGGGGAGGCCACCAAGCTCTCTCCCCTGACCTGAGACAGGAGGGTCATGTCATTGTCGGGTCCCTTTACCATCACCACCCTCTGATCTCAGCCCTGTGGGTGGGAGGGAGGGAGGGAGTGTCAGAGGCAGGGAAGACAACTTAAAGGAACGAGGAAAACACTTTGTAAACTTAGAACCAGGGTGCAAGGCAGGGGGCAAGGGAGCTCCTGGAGCCCTTGCCTTGGCCGAGGGGTGGGGCCAGCCCCCCCAGGAGGTCCGGGAAATACTGTTGGCTTCACGCCGCAGCCATCCCTGTCCATTTCACAGCTTCTTCCCTCGTCCCTCATCAGCAGACACAGACAGGCGGCCCTGAGGGCCTCCTCACCCTCGGTGGGAGGCATCCCAGGGGAGGCACAGCCTGGAGGGAGCACTGCTCCGGGGGCTGTTGATTTCCAGGAGTGTGAGAGGGAGGAGAGCTGGATGGCGCTACTTGACGGGCTCCACCACCAGGACCTTGCACTCGCGCTTGGCGATCTTGTCCAGAGAGAGCACAGCCTTGTCCGGGGGCAGGTAGAGGGGGCGGCTGACAGGCGAGGCCACGGGGGGCGTGATGGCCCTGCGCTCCATCACGCTGCCCGACCTGGGGGAAGGCAGAGGCTATGAGCTCTGGTTGGACCCAGGGCCCCTCCCTGCTCCCTCTCCAACTCCGGCCTCTACCAAGTCCACTGGCACCCCTCCCGCGGTTCCGTACCTCATGAGGTGGCTGCGGGAGGGCTGTTGGTGGGAGAAGGACTGAGAGCGGCCCAGGCTTGCCTGGTGCCTCTCGACCAAGTCCCGGACGGCAGGGCTGCTGGGGCTGCTCTTGCGAGAGAGAGGCCGGGCCTCTGGCGGAGGGTGGGACACGCTGGCGGTGAACTGCAGCTTCAGTTTCATGTGCTGGCTCAGCTGGGGTAGGGAGACATGGATCAGCCACCCAGCTCGGCCTCCAGGCCCCGGACCTCCTTTCAGGTCATCTTCCCCACTTGACAGGCCGAAGTCGGATCTAAATTCCACCTTCCCTCCGCGCAGCTTTGTAGCACCACCCATTATGCTTCAGCCACAGAAGCCAGCGGCCCTGACTCCTTCCACCTGACGCTCTGCCTCACCCAGCACACAGCCTGGCCCCCACCAGCCCACCTCAAAGAGCCCCGTCCTCAGAGCCTGGAAGGCCACACTGAAGGTGAGCGCGCTGCCCTTCCGGGAAAAGCCGAGGTTGTTGAGGGGTGTATGGCAGACGATGGAGTCCAGGGCTGCCTGCATGGCCCGGCGCTCCTCCTCACACAGCTGCTTTCCTGGGGGGGACAGAAACGGGGGCTGGGAAACACATCTGTATGGTGTTCCTCAGTTTGCAGAGGGCGTTCACGAGCACAGTCTTGTTTTGATCCTCAGAGCCATTCTGTGGAGTAAACTGAGTATATGCTATTGTTTGCTGAATTTTATAAATAACAGTAGCTAATACCTACTGTGTATTGAGATCTATTCTAACTACTTCACATAATATTAACTCACTAAGTCGCCGTAACAGCCCCACGAGGTATTATTTTCTCTGTTTGAGAGATGAAATATCTGAGGCTCAGAGAGATTAAGTAACCTACCAAAGGTCACACAGCTAAGAAGTGGGAGAGGTACAAGTCAAACATACCAGGGAGCCCAGCTCCAGTGTGAAGGCCCTTAAAATCACTCTGCCCCGCGGCCTCTCTAAACTCTCCATTGTGACACCATGGAGACCACCCCCGTTCAGAGCCGAAGCAGCCAGCCACAGTCACCCATCTCTGTGACTGCTTCCCTTCCCCTCCCTTCCTTCGGGACAAGGTTAGGCCTGGCAGCCACCTACCAGCCTGGGCGTGCTCCGGGGTCCACACGAGCCTCACAGCAAGGAAGTCTTGGAGATTGTTGAGCAGCGTATAGGTGACAGTGAAACGCTCGTAGGTCCGAACAGGGGACTCACAAGAAGCAGTCATCACAAAGCACGGGCGGTCCAGGCGGATGCTGGGCAGGCTAGAAGCAATGAGAGAGAGAGGGAAGCAGGATGTGTGTGTTTTGAAACAAAGATGAACAGGATGGTACCCAGGCGGGGCCAGGGTGGGGTGTCCCACAAACTCACCGGTAGTGGGTATAGATGCTCTGGGTAAAGGGCAGCTTCGGCGTGGACCACTGAACCACAGCGATCAGGGGAACTTCTAGGCCCTGCCAGAGGGACAAAGGGAAACATCACATGTATCAGAGGTTCCCTCTCCCCTTAGTCAACCCCCTGGCCTCTTCCCCCCACTGCATTTTTCTCACCCTTTCTCCTGAACACACCAGTCTCTTATACTCACCTCCTTGGCCCCTGGAGGGGGCTGCTCACCCCCTCTGAGCTGGAACAGGAAGTTGTGTTCCTCCAGAGCACTAAGCAAGCAGGGGAAGCAGCCAGAGGTACCAGGGAGCCGGCAGAAGGAGCCCATGGAGACTTCCCCAGATTGGTGACTAGTTCAGAAGAAAGGGACCAGAGCTGGATCTTTCCACACCAGAGCTCTCGGCCCTGCCCCCATCCCCACCACTGTGCGGCCCTGCCCCTCCCCAGGACCTCACCAGACATTGTCCACCAGCAGCACAGAGCCATCGGGCATGACAGGCAGATAACTGGCATTGAAGTTTGGGAGAATGCGGATATCCCAGATGGAAATTTCCTCCTGGGAGGAGCTGTTCAGCACTGTCGGAGGTAACCAGCTCAGCTCAGAGTATCTGGACCCCTTGGACCCCACCTTTTCCCCCCTAAAATGGATCTATCCCCACCAGAGTAACTGACACCCAGTCAGTGCCCTTGCTGCTGCCCAAGAACTGAGCCGCCAATCTGCTCACCCTTGAGCACGGTCAAGTGTTTTCCAGCCACAGTGAACTGGCGACATTTCAGAACTGGAGGGGGCAGCAGAGTCAGCAGGGTGCTCACTGCAGGAGAGGGCGGAGGCAAGAGATGATGGGCTGGGTGAGCCTCATTCCAACCCACAGTTCTAATCTTGCTCTTCTCTCCAGCTTGGGCACTTGCCAGTATCACCCCTCCACTGTCCCCCAAATTCCAGACTCCAGCATTTCCTCTCTGCATTCTCCTCCCCACCTTGGGCCTTGAAAGCGCTCTGCTCGCCCCGGAAGGTCTCCGCAGGAGATCGGGTTTGCAGCAAGCGCAGGTAGCCTTGATCTCTGACCTCTGGTGCCTCAACCTCCCGCTTCCACACGGTCACTACAATCTGAGCACAGGGGACACAGGTCCACAGTCGAGAGAAAAGACACACGGCCAGCCTCAGAAAGGGCGTCTGAATTAGGACAACTGCTCTACCCCGTGCCAGCCTTACCTTGGCCTTAGGTGTCCCTGGGGGCAGTCTATCCAGTGAAACGGTGAGTGGGAAGATGACCTCATCTGTGGACACAATTGGTTCCTCCACAGGCAGCTGGGTTGTGAAAAGGGTGAAGAGGGCAGAAGAGTCAAGGCCGCCCGCAGCGCCAGCGTTCCCTTTAAGATCTGCGGTATGTGGTTCTCGCCCTCCCCTCTCCTCACCCGTCACCGGCCTCCCGCTTCCCTCCAGCGTCCCTCTCCCCTCCGGTCTTTGGAGCCCAGCAGACCGCCCCTCCGCCCTGTGCCGTGTCGCCCCGAGCTCCTCACCGTGGTCGCTCCCCCTGAGGTAGCAGGGCCCGGGCCGTGGGTGAGGAGGGGGCTGCAGCCTCGAAACAACCCCCCACCACCAGGGTCCCCGCCCCCCGGGGGTTCGGAATCCTGGTCGCCGGAGCCACCGCCCACGGGCGCCCCTCCGGCGCTGACCGAGGCCAGGGCGGCCAGGGCGGTCGCCAGTTCTGCCCAGGCCCCTCGGGAGCCCAAGCCCGGGCCGCCTCCGGCGCCGGACCCCACGCCGCCCCGGCAGCGCAGCACCAGCAGGAAGCGGACAGTCTCCCCCAGGTAGAGGTGGTTGCGCCGGGGCAGCGCCCGGTACCGGCCCGGGTCCCCAGCCAGCTCCGCGCGTGGCGGCAGCGGCACGGCGGGGAAGTACATCGAGTAGTCGCACTGGGACTCCATGGGCGGTGAAGGCGGCGCGGGCCGGGGAGCGAGGTGGGCCGTGGCCGGCGGAGGGCGAGGGGGCCGCTGGGGTGGGCCCGGGGAGCCTCGAGCCCCGACCGGTGCTGCGCGTGGCCGGACCGGCCCGACAGACCAGCCGGGGCCGGGAACCGGGGCAACGAGCCCGGAACCGAGACCCCGTGGGGCCGGAACCGGGGTGCTGGGCCGAATGACTGGAGAGACACCGGAAGCGGAAGGGAAGGGGCGTGGCCTCGGAGGCGCCGGAATTTGTGGGCGACCGGATTTTGGACAAGAGGAGCGGCGTGTTCCTGTGGTTAGCCCGCTGCGTGAAGGGTTTAGGTGAGACTGCAGACAGACCCCTTATTAGAGAAGAACTATGAAGAGAACCCCCTCCAACCCCGTTTCTCCCAGGAAGATGCTCCATCCCCTTCCCTTCCGCCCTATATAGAGCAGGTCAAAGTTTTAAATTATTTATTCATTCAACAAACATTTCATAGTGAAATGAGTATAGCCCAGTAACAAATATTTCATAGAGAGATGGACGCGTTATTCCTGTCCCTTGTGTCCCAAACAATCTCTGCCGTACTCCGTGGTTTGCTCCTCCAGGGGGGCTTTGAGAGTGCTGTTTGGACCTGGGGGGGGCACGAGGTGCTGGGAAGGGAAAGGGGCAAGATGGGGGGAGGATGCTTCTAGGACTAGGATTCCTCGGCACAGGCTGGAGGACGTGGGGCCCACATCCGTGCTAAGTTCCACTGGTCCTTTGGGGAGCAGACATGGTCTCTGGGGGAAGCAGAAAGGGCATGGGGCTGCCTCACATTCATCACTGTGCCCCTGTGGCTCAGCTGCTTTTCAGCCTAAGACTTAGTGGTCTGATGCCTAGGGGGAGGGTAGCCTTGAAGTCTTGAGGGGCACAGAGACTGTTGGGGGGAACTGCTTGGCATCTAGTTTGTCCTTGTACTGTAGCTCAGGGGTAGCCAGGCGCTCACACTCCTCCTGGTCTTGGAGGCTCAGGCCACTCTGAAGCACGTAACCCAAAACCTTACCTGATCCAAACTGGAAAGGGCGGAACCGCCGGTCAGTGATGTACTTGGGGTCTAAAGCCTCACCCCCCACCAGACAGTGTTTAGCCAGGGCCTCTCGGCGAGCCCGGAGCTCCGCCACAGCACTGTCCAGCCGGCTCTGGCCGTATTGCTTTATCCGGGCCCACAGGCTGCGGTTGAAGTGAACATAGAGAGCCCAGTCCAGGTTGTTCCAGGCTCGGGCCCTTGCAGACAGCTGCCTGTCCTCAGCAGTCAGTCCACCATCGCCGACAGCACTTCCGCCCTGCCCACCTCCAGCCTGAGCGTTGTGCATGAAGCCCACCACATCATCTAGACCCCAGCACAGGGCATCTGCCAGCAGGACCAATGACTCGTCAAAGTACTCGGCCACCAAGACCAGGTCAAAGACAGAGTCCAGCCAGGCCAGATTCCACTGGATGAAGGATGAAGACCTCAAATCTAAAGAGGCAGAGCTGGACGTCTGGCTGTGACCATCAGCAGCAGTGGGAACGGGATGGAAGAGAGCATTGGGATCCAAGGTGTGGGCTCGCAGGCCAACACCAGAAGGCAGCTGTGGCGGGTTGGGATCTCTGGGGGGATGAGGATTCCCTCTCTTGGTCCTCATCTCTGGGGGAAAGGGGAGGCCAAAGTCAAACCATAGCAAGTTGCGTGCATAGTGGTCCCCACGGGCCCCGGGCTGGTAGAAGGCTCGGGGATTGTCCAGGAAGGCAGCCAAGGACGGTGATTTGCGGAAAGCCGATGATGTGGATTTATAGTAGGAGAAGGCAGAGCGGGCCAGAGCCGCTGGGTCTCGGACAATGGAAAAGAAGAAGCTGTCAGAAGGCATAACCTGAAGTACCTGCAGAGAAGAGGAAACAGACATAGGGAGAGAGAACTAAGCCAGGAAGAAACTAAGAGCAAACCCAGTGCCCACTGATCCCCCAGCCTCTTCCAACCTCCTTCTGACAGCTCTGCTGGGAACCCGCAGCTTCCTTCACCAGCTACATAGATCTTGGGTAAGGCACTTAACATCTCTGAGACTCAATTTGCTTATCTGCAAAACGGGGATCCATCATACCTTCCTTCCCAAGTGATTATGGAGGTTACATGAGATAAGGATAGGAAGGAACCTGGAACATGGGAAGCTCCTGGAGAACATTAACTTCCTTGGGCCTTTCTGTCTGCCTTGGTCAGTAACACTTCTAGGAATCAAGCTTTGTGTTCACTTCTCCAACAGAAACCTAAGTGCCTACTCTGGGACTCTGTCACAACTCCAAGAAAGGAGCTGGCCTCAGGCCTTCTCAGGAGGATCACTGGCAGCAAATAGGGAGGAGACAGAGCAGTCGCAATGCTGTCTCAGGTATAGTCGTCAGGGGCAGGCCAAGCCCAGGATGGCCGAAGGACAGGGCACTCCTGGGGCTCCTTGGCATCTTGCAGAGCAAGAGACACCCCTGGAATGGGCACTGGGTAGCCGTGGCCACTCGGTAGGGTGCTGCTCTGAGGCCTAGGATGTGTGATCCCACTTCTGGGCAAGAAGGAAGGTGGGAGTTGGGCTGAGCCACACCCTAGCGTGGTCCTTCAGGCAGATCCATGCCAGAACCCAGCTCTGGGGCTCCTTGAAGGGTTTCTGCCTCTGAACGCGACCTCTGTCATTGAACCTGACTCCCTGACAAGTCTTCCAGTCTGCTCTGCCGATGTGGGCATGCCTGCAGGGCGAGCCTGTGAGCTGTATGTCTCTTTGAAGGCATAGGGAAACAGTGCAGAGAACGGTCTGTGGCATCAGATGGACCTGGAATAAAATCCCAGTTCAGCCATTTACCAACCCTGTTACTTTGGGCAGGTTATCGAACTTCTCAGAGACTTCTCAGAGCCTCCATCAGTAAATCTGGGTTAACACTTACCTTGAAGGATGTGGAAGTGTGGGGAACATGGGAGGTAGTGAGGGGTGGTGACAATCGTCCTAAACTCCAGAGGAACCTGCCTCAGTGACCGCTGTCCTCGCCTCGCTCCCAGCAGTGCCCCCTCGCTCCCCATTAGATCACATTCGTGCTGCTCAGCTGCTTTCTCCTGCTCCAGCTCCAACAGGACTGCCTTTGCAGCCACCACTGAAGTTCTACCACCTACACACGCACACACACCACTGCCACCATGTCTTTAAGATGTTTTGCTCTAAGAACACCTGATATTTTCCTTACTACAAAGTCATGTCCACCCTTTCCTATAAAACCCACCTCTCCAGAAAGCCCCACCTCTTTTGATGAATATTCTCCCCACAGTTCCAAATACAAACACACATACACACGCACACAGCCCACAGAAGGCACTTTGACTTTGGAGCAGCTGGGCCTGGGTTCAAATGCTAGCTCTGTGGCTTTCCGTTAACAGAGGCCTGTCACTTAGCCTTTCTGAGATTCAACCGCCTCATCTGTGTAGTGGAGACACTTATAATGCCTTCCTGGCAGGATGCTGGTAAGATGACTATCCAGCACCCAAGAAGTATTCAGTGAAAGTTCGCTCTTTCCCTGTATGTATTCATTTGCCCATTGATTTTCTTCCTCCAAGAGGTGTGTGTGTGTGTGTGTGTGTGTGTGTGTGAGACCTGTGAGTGCGTGCACTCATCTCCCCCTTTAGAACTGAGGCTCCGGGGGTTGGGGGTGGGGCTGGGCCTGGGGCTTGGCATGTAGCTGATCCTCAAAATCTGGCAGATGTGAGGGGAGTGAGGTGCAGCCGGGTCAGAAGGCAGTGACTGCACAGGGCCCTGGTAGTGCCAGTGGAAGGGGCCAGGAAGGGCCAGGTACCTGGAGGGAGGGTTGGCGGGGTGGGGTCAGAGTTGGCGGGACACTGATGCCAGCAGGATAAATTGGTCAAGGAGAGAGACTGCAGTAAACTCTAGATGGAGAGGGCAGAACTTCGGCTGCCAGAAAATTCTGAGGGAGGGACAGCTGAGGAGGGGGCAGCAGGACTCACCTTTGTGGCCCCCATGCCCAACTCTTGGGTGAGGGGATGCCTGGGGAACCTCCAGGCCTGGGGTCTCCTCCCCTGGTGGTCTTGGCTACAGGCATGAGCCCATCTCTCGCCAGTCCTGTCCACCCCCTCGACACTCCTCACCTCTTTCAGGTTGAACCTCATGTGATGACAGAGGATGTGGAAGGGGGACTGGGTGCCTCCACCCTGAGGGCGGTAGCCTTTGACCCGAGAGGCCTGGAAAAGCTTTGGGTAGCCGAACTGATAGCGGGCGGGGAGGGCGAAGCGCAGCCCATGTCGGTCCCCATAGCGGTGAAGTAGACTGAGCACAGAGCTGCTCCCGGATTTATGCGTCTTCAGGAACACGAGTCGCTGCCGTGGCAGGCAGGATGGAACAGCTGGTGCCAGGGTTGAGGCCCAGGAGTGTCGGAGCTGCAGCCCAGGTAGCCTGGGGAGAGACGGGAGGGGAAGTGTCGTGTCCCTCACCAGCAGGTGGATGAGTGTCTTGAGGAGAAAGGACGAGGGCGTGGAGCGTCCTCTGAGTCCCCAAGAGTCACAGCCCCAGGTGGGACGGAGAGGAGCAAGTGGGGGGGCATCTGTGGGGCGTTGGGACAAGATGGGAACTCACCTCCTCTGGAAGGGACCCCCCCAGAGCTGGAGGGCAAATCCGATGGTCATGAAGACTCCCAGAGCCACCCCCAGGCTCCGAGGCCCCCAGAGGCGCATGGTCCTGGTAGGAGACAGAGGGCCCATGTGGCACAGGGAAGGGGGACGCTAGAGCGGGGCAGGGCAAGGGCAAGGCACAGAGGCAGAGACAGCTTGAGACAGCCGTGCAGCCGCGGAAGGCGCCGGTTCGAGTTTGGGGGTTCATTCCCCAGGTCTGCTCGCAGCCCCGGTTGAGTCTGCCCCTGAGTTAGCAGATTTTTGCCTCTGTCAGCGTCTAGAAGGGAAATGAGGGGGAAGGAGGAGAGTCTAAGGAGGGGGTAGAGCCTCCTCTCCTGCTGCTGCTGCAGCTGAGACCTCATTCTGGGCAGGGGGGCAGCGGAGGGGGAAGCCCTCTCTACACCCAGATCTTCTAGGCGCCCCACGACTGCTTCTCTGCTGTCAACCTGCAGCTCCTTCCAACCCCCACTGACAGCTCCTCACTGAGCCCCAGGGGTTTGGAAGTCAAGGGGAGAAAGATCAGACCGGTCCGCTCATACCAGTGAAACAGACATCACTAGGCCCCTGACCACCTCCTCTACCCCTCTGTCTGTGACAAGTCGGGCTGAAGAGCCCCATTCTGAGGCTGAGAGGAGAAGCCATAAGGAGCGAATGAGGGCCAGACAGGGCACCAGCTTAGGAACCCAGGGAGGTGAAACCACAGGAGCAACTTTGTAAAGAATAAGAGCCGACCAGCTCATCTAAGCTCAGGTATGCTTTCCCTCTCGGCGCCAGGCAGAGCCCAGTATGTGAGAGGGCCTGGGGGGTATAGGGTTGTTTAGGAAGCCCAGATCCCACACACCCCCATTCCCACTTTCCAACCCCAGCAGTGCACCCAAAGGGGATTGAGAGGGTGGGGCTGGAGAGAGACTGCGACACAAAGAGACAAAACCCGAACGCCGAGCTTCAGAATTCCTTCCCAGGCCCCAGCTTCCCAATCTACTGAGAGTCCAGACCTGCCCCTTCAATTCCAACCCACAGCCCCTCCACCAAGCCCCGACGGCCCCCTTCCAGGACGAGCCCGGAGCGACCCCAGGCAGAGAACCCACACTGGCCACCTAGAGACCCGTCCCCTCTGGCATCATCCCCCAATTTCCTCCCCCAACCCAGCCTCCAGGATCCAGCCCCGCACTGGACTCCTTCCTGTGTCCAGATTTCTTCTATTCCTTCCATCCATCGCTGTCTCCTCCCATTACCCCCGATTCCAGCCCGCAGTTCCCTCCAGCTTTGGTGACTGCTCAGTCTGTTGCGAGCCCTGGGTCGGCTCCCTCTGGGGTTCTCTCTATGAAACCCCCCCCCAAGTCTCCTCCCATAAACTCTAGAGTCCCTCCACTGGCCGAGGCCTCGGCTTCACATGCCCACTCACCAGGCCACCTGAGGAGCAGCAGGGAAATCGGGGTCTGGCCCTCCTGCCTGCTCCAGCCACCGCCCGGTTTCTCGTTCGGCTCAACTTTCCCCCTAAACTTTCTCAGCGCCCAGGCTCCTCCCCCTCCCTCCCTTTGTCCCGCCAGTCTCTGCAGCTGATTCGGCCTTGATCGCGTCTCTGGGTCTCTCCCTCCCTGCACCTTTCCCTCTCCTTCAGGGCACCCAGCCTGCCATTGGAAGACACCAGTCCTACCCTCCTTTGGCACTTAGGAATCAATTATACTTTTTCTTTCAGCTTTCTGCAGAACAAAAGACTCATTCAGGCCACCAAAGGAAAGAAGGAAAGAAGAAAGGAGAATGACAGACAAGAGTTGAAAGCAGACATTGTCAAGGACATGACAAGGTAGCCAGAGGCTGACACAGAGAACTGGGGCCCCGACTCTGACGGCAGGGTCAGTGCTGTGGTAATATTAACGGTGGCTTGGGTCCAAAAGAGTTTTGCAGTCCCCTCCCCGCAACTCTCCCCATTTTGCAGATGAAGGTGCTCAGACCCAGAGGGTGGACAGCTTGCCCAAACTCAATCCCAGGGGACAGGTTCCAAGATAAGCAGGCAGAAATGAACTGCTGGTCACAGAGGCTCTGGGCTAAAGGTACAGAAAGTCACACACAGGGTCCAATAAATTAGCCATTTATTTATAGAATAAACATCGAGTCGAACACTGAAACATGAAATGGGGAAGCTTGTGAAGGATGTGGCGGATGGCAGAGGCCATGAGATATGCTTTTTTTTTCTTCTTTCTTTTTTCTAGTTTAAGAAAGTGATACTGAAAAAACTCGATAGAACCCAGACCCATAGATCCTGACATCCTAGTCCCCTGCCCTGCACCCCGCAAACACCAGCTTTGTCTGTTTCTGAGACCGGGTGCCCCCACCCATCCCCACCTTCAACTTCCTTCAAACCCCTCCCCCCGCAACTCTAAAACTCCTCCCTTTTTCTCTGTTGGGGCTCACCACCAGCCCAACCATAGAGGCTGGGTTAGACCACACCTCCTTCCTAAATAAATACCCTCAGCCCCTCCTCCCCAGATACCAAATGAAAAAATAAATATAGTGAACACCCACCCCCAACCCAACCCACCAATGGAAATCTGGATTTGGGGCCCCAGCCATTCACCCAAAAAGTCCCTTCTCTACCCTCTCTGCAGCCCCCTCCGACTCCTCCCCAGACCCAGCAGACGGGGGAGGAGGGGATGGGCCACGAACCCTTCTGATGCCAGGGCACCCCTCCCCAGTTATCGAGGTCCGAGCAGGGCCAGGGCTGAGAGGAAGAGAATGAGGAGGGGTTGGGTGTGAAAACTGACAGACGTCCCGCCAGTCCTGCTCCTGTCTTGGCTGTGGCGGATAATGACACCTCCTCCTTTGCCCCCAGCACCATCCCTTCGAGGAGGGCGAGGAGGCCGGGCCGGGGGGACCACAGCTGCTGCCCCAGCCATCCAGTCATCTGCATAGTGCTGTCCCTCTCCAGAGCCGCTAGCGTCCTCTGCAGGGAGGAGGAGGATCGGAAACAGACAGGGATGGGAAAGAGAGGTAGCGGGAGACAGAGAGAAGGAGCCACAGGCAGCAAGGGAGAGAACTCGAGATAAAAACAGTGATAGGTGGAGGGGTGGAGGAGCAGGCAGGGTGAGAAGAGGGAGAAAGCGAATGACAGGAAGGTGAGCAGAGAGATCAGACACATGAGAATGAGAGAAGGCAACGAGAGACAGGAAGAGACAACGAGGCAGACAAAAAGGAGAGACAGATGGAGAGAGAGGATAAACAGGAAAAGAGAGAAAACAGACGTACACAGAAGCAGCGAGCAGACGGGAAGGAGGGGGGAGAGACAAAGAGAGACAGAGACAGTGGGAGAGAGGGAAAAAATGTACGTCAGTGCCTTGTTTCCCTGGCAAATTCTACTTTGGGGAGCCAGCCCCATGGCGCCCGCACCCCACTTCCCCACCTCCCGGGATTGCCCACTCTTAGGAGCTTCCCACCGTTCTGTAAGAGTGTTTTGGTGTCTCCCCCAGGGAACCATGAACTCAAGGATAGAGACCCTGTCATTGGTGCTCTACCCGCTACCTTTGAGTAAAGCGCTCAATACGTGCGTGTAAAATGTGTGAGTCAATGAATGGATGGTAACGGAGAGACGCCAGGGGAGGGACTACAGAAAGCAGGGGGCGGGGCTGCGGGTTGGCCCGGGTCCAATCGCGGAAAGCCGGGCGGAGCGAGGCCCTCGCGGCGGCCCGGGGCCTCACCCCAGTCCTCCAGCTCCAGGTCGCGTCCCAGGGCGGCCGCCTTCATCCTGGTCGTGGCCGCCCGGAGCTGCAGCCGCCGCCTCCGCGTCTGGAGGTCGGGGCTCGAGGCTTCCGCATCCAGCTCTGGGTTGTTGATCTGCCCGGCCTGGGGACCCCCGACCACGGGCGACAAGTACCTGCGAGCAGAGCAGCCCCGGAGGCTCCCGCCCCGCCCCGCCCCCGAAGTCCGCCTCGCCCTCCCGCCCGCCCGCCCGCCGCCGCCGCTGCTGCCGCCCGGCTCTCACCGGCCACGCCCAGCTCCGGTCCAGCAGGGCGCCGCCTCCTGGGAGAGGTCCGCAGCCACGCGGGGGTCCCCGCACACTGTGAGGGGCAGCCCGGCCCAGAAGCCCCTCACCCGGCCCAGCCGCTCGCGGAGCTCCCACACCTGGACGCAAAGAGAGCCCGGGAGGAGATGGTGCGCGCGCCCCCCGCCCACCGCCGCGCCTGCGCCCCCGCCTGCCGCCCGCCACTCACCAGCCGGGGCAGGCTGGCGCCCGCAGCCGTCGTGGGCCGCTCCTCCTCCGCCGCCGCCGCCGACCAGAGCCGGCCCACCTCCTCCCGGGGGGCTGGGGCACGGCGGGCGCGGGCCGGCGCCGGTTGGGGGCTCCCGCATTCCTGGAACACCTGCGGCACCGGGAAGAGACCCCACAGACAGTCGTCCCGCGGTAAAAACTACACTCCAATACTCCAATCGCCCCCGACACCCCAGTTTATCCAGAGGCCCTACAGTGTCTCACTGACACCCCGCACTGTACCCCCAGCCCGGGGCCTCCCCCTCCACCCTTCTCTCTCCGGTCTCCCGCCAACTCCCACTCTTCTCGTGGCCCCTGTACCTGGGCTGACAGCCCCACGCTGTTTTCCTGCAGATGCATCAAACCCTCCGCGATCTTCACCCCGATGGACTGTGCTGCTAGCTCAAAGGAAAAGGGGCCCTGGATCTTCTCGGCCAGGAACAGGAGACCATCTTGAAAGAGGGCAAGAAAGAGAAAGGGTGAAATGAGGGGACATCCAGGGAGATACTCACTGAAGTAGGATGTTCCCGCAAATCCTGACCCCGGCCTTGGAGGGAAGCAGCAGGTCTTAGATGGGGGAAACTGACATGAGAAGAGCCGCTCCTCATCCTCTCCCCTCAGTACCGCTTAACACTCCCTCCCTGGTCCACCCTGCCCACCCCCACACAGACAGCCCTCCCAGGCTTTCCTGAATCCCCTCACCCAGATAGGCCCCCCAGTCAGGATCCAGTCCCTGGCTGCTGATACAGCCGTGGGCCACGTTGAGGCAGAAGCCCCGGCAGGGTGGCAGCGAGGGGACCCCCCGACAAAGGGGGCAGCCTGTCAGACGCATCACAGCCCGCTTGCAGCCTTCGGACAGCGGCATCTGGGAGCAGAGAGCAGGCCTGTGTCATCCACGGTTGGCTGCCCTCAGCCAAGCCTGGTGCTGGGCACAGAAAGAAGTCAAATACCCCACCCCACCTTTCCCAGGCTCTCAGTGTAGAGCTGGATGTGAACATCTAGGACTGATGCCCCCGTGTGGCAGCAAGAGTGACCCCAGGACTGCCACAGACCAGAGGAGAGAGGCCCCTAGGGGCCAGGCTGCAGATGCGGCTTCTTGGGAGAGATGGGGCGGTGAGGGATCTGAGAAGAGGTTCAAGGCCAAGAGTGAGCCCATCATGGTTGGGGACAGAGGAGTATGAGGATGCAGGAAGTAAGGCTGGGAGGTCAGGGAGAGAATGAGCAGTAGAGAGAGGGCCTTGAAGGCCAGGCCAGGAACCTGGCCTCCAGTAGCAGGGAAGAGGGAGCCACTGAGTGGTCCTGGAGAAAACCAGGAGGGCCAGTACTCCAATCTCAGAGATGCTATGGAGATGAGCAGGCCCGTAGAGGCTGGCAGGGGGTAAGAGTCATCAGAGGGTCAGAGGTGGGAGGAGATCATGGGTCATGACACAAGGGAGACTCCAGCCTTCCTGATTTACCCTGGGATGCCAGGGCTTCGAGGCTGATATGGGAAGGCCCCAGGCCTCTCCTGCCAGCTGGCACCGGACTCTTCTTCATGGGACCTCTCCTGCTTCTTGTCTCCCTCCCTGGGCCCTGCCCATACTCAGGCTCCCTCTAACCTTAAGCGTTTCGCTGACCACATCTCTTCCGGTCTCCAAGCCCTGGATAAAGGCCCGGGCAGCCACCAGGGCCCGGGTTATCTGGGGGAGGTGAAAGAAGGTGAGAAAAACCACAGGACTGTTGAGGGTCAGTCAACACTGGGACCAAGAGACTGCACCAAGGGGATGAGCAGGGGGGTGAGGTTTGTAGGGTTATCTTGGGGTGGTTAAGAGTGTCAGGTGGTCCCGGGAGGCAGGTTCAAGAGGATCAAAGGAATCACAGTCTAGAAGGACCCAGGGGAACTGGGCTTGGGAAGAGGTGGAGGGATTACATTTTACAGGGCTTGGAGATAGAGGGGCTTGTATCAGAACAAACACTGAACCCGAAGCCAGGAGACCTGGGTGTGAAACATAGCTCTACCACATATTGGTTGTGAGACCTTAACCTCTGGGAAGTTCAGTTTCCTCATCTGTAAAATAGGAATGCTAATATCTACCTCCTAGAGTTATGATGATAATTAAATGAGAGACTATAAATGAAAAATCCTTCTTAAATATTAAGTGTCTAATTCACAGTTAGTTGAACCAGAGGAAGCCAAGGTATTGGGATTAGGGAGGAGTTGGCAGAAAGGTGGGGTGGGGGGAGGCAAGAGCAGGTGAGTGGGTCAGCAACTTGTGTAAACTAGGACACAGAAAGGGGGGCCATCCAATTAAAGGAGACCAAGGAGCACTGGGTCAGGCAGAGGTGACTGAGGCTCAAGATAGGGGTCACCAGGTCAGACATGGCTGCCATGCAGGATAGAGGGATCACCAGGTCAGGGGTGACTGGGGCATGGAAAGGGGGGTCATTGGGCTGGAGGTGAGTAGTACATACTTCAGAGGTCACTAGGTCAAAGGTGGCTGAAACTCAGGCCTTGGGGCCCCTCACCTGCAGGCGGAGGCGGCGGGGTGAGTCCCCAAAAGGCTTCAGAGAGTCATCAGCAGAAGAGGCCAGGCGCGTGAGGCAGAACAGGTAGTCAGGGGAGAAGATGTACTGTGGGTGCAGCAGGGGGAACATTTTCTCCAGGAGCTGAGCCCAGAAATCCACCAAGGCATCATCTAACCCCTCACCGGACCTCTCATAGTAGTCCCGTAGCCGAGAGAACAGGCCACTGAACAAGGGGGTGTGCTGGGCATACAGGCGGCCGAAGGAGCGGTGGAAGAGCAGGGACAGGGAGTGCTCGGCTGATGAGAGCATCTCCCGAAAAACCTCTGTGGCAAGTGCAGAGAAAGGGGTGTGAAGTGGGGTAAGGCCAGAGAAGGATGGAAAAGTGAAAGGGCAGAGGCAGGAAGAGATGGGCATGGGGAGAGAAAAGAAAAGTGAGTCAGAAATTAAGCAACTCTTAGAGGTCTGGGCAAATTGGGGCTGGGGGTGGAGGGCAGGACCTTGAGAGAGCCTAGGGTGGGGATGCGGGGGCTAAGCCAGGGCCGGAGTGCCTTAGGGATAGAGTCAGGAGCAGGGACGGGATGCTTGCTCGGGTCATGAGCACAGAGAGGAGGTGCGAGGCCAGGTTTGGGGACGCCAGGTCCTCACCATCAAATCTTCTGTGCCGGGCAGCCAGTGTGTGAACCAAGAAGGAACCGCTCTCTTCCACCAGGCCTCGGAAGGTGGCCTCAGTCTCCCAGGTCAGCTTCTGCTCTATCTCACTGGAACAGCAAGTGTACTCCTGGGGACAGATCCGGAGGTGCTCACCTGGACAGAGGAGACACGAAGGAATGGTGGGAAGTCATGTCGTGAAACTCCTTGCTTCTCCTGCTGATCTCTGGGGGCCATCCTTTCTCTTCGAACTGTCTGGTTTCTTTTCTTTTGTCTGCCACCTCATTCCCACCTGGCTCTACCCCCTTCTTATTGTCCCCTCACCCATCCCAAGTCCACTGGCACTAGCCATAGGATCAAATAAAGATGGGCCGATTTAGTGATCAGAGGGTCCTAGGTAGCCTGCCTAACATCGCACACCCCAGGCCTCTAAGGACTTACACGATGGCTTCAATGGGAAGAATGGGATTTGGAGGGGTGGGATTACCTGGTAAGAAAGAAAGTATTGTCATAGAAAGGGCTCATGGAAATAGCGAGGGGAACAAATTGGGCTGTGAATAAAGAAACACAGAGGCGGGTGCTAATTACTAGAAAGGGATTCCTGGGGTGGGGGTGGAGTAGAGAGCTATTATCTGAACAGGAGTGTTATTGTGATCCTGGTAAAGAAGTTCCGGAGGAGAAGAGACATTATTACTATGAGACGAAAAGATTATTATAACGGCCACTCTGAAAGGGAAGAGAGTTATTGTGAGATGGGGGGACCGGCCCCCGCCCCCTCCCTCGCCCCCAATTCTCTAGTCTTCCTTTTTCTCCTCACCTGAGATCAGGGCGGGAGGGAGTAGGCTTAAGCTATATCCCCGGGCCCCCAGGATCTGCCGGGTCTCAGTGCAACTCCGGGTGACCTTTGCCTCGATACCGGGTCCAGGACCAGGACCGGGACACAGAGGCAACAGCAGAAGCAGAAGAGATCGCAGCGCGTACATAGCTGCTGCCACCTTGGGACGGCAAAGTGGGTCCTAAGAAGGAAAGAAGAGCCGCCCGAACTCAGGAAGCCGGTTCTCTGCCGCGGGATCGCCCCGCCGGCCAGAGAAAGAGCGCGACCTCCGAAAACTGAACACGGAGCACGATCGCTGGACTAGGCGGCATCTGCCGAGACAATGGGAGCGGGAGCCGGACAGGAGGCGGGGCCCGGGGCGGGGCCCGGCCAATGATGGTAAGGAGCCGGACTCAGGGGCGGGGTCAAGGGAGAAATTAAGCCAATGTACTGGGGAAGCTCGGCAGTGGGGCGGGACTCGGCAGGACTAAGGAGGCTGGGGGAAGGGCGTGGCCTTCCTCGGAGGCGTGGCTATTTGGTTCGCAAGGCGGGGCCCGGGTGGAACCCAGCGTGTGGCAGTTGAGAAGCCAGATTAAAGGAGCTCTTACTAGTGCAGTGTGAAACCCGGCCAATGGAGGGGGAACTTGGGGGCAGAGGATCGGGGCTGGGGCGGGGCCGGGAGGAGCCGAGTTAAAGCAGGTGGCCAGCGCGCCGGAGCCCACGTGACACGGCGACACGCTGGAGAGCTCGTGGCCGCACGAGGCTGCCGGAGCGCCGTGACTGGAACGTGGTGAGCACGAGCTCGCACACGCCCAAGCCTCGCGACAATTTGCCCGCCCTGAGACGAGCCGTTGGGCTCGCGCCTGCGCACCGCACACCCCGCGCCTTCCCGCGTTTTTCTGGAGTCTTCTGCCACCCAGAAGGGAAGCGGCGGGCGCCCGTGCCGGACTGTGGGGCTGGTGGGGGAGGGTGACCACAGAGACCCAAGGGACCCGCGGTGGTGACTTTTCCTCAACGCTGCTCGGCCAGAAGTCGCTGTTCTGCGTTCAGACAGTGAGGCTCCCCTTTGACCCAGGCGGTCGCCTTCCCCCACACTCTGGCCCTGAGAGAGGACTCTCCCTTTTCCATACCCTCCTCCAGAGTGGCCAGGAATCCCAGACCCAAAGGCTGATAGTCGCTCTCCTGAGTGGTTAGACGGCTCCTCCGCCCAAATAGCGTAGCCCAGCGTTGAGTAGAGATCCCCTCTTCTGGAAAAATGGAGAATGCGAGCTTTCCGTGACTCCTTCAGCGTTTCCGGCTTGGTTCTGATGGCGCCTCTAGCCCCAAATCGTTAAGCGCGTCGCAGCCGGGTCCTTGAGGAGTCCCGTTCTAGCCTTTTAGAAATGGAAGTCTAGGTGCTTCTGTGGGGGGGGGGGTTCTTGTTTCTCGTTTGCACCCTGTGAGCTGGTTTTCTTTCACTGGCAGTTAACTCCGAATCCGGGGGAGAGGGGTGTGTTTTAAGCTGCCCTGGTGTGTGCCTTCCTCGGTGCTTGGGGAGTGACCCCAAACCGGAGGTCGGCGTTGGGGCCATGGTGTCTTTAACGCCCTGATGCCTCAGGTCGGGACTGTCTCTTTTTTTTTTTTGCGGTACGCGGGCCTCTCACTGTTGTGGCCTCTCCCGTTGCGGAGCACAGGCTCCGGACGCGCAGGCTCAGCGGCCATGGCTCACAGGCCCAGCCGCTCCGCGGCATGTGGGATCTTCCGGGACCGGGGCACGAACCGGCGTCCCCTGCATCGGCAGGCGGACTCTCAACCACTGCGCCACCAGGGAAGCCCACCGTCTTCTTCTTTTTTTTTTTTTTTTTTTCAGTTGAAGTAATAGAAGACTTACAGTGTTGTGCTAGTCTCTGCTGTACAGCAGAGTGACTCAGTTATATACACACATACGTTTTTTAAAATATTCTTTTCTATTATGGTTTATCCCAGGAGAAACCATAGAAGCTGTGCTGTTCTTCTTTTTTAATTTGACCTGTAGTTGATCTACAGGGTGTTCTCCGTCTTATTTTTTTGTGGGTCCCCCACTCCCCGAGTTCCAAAGCAGTTCCCTTGGAAACAAGGGGGGTCGTCGGGGCTGCGGATGGAGACGTGGTGGGACAGGAAGCCTTCCCCCTTCTCTCTCTCTCCCGCAGTTGGACCACCATGGCCACCCTGCGGTCGTCGTCCTCCCAGTCCCATAGCTGCTCCTCCCCGAGCAGCGGGTCCTCCCCGCTGCGCAGAGCTGGGCGGACTGGGCCGAGGAGCATGTCTGCGTCTTCTAGTTCGTCTGTCGCTGTGCCCTGCGATGACAGGGACTCGGACCAGACATCGGAGGGGTGAGTGGGGTTGGTTGCGTTGTCCGCAGCTTTTCCCGTTTTCATTTAACAGACGGGTAAAGTGGCAACACGTGTGTGACTATGAAAAGCCAGGAGATGCTATACTGGTTCAGAACAGGCTGGGTTTCGGCTGCCCTACGTGTCGGAGGCGTCAAGAATAATCCATCCTGTTCTGAATCCATCATCCAACTTGTCTGAACCTTTCTTGAACACTTTTGTATGTTCATGGACAGCCTCCGGTGGGGGCCCACAGATGGGGGAAAGGGAAAAGAGTTCTTTATTTGGTGCCTGAAAACTAGTGTATACTTTTTAGGTGGTGTCCTGTAGTTCTTTTGTTCGGGGTTTTATAAACAGGTCCTTAGCTGTTGGCGTTTATGAGCTTATTCTGGAAGATTGTATGAGTATGTCTTGGGTTTTAAAAAAATCTTTCCAGGAAAAAATTAATCAAGGTCTGATTTATCCCCTGGTAATTTTTTATTGCAGTATAGTTGATATACAATATTTTATAAGTTTCAGGTGTACCACATAATGATTCACAATTTTTAAAGGTTATACTTCAGTTATAAGAGTATCCCATGGTAATTTTAATTGGTCTCTACTGAATCATTTCTATTTGTCAGTGCAGCTGCTTGGCACCAGGTTATATCTATTTTGTAAACTTACCCCTAATCGACAAGACGTGAATTTGTTTTCAAGAGGTAAACTTTAACGCTAAGCACGTATTAATCTCTGGTTTGTGTATTAGTAATACATGACTTACTGAGCCATTTTTCTCTACTCAGCAGTGATCCCCTCACTGCTTATGTGAATATCTTTTTTTTAATGTGAATATCTTTTGATTCTCTTATTCAGAGAGGATATTAAGAAAGGGTTGTCCTTTACCTACCTTAGTTCTTCATCTCCAATGCTTTATTCAAGTGAAAGTTTTCCCTTACGACATTGTCCCTACTTCCTGGCAACAGTAAGCTCATCTCTTCTTAAAATCTGAAAATATTTTTCTCATGGAGAGGGGTGTAAAGTTAGAGACAAAAAGAAACTATAATTCATTTACCCTTTTATATATAGGGACTAGGGTGTTGTATCTAAGCAGAACCACACTCCCTCACAGGGATAGTGAATCTTTGTCAGCTGGTGAAGGCAGTGACTTCGAAGACAACTTGAGACGAAATGTAAAGAAGAGAGCAGCAAAACGACCACTGAAAACAACCCCAGTGAGTCAGTTTTGTTCTGTTTTTGAACCTGGTCTGGGAAGCAGCAAAAGAAAACCTAGAAGAGGTCAGCTGATATGCTTGATGAAAAGACAAGGCTTAAAAAGTGTTAAGGGACAGAAGTAGGAAGAAGGCAGATTTTGAAGAGCAAAGAATAAGAGAAGAGGGTATTAGGGTATAGAGGAACAGGAATGGGGCTTAGGGACTTTTAAAAGGACAAGAGGCTAGAAATAATAACGTTTACAATATAAAAATCAGTTATTTCTAATCTGAGTCAGTAACTCAAACTCTGCTGTGGAATTGGCAGCTTAAGCCTACCTGTGTGATGAGACCGAGCGTTAACGTCACTTTCACTTTTTAAAGATATTCGTGATCTCTTTATGCTTACTAGGTGGCAAAACGTCCAAAGAAGGGGTCCCAAATGGTACGTGCTCATGGTCAGAAAGAGTCAGAGCCACCAGCCAGTGATCTCTTTGATGCTGTGAAAGCTGCCAAAAGTGACATGCAGGTAAAACAGAGTGTCTCAGTCTCTGTTTCTTGATACCATCTTACCCCTTGCTGGGTGGAAAGATAAGTACAAGTGCTTACAAACTTGATTTAATGTAGACATTTTAGTGAACATAACCTGTATCAGGAAAGGCAGATAAGACCACAGAGTGAATCCTTGGAGGGATTGATGTAAGGGGAATCTTACATGAGAGGGAATGTTCCTTTCCTAATAGTATCACAGAACAGAAGAGATTTTGCCTTGATTGATTGATGGAGGAGACAAGGAAAGGCATTGGATAATGTAGAGAAGAAGCTTGGATTTGGGTGGCAACTTGTTCACCCTTGTCACTTTTTAGCTCCACTTCGACAGTTATACCTAATTTTTTTTCCCTCCCCACATATCTTTTTTCTCTTCTTACATTTCTTTTTCAATAATTTTATTGTAATTACCATCTAAAAACATGAAAGGCATATATGTGCTTAAAAATTTTTTTTCAGTGATCACCCAGGTCTCTAGCCCCAGCTCAAGAAATGAAACCTTAATGGTGCTGTAGAGACCCTTGTGTATCTTCCCTCCACCTTACTCCCCCAGTTCCCTCACCACCCAGAGATAACTACTAGAATGAATTTTCTGTTAACCATTCCCTTGTCTCTCATTATAATTTTATCACCAATGAATGTGTTTTCCTTAATATAAGTGAATGAGTCATTCTTTAGTTTTCTATGACTTAAATTATTTCAGTTGTTTGAGGTTGACCCTTATTGATGTATAGTGTGGATTTTTATAGTTTTTAGAAAAACTAAAAATTTTCAAACATACGGAGTTTTTCTGTTTTTGTTACTGGTTTCTGTGTGTTGGAATTCCTTGGGGCCTGGGTTGAAGATGGATTGTTAAGAGAGGAAACCTACGTTTGCTTCTGGTGGTTGAGTGAGGATGCTCCAGAGTCACTTTTTTTTTTTTTTTTTTTTTTTGCGATACACGGGCCTCTCAATGCTGTGGCCTCTCCCGTTGCGGAGCACAGGCTCCGGACGCGCAGGCTCAGCAGCCATGGCTCACGGGCCCAGCCTCTCCGCAGCACGTGGGATCTTCCCGGGCCGGGGCACGAACCCGTGTCCCCTGCATCGGCAGGCGGATTCTTAACCACTGCGCCACCAGGGAAGTCCCCAGAGTCACTTTTAATTAAATTATCTGAGGTTATTTTGACTGTAGAGGTAATGTGGATCTGGACTGCAAATCCAGATATGGGAACTGGCTTATGGTTTTGAATTCTCAAGGGACAATTCGTTTTTCCCTCTACCCCACACTAAGGTCATAACAAGCTAGTTTTCTTGCTGTCCCCATCTTACCTATAGGTTTATTTCTCATTCTTGCTTTCATGAGGGTGTGACTCTTTGCAGGAGCCTCCTTTTGGACTACTGTTTTTGGAAGCCCCTTAGGCTCTATCTCCTATGCTCTACATTCCATGCAGCCATCTGGACAGAAAGTTAGTTTCCTAACTGTCTGTAGTTAAGAGACCCCTCAGAGCAAAAGTCACCTTGCTTATCTCTCAGAACTGCTACCTTCACTTCATTTTTGGCTTTTATGGAATTTTATCTTTCATTCTGGTTTAGCAATACATTTTAAAAGATGTTTTAATATTTTAATCAGAAGTTTAGATGCTTCAGTTAGAAAGCTTATACAGAATTTCTAGTCTGTCATGTTGCCAGAAATAGAAATCATCCACATTGTTTTCCTAGTCTTTGGTAGATGAGTGGCTGGATAGCTACAAGCAAGACCAGGATGCAGGATTCCTGGAGCTCATTAACTTTTTCATCCGATCATGTGGATGTAAAGGTGAGGAAGCTCCTACCATTTTCTAATCCCCAGCCTTTGCTCCTATATTGTAAAACTTTTCCTCCTTTTAGATGTGTAGGATTAGACATTTCCTAAATAAATGGAGAGGGAAAAGCATAAGAAAAATTTCACTTATTTAACTAGTGCCGACTACATTGTTGATTGGTAAGTAGGGAAGAGATCCAGTAAGGAAATGTATTGGTTTGGAGACAAGACCCTTTGGAGAAAAATAAATAATCATGCTATTGTGATGGTATGATGTTTACAAATTTGGAAATAGACCATCAGACTTTTACTCTTCCTTTCTCTAAATGAAATAATCTTTTATTTTCTTATTCCTTATTTCTCAGCCACTTCATCGCATATTTCTCCACTGAAGCTGTGGGGCCCCAGGTCCCCAGAGGCCATGACCTAACTTTAGTCTTATAAGTCAGCAGATTGTATTATAAGAATCTGGCATAGTTTTCTTTGTTTTTTGATTGTTTGGAATATTTTTTTAACCATAGTTTTCCACTATTTGATTCCCTTGGGTTTTCTAGAGAGGTTGCCTTATAGCAGGTACTCAGTTAGATGGCAGCAGATTTATGACTAGGATTCAGGTCTTCTGATTCCCCACCTAAGCTCTTTTCAGTATATTTCCTAGCTCATCTTCAAATCTATGTTAAATGGTCATGGTGTCCTGTTATTTGCCTTCTAAGTACCTCATCTCCTCCATTTCTCAGGCACTGTGACCCCTGAGATGTTCAAGAAGATGTCCAACTCGGAGATCATCCAGCACCTAACAGAACAGTTTAATGAGGTGGGGGAAGACAGTCCAGGATCCTCTTGCCACTCTTTTTGCAAAATACAAGGCCCATTATCCTCCTCTTTCTGATTCTGGGAAATAGGATAGCTTTTAGAAAGAGGAGTTTAATCTCTTGGGAGCAAAAGGGACCTATACACGTTATCTGAATAGGCCTGTAGAGTTGAGAATGAGGTATAAGAGATACATTTTTACTATACTATTGGGTTTTGACATCCAATCCCTGTGACTTCATAGACGTGGTAATAACTTTTCCATCCTTTTCATAACCTCTTTTATAGGACTCAGGAGACTATCCTCTGATAGCTCCAGGCCCATCCTGGAAGAAGTTCCAGGGCAGCTTCTGTGAATTTGTGAGGACGTTGGTCTATCGGTGCCAGTATAGCCTCCTCTATGATGGCTTCCCTATAGACAACCTCATCTCTCTGCTCACTGGCCTCTCAGACTCCCAAGTCCGTGCCTTCCGTCACACTAGCACCCTGGCTGGTAAGCAGTCACTTTTATTCTGTCAGTGTTCTCTTGGGGGTTGGTAGAAATTTCCTCTGTTCTCCAATCCTGGATCTTCTTTCCTACCTGCATTCTAGCTCTTTACTGCAGGGTCATGCTTCTTTCATCCCAAACCTCCATCCAGTTTCTCATTAGTGGAATTGTAAAAAGGAGTGGATTACAGTGATAGTTTCCAGCCTTAACGTGTTTCTTATAGCTCACCACTGGGAATATGCTAAGCATTAAAGGAAGCCCAAAAGAGTTAGGGAGAGAAAAAATCCACTCCAGAACAGTGAGTCTTAGGACTTTAGGGTCACCCTGCTCTAGCTTTTATTTTTCACTGCCCTTTTTTTCCTTCTTTTTTGAACCTACCCTCCCTCTCTCTGACTTAATTAATGATCTCGTTATCTTATTTTTACTGACTCAAAGCCATGAAGCTGATGACCTCCTTGGTAAGAGTTGCCTTCCAACTGAGTCTGCACAAGGACAACAATCAACGTCAGTACGAGACTGAACGAAACAAGGGGCCAGGACAGAGAGCACCTGAGCGACTGGAGAGCCTGCTGGAGAAACGCAAAGAGGTGAGAAGTGTTCCCTGCCTCTTCCCTCCTCTCCTGGCTTCCATCACAGCTGCTGCAGCCCACCTTGTCAGTCCCCAAGCTTCTCTCTGCTAAGGCACAGTCCCCCAGGCAAGCTTTGAGATCATGAATGATGGAGTCTGGCAATAGTTTAATAGACTCCTCCGGTCAGAGGTTATTGCATGCTCACTTTGTTTCTGGGATGTGGGCTCAATAGAGCATTTCTAGTTTAGAGTAAATTTTAGAGTTCTCTATAATTCCACTTTTGCTCAGTTTCCATTGTCTGCATTCATTATCACAGGTGTTTAAATGTTGTGCCTGCATCTTGTGCAGGGGGTTAAGCATTGACTTTCTTGTCAAGTGTGCAGTATGCAGGTTACCACAGGAGGACTGAAGGCCAACCACTGATGCAGGAGGCCAAGTTTTCAAGGAATGGATAGGACACAGGCCTTTCAGTCTCTCCTGCGTTTAAATTCTGTTCCAGTTAGCTACTAGCTCCATGGCCTTATGTAATCTCTAAGCTTCAGTTTCCTTTCCTTTAAAAAGGGAATAATTCTTTTTGTGAAGATTAAATGAGATGAATAAATTGCCTAGCTGGGCACATAGTAGGTACTTGCTTTGTTGCCTGTTAAACTTGAAGAAGACCACTGAAGGACATAAACCCCAACAAAATCTTTTACACTGATTAAACCTTCAGACAGCTGTGTCTATCATGAGACTAACACCGACTTTCCCCTCATTCCCCCTAAGTATCTGAGACCTCCCCCACCATGAGGTTGGCAGGACTCATCATGTGTAACTATGCCAGTTGACTGTTTTCCAGCTCTCACCAAACATATCTTCCATGCTAAATCATTAGAGAAAGATCTATACTTTCCTGATTCTCTTTTGCTATTTTCACTGTCAGTATGTCTTAAATCTTATGTGTACTGGGTCTGTGTCAAATCTTATGTGTACTGGGTCTGTGTCAAATCTTAAATTATATACACTAGGGTGACTCCTATTATTTGGACTTCTCTGGGCTCTTGCTTCATCAGTTATCGTTTTGCTTTCTGTCTTTAATCTCTCCCTCACCACTGTTTTCCTCTCTCCACTTATAAATGTATATAAGCCCTTGAATCTTCTTTCATTCTCTTCTATGAGCTACTCCATTTCTATCCTTCCTTTTAGTATTTCCTTACTTCCTTAATATCCAACTGAATCTTTTCACTACCTAGCTTCTATCCCCATTTTTTTTCTTTCAAGTTATTTTCAACAAACCAGTGACTTCTTTTTTTTTTTTTTGTGGTATGGGGGCCTCTCACTGTTGTGGCCTCTCCCGTTGCGGAGCACAGGCTCTGGACACGCAGGCTCAACGGCCATGGCTCACGGGCCCAGCCGCTCCGCGGCATTTGGGATCTTCCCAGATCGAGGCACGAACCTGTGTCCCCTGCATCGGCAGGCGGACTCTCAACCAGTGCGCCACCAGGGAAGCCCAAACCAGTGACTTCTTAATCCCTATAGCCAATGACCTTTTTTCAGTATCCCTTTTCGATTTACATAGAATTTGGTACTGATGACACACTTTTCCTCCTTCCCTCCCTCTCTTTCCTTTTCCTTTAAGTATGAAAATTTTCAAACGTTCAGAAAAATAGATAACACTGGTAGAATGAACACCACATACAAATCTAGATTTAACTATATTATTTAATTTAAATCTAGATTTAACTAGATTTAAATTTAGTTTTAACTAATATTTCACTATATTTGCTTCATCTATTTTTTTTTACTATTTTCTACTAAATTATGGGCATATTGGTATTTCAACCTAAAGACTTAAGTATGTCATCTAAAAAACATGTTACTACATAATCCTAATACCATTTTCATATCCAAAAATATTAACAATGATTCCCTAATATTTTTTAATCCCAATTCATATTTAAAATATTCCACTTGTCCCCAAAATACCTTTTATATCTGGTTAATTCCAACCAGGATTTAATTAAGGACTATGCATTACATTGGGTTGTTGTGTTTCTTAAGTCTCTTTTATACAGAACCTCTGCTCCCCGCCCCCCGCATTTTCCCCCAATATATTGATTTATTGAAGAGTTGGGGCAGTTGTCTTAAAGAATGTTCCCCTGTAATTCTGCTTCTTTGTTATCTGTTATTCATCTAATCTAGGGTTTCTCAACAATGACATTTAGGGAGCTGTCCTGGCATTACAGGATGTTTAGCAGCATCTCTGTCCTCTATCCACTAGATGGCAGTAGTACCTTCCCAGGTTATGACAACCAAAAATGTCTACAGACATTGCTGAATGTCCCCTGGGAGCCACCAGTTGAGAACCACTGATATAATCTCTTCCTTCTCTTTTTTTGTTGCGCTTCTTTTGTCAAACTGCACTTATTAAAATTTTTTTCCCGATTGTTGTTAGTCAAAAACATGTATAACTACCAGCTAGGGCCTCTGAATAGCCAAAGATAGTCAAAATAATGAGACACAGAAGGGATATTATTTTTTCCAAACACAAATCTCTGAGGCATTAGTTGACTATACGGCTTCTTCCAGAATTAGAAGGTTTAACCTTTTTCTATTCTGATAACTTACTGGCTACATTTTCTTTTTCGCTGCTTTTGACTGATTAGTTTAATTACTTTTGTTTGCAAACTCCACCCTTCTCATCAACTTTGTATTTTAGATGTATCTGTTGACTGCCTGATTTCACCGGCCTGTCCACTGTCACAAGTGGATGAGTAGGTGATACTCTTTTCCAAGTTATCTAATCCATAGAAAGAGAAAGTTAGAGGCCTGTAACTTTCATACCTTACTATAGATGTATATTTCTCATGTGGGGGAAAAAATGATTTGGGGAGATAGAAGTATTATGAACGTGTGGGAAGTAAAGCCAAATGTCCTGAAAATTTTTTAAAAAAATTAGAAGGTTTAAAAGGGAACAAAGGATACCAGAGGTTCAGACTGTGTCCTCTTATTAATAGGAAGTAGGTGGATGTCATGCTTTTCTTATATTTTTGTGGCCTTATATTATTGGGGGACATGAGAGATTGACCTGTTACTCCCTGTCCTCCAGCTCACAGAGCATCAAGAGGAGATTGAGGGAATGATGAATGCCCTCTTCAGGGGTGTCTTTGTACATCGGTACAGGTGAGTTACTGGGATCCTCTCACTGAAGTGGCTGGTCCTCAGTTATGGAGTCTGTAGAAGTGACAAGGTCTCCTCCTAACCCTGAGTTATCTGGTTAGTCCCACAGCTAGTACAGCTGGGGCAACAAATGTTCCAAATTAGGTTTAGTTTATCCCCGCCTACAAAGGATCGTGTAAACTCTTCTGGGAGAGACAATAAGAGGGTAAGGCATTGCTGAGTATTCTTCTGCTCCAGCTTTGCCTGAGACCTCCCTTCCCCCATCTTTCTGGGGCTTGAGCCTTGAGAGGATAAGAGCAGAGAGCCAAAAGGCAGGACCTTTCTGAGGGTGTACAGCTTGACAAGCGTTTTCCTAGCCCACTTCACTGTGCCTTACACTGTGCTAAAGGCAGGGGAGGTTTTTTTCTGTTTTTTTGTTTTTTTTTTGGTACGCGGGCCTCTCACTGTTGTGGCCTCTCCCGTTGCGGAGCACAGGCTCCGGACGCGCAGGCTTAGCGGCCATGGCTCACGGGCCCAGCCGCTCTGCGGCATGTGGGATCTTCCCGGACTGGGGCACGAACCCACGTCCCCTGCATCGGCAGGCAGACTCTCAACCACTGCGCCACCAGGGAAGCCCGGCAGGGGAGTTTTATACTGGGTAAAGAACTTCTTCCTCAGTATTTGTGTCTCACTCTTACCTAGATTTCAACCTCTGCCTTTCCAGAACCCTTTAGCTGATGTAATCTTTTCTTGAAGTGGAAGCAAAACAGACAGGTGGATATATTGTACAACACAGGGAATATAGCTTATATTTTATAGTAACTATGAATATAACCTTTAAAAATTGTGAATCACTATGTTGTACCTGAAACTTATATTGTATATCAACTGTACCTCAATTAGACACACACACACACACACACACACACGCATGCACACGCACACACACACACGCAGTTTGGGCAACAGCTAAATTAAATTCCAAAATCGGTTTTTAAAAGGGGCATGGAGGATAAGTTCAACTATTTTATAGGTTGGTTACAGAAAGAAAGTGTTCACTTTTTAAAATATTCACATTGGGAGGAGGAAATGAAAGGCCTAGTACCTGGTGTTTAGTCAAGAAAATAGATTCTCCTGTGACAAAGAGATATCTGCTGGGATGGAAAGTGAGTTTGGAGAGAAGGTAATAAGGGTCAGTTTCTCTCTGTGCCTAGGGATGTCCTTCCCGAGATCCGTGCTATCTGCATTGAGGAGATTGGGTCTTGGATGCAAAGCTACAGTACCTCTTTCCTCACTGACAGCTATTTAAAATATATTGGCTGGACCCTGCATGATAAGGTGAGAGTTCAGTCAGTCCTCTTCCCTGCCCTAGGATGCTTCAGCTTTTCCTGGTACTGCCACTTAGGTGTTTCACTAGTGGTCAGTGATCAACTCCTCAAGACACTGAACCTCGAAATTCCCCCAGTATTTGGGAGGGTAGGATAAGTTAGGAGAGAGAAAGATATATCTAGGAGATTAAATGCCTCAAAACCACAGTCGAGTGGAGAAGGACTTTCCCTATGGAAAGGCGAGAAAGTTGACAGGGTGGTAATGCAAGTGCTAGGGTGGTAGCCAAAAGATCCTTTTAATCATGATTGCTAAATTCTGCTGTGATCCTTTTGGATTTTAAGTGAGAAGACAGCTGTTCATTGTCTCTGAGACATCTCAGAGTCCTCGATACAGAGGACACCCAGGCCCAGAATGAGTAATCTGAGAGGGAGGTATGGAGGCCCAGTGAGGGTGAGTAGAGGAGGAGTCAGCCACATTTCCCTTCTCCTCAGTAGCATCGAGAAGTCCGTCTGAAGTGCTTGAAGGCTCTAAAAGGGCTGTACGGCAACCGAGACTGGACTGCACGCCTGGAGCTCTTTACCAGCCGCTTTAAGGTAAAACCGGGACAGTGCTCCTGTGCTTGGCTCTGTCTGTGGTTCCCATTTCCCCACCTCATTTATCCATGTCTCTTACTTTCATATATCCATAGATATCCCAGTGTCTGCTTCTACACCCTGTCTTTAGGAATCCCTCAGATTCTACGAAAGCGGTGTTTTGGGATGGATATATGAGCTATTGAGCAATGTTCTCCTTTTTACAGGACCGGTTGGTTTCCATGGTCATGGACCGAGAGTATGACGTGGCAGTGGAGGCCGTCAGGTTACTAACACTTATCCTTAAGTGAGTCCTGGGAAGTGGAGAGGCAAGCATCTCAGACTTACCTTTCAGCATCAGACAGGCCCTTCCAGAGTCCTATCCCTCCGCGGATCATAGGTTGACTCTTGTTTATATACAGGTTGAAAGACAGAGGTCACTCCCGAGTTGCAGGATCTTCAGGGGGCAAATTTCCTATCTTCTCTAACTCTTCATATCCCTCTGTTTTCCACTCTTCCATTTGGAAGTTCTTTGTGAGTTAATCCTTGTTGGTTTTCCCTTTTTGTTTCTAGCCTTAGTTAGAGGCTAGAGGACGACATCCATATCCACCTGCTTGTTCTGCATTTCTCCTGGCAGGAACATGGAAGGGATGCTGACAGAGGCAGACTGTGAGAGCATCTACCCTGTTGTGTATGCCTCTAACAGAGCCCTGGCCTCTGCTGTGGGGGAGTTTCTGTACTGGAAGTGAGTGGGCCTCTTTTCGTTTGTTCCTTTAACACCATCGTCTGTTGTTTTCTCTCCATCATCTGCTGGTGCTCTTTCTAAGGGCTCCCCATACCTATAAAGTCTCCCTTGGTGTCTCCTTCCCTTCTCAACACCTTGGGGCTTTCCTTAGCTCTGTGCCTCTTTTTTCTTTAATCCTCTCCTTGAACTGTTTCTTCCTTCCATGGTAACTGTTGCACTGCTTACTTCCTTCCGTGCTATGCCCTTTCCCTGTGTCCCCCCTACCAGGCTTTTCTGCCCTGAGTGTGAGACAAGAACGGTGGGTGAGAGAGAGCGACGCCGAAGTCCACGCTCCCAGAAGACTTTCTTCCACCTTCTGCTGTCCTTTTTTGTGGAGAGTGAGGTGACGTATGAAAATGAGCTGTTGGGCTCTCAGGCGTAAGACCTTCAGGTAGAGAAGGATGGGAGCTGGCACTGCAGGAAGGAGAGAAATGGTTCATTAGTAGCCAATTTCTAGAGTTTTAACATGTGGCTTCAGTAACTTAACATCTGTCTTCTTCCACAGCTCCATTACCACGCTGCATACTTAGTAGACAGCCTGTGGGACTGTGCGGGGCCTCAGCTGAAGGACTGGGAGAGTCTGACAAGCCTGCTGCTGGAGAAGGACCAGAGTGTGTGCCACCTGGTAGCCAGGGGAGGGGACCTCTCATCTCCTAGTAGGAAACCAGGAGAGATTTCTCTCCTGACTTGTGAAAGGCATAGGTGTCATGGGCGGTGGGGCGGTGGGGTCCTTGGAGATGGAGGGTGGCTACCCTGTGATTCTGTTTTCCATCCTCCTGCCACCTCAGACCTGGGCGACGTACAGGAGAGCACACTGACAGAAATCCTTGTGTCCAGTGTCCGGCAAGCTTCCGAGGGTCACCCGCCTGTGGGGCGGGTCACGGGGAGGAAGGTATGGCAAGAGGGGCAGGGTAGGTTGCTTAGCAATATTAAATCCAGGCAGATATTGTCTGTCCTAATCCTCAAGTCTTAGGTTCAGGTGCTCCTTCCTCTGCCCCTCAAAGACTTCCATTTCCAGAGAAAGAAATTGAAGGGAGCTGCTGAGTTTTCCTTCCTGGGAAGATAAAATTGTTGGGCAGAGGAATACATGTACACACACTTTTACCCCCACCCCCAAATGATTGTAATTCCAGGGCTTAACACCCAAAGAACGTAAGATCCAAGCCGACGACAAGGTGAAGCTGACTGAGCACCTCATCCCCCTGCTCCCCCAGCTCCTGGCCAAGGTAGAGGGTCCCCACTGCTCAGCCTCTGGGAATGAGCGGGTAGAAGGAACTGGTCTCCAGATTAGCAGTATAGCAGGTAATAAGTAGTCTTCTCTCTCAATCACCACAGTTCTCAGCTGATGCAGAGAAGGTTGCTCCCCTGCTGCAGCTTCTCAACTACTTTGACCTCAACATCTACTGCACCAGGCGCTTGGAGAAAGTGAGGAGAGAGGAGGACACGTTCCCTATACTTTGCTACTTTCATCCTAGGGCCAAAGGTTCTACTGCCAGTATCTGGTTTTTCTCAAGAACCTGGATTCTAGAAAAACCAATAAGCCCTCCCTTTCTGAGGCATCTTATCCTTGAAGTTTAAAGCTTTCGACCCTGTTTCTTCCCTCCCCACCTCTAGACCCTCCCGGAGGAGTTGTCCTCCCTGCCCCCCCACAGCACGGTCTTCTCCCACCGTTTTCTCTCTCAGCACCTGGAGCTGCTCCTGCAGCAGCTCCAAGAGGTGGTGGTGAAGCACGCAGAACCAGCGGTGCTTGAGGCTGGTGCTCATGCCCTCTATCTGCTCTGTAATCCGGAGTTCACGTTCTTCAGCCGGGTGGACTTTGCCCGCAGCCAACTTGTGGATCTGCTGACTGACCGCTTCCAGCAGGAGCTTGAAGAGCTGCTGCAGGTTGGAAGTGGGGCTGCGTGATGGGACACCCCAGACTTGTGTGGGAGAGGCCCCAAGATGGGGGTGTGGATCTGTGAGTTCTTGGGAAAATCCCACTGTGGACCTTCTTTCTTCCTCAGTCTTCCTTCCTAGATGAAGATGAGGTGTACAGTCTGGCAGCCACCCTGAAGCGCCTCTCTGCCTTCTACAAGTGAGCAGCTCCCCTCCTGCTCCTTCTTCTGTTTCTACCACTGTCTGTGGGGTTGATTCCTCTCATTCTCTTCCAGTGTAACATTTTTCTCTCCCCGCCCCCCAAAGTGCCCATGACCTAACTCGCTGGGAGCTCTATGAGCCCTGCTACCGACTCCTCCGGAAGGCTGTGGACACAGGAGAGGTTCCTCACCAGGCAAGTAGACAAGTTGGAGACATGGAGGCAGGAGAGGAGTTTTAAGGGCCGTGTCCTAGGTGGCCACCACATACGCAGTTCGAGTCCCAGGGCTGTGGAGCAGATGAGAGAGAGAGAGATCTTGATCATGTGTGTCGTTCCTTCCATCCCAATCTTGGAAGGTGACTGTACTTTCCAGCACCTGAAAACAGCCATTCTCTCTGGTTTCTGGGGAGTCAAGGATAATATTGAGGGGGTCTAGGAGACTTTAAATAAATTAGGGAGAGGTGGCATTCCTACTCAGGATAGAATCCTCTGAAGACTTCCAGAATCAGTTTTTTTCTACCGGAAAAGGAATTGGGTCTCTTCTAATCTCATTTTCTCTCTTCTGTCTGCTTTTTTCTTTTTTCCCTCCTTTGTGTGTATCTGCCTGTCTGTCTCTCTCTCCCCACCTGCCCCTTACTCCTGACCCTCATTTTGTCACATTTGGTTGTTACAGGTGATCTTACCAGCCTTGACTCTTGTCTATTTTTCCATTCTCTGGACACTAACCCACGTTTCTGGATCAGGTGCTTCCCAGGTGAATATGGGTCTGAGTAGGGGGAACGGGAATGGAGGAGTCCGTGTCTTCCTTCATTTCTCCCTGCTGAAGCCATTGTCTCCACAGAAGCAGCTGTTGAATTTGAAGGGCAGGATGGTGGCCTTCTGTGAACTCTGCCAGAACTGCCTCTCAGATGTGGATCCTGAGATTCAGGAGCAGGTGAGCATTTTCTCAAGTGAGCGTATGTCAGGATGTGAGTCACCCCCCCGACCCCGACCCTGTGGTCTGAGGAAATTGGCAATGTAATTTCTGTCTTGGTCAATATTCTGTCCTTTTAAAGCATTCTTTTTTTCCCTGACAGGCTTTTGTATTGTTAAGTGATCTGCTGCTCATCTTCGGCCCTCAGATGATTGTTGGGGGACGAGAGTTCCTTAGGCCCCTTGTCTTTATTCCTGAAGCCACTCTCCAGTCTGAGCTGGCCAGCTTTCTCATGGACCACGTCTTCATCCAGCCTGGAGGACTGGACAGTGGTACAGGGGCTGTATACCTGGGGCTCAGGCATATAGGGCAGGAGGTCTGAATCTGTGATTCTGATGTTTCCCATTCTGCACTTGATGTGAACCAGGTCATTCCCAGGAGGATCATTTACAGATAGAGCAGCTGCACCAGCGGCGCCGCCTCCTGGCTGGGTTCTGCAAGCTGTTGCTTTATGGGGTGCTGGAGATGGACGCAGCCTCAGATGTTTTCAAACACTACAACAAGGTACAGCAGGGCGCCAAGCTGAGCACGGCCATGGCTGCAGACGCTGTAGCACTACAGAAAGGAGGGTTGGAGAGATGATGGTATCAGGCTTAAAAGGAGAAGCAGGGGGGAAGGCCAATAGTTTAGAATAAAGGGACAAAGAAAAGAGACTTTAGTAGTAAATGGTGGAGAAAAAACTGTTAGGAGGAAGAAATTCATTGGAGGGAAAGTATCTTATTCTTCTTGTCCAGATTTTTTTTTTTTTTTTGTGAATCTAGTCTATGGAATGGGGTAATGTAAGAAAGGGAAATAAGAATGGAAGAGGGTTCAGTCCTCACAAGATACCTAGATATATACCTCATTTCCTTAATCCAGAATTGTGTTGATTTCTCTTTATTGAGTACGTTCTATCCCAGGCACTAAGGACACCTCAGTGAACAAAATAGTCAACGGTTCCTTCTTCCTGGAGCTTCTGTTCTAGTGGGGAGAGACAAATAGCAAAGGCTTCGGTGCTGGATGACACTGGGCTCTGGCAGGTTTAATATCCTTCTTCTCCAAGAAATGGGCTCAGGGCAGAGTTTCTTCCCTTATTTGCCTAAACTGATTTCTTTGGGGCTTTGTACCTGTTGGTTAGAAGTGTGGTCTAGTATGAGTTGTTTTATGCTTAGGTTCACATTTCCCTACCTAAGGCTGTTTCGGAAAGAGATACGGTTAGGGCTGTGAAGAAAGAAACAAAACAAATAGTTTTTTCCTGTGGTCAAACAGTATCTTCTCCACTTCTTTTCCATCAGTTCTACAATGACTATGGTGACATTATCAAGGAAACGTTAACTAGAGCAAGGCAGATTGACCGAAGTCACTGTTCCCGAATCCTGCTGCTGAGCCTCAAGCAGGTGTGCCCTTCTGCCTGCAGTGTCTCAGACCTGATGTGCCCTCCTTGCAGCCCACCCACAGCCGTCTAGAACACGAGATCCTTCAGCGCAGGAAGTTTCTGATTTACTTTGGCTTTTATTCCACGTGACAGTCACCTTCACAGTTAACGGAGCCATAAAAAGTATTTTTTTTTAGCTGTGGGCAGTTTCCACCCCAACCCCATAGAAACTCCACGTCAGTTAGGACATGGGAGCACCAACAATAAAGTGATAGGGAATTCCTAATTCTTTTTCTAGTCTGTTCTCTCTCAACCCCTTCAGTTACTACAGACATTTTTATTGTTACAGAGCAGGGTGAAGCCTCTCTCTGTTGCAAGGGGGTCAGGAATAGGGTCAGTGTCCTAGGAGGAAAGAAAGAGTAAAAATAGCAGATGGTGTCCCAAGCCCTTTCGGATTTCTGGGCAGAGAAGGGAATGCTATACTTCCTTGTTTCTCCCTTTCCCAAATGTGCCATGTCTCCTGGACACAGTTATACACAGAACTGCTGCAGGAACAGGGGCCCCAGGGCCTGAATGAGCTTCCAGCCTTCATCGAGATGAGGGACCTGGCCAGGAGGTTTGCCTTGAGCTTTGGACCCCAGCAGCTACAGAACCGTGACCTTGTGGTCATGCTACACAAGTAAGGAAGTATTGGTTGGAAAGCAAGGTACTTGAATCTTCCTAAGAGGGCTGAGCCAGAGGCTGGGTACAGGGAGGGCTGGGAGTGAGGTCTCAGAGGGGGAGGGTAAGCATGTCAAGGAGTCGCAGTAGAGTTGGTGAGCGGGTATCCTTTGGAGACAGGCTGGGTCCAGGGGAAGAAGCACTTGGACAGGATGCCTCAGCCCTGGGAGGGAAGTGGGAAGGGACTATCTTCCTAAAATGATTTTGCTCAACCAAGGGAAGGCATCAGGTTCTCCTTGTCTGAGCTTCCTCCAGCTGGCTCCTCCAGTCAGCCCCCAAATCTGGCATTCCTGGAGCTCCTTTCAGAGTTCTCCCCCCGACTCTTCCATCAGGACAAGCAGCTGCTGTAAGTTAGGGCGTGGGTGGATAAAGATGGGAGTTAGAGAAGAAGGGTGTGGCGAGGGCCTGTGACCACTTCACCCTCTCCATCCCACCCCTTTCTTAGACTGTCCTACCTGGAAAAGTGTCTGCAACGTGTCTCCCAGGCACCTGGCCGTCCCTGGGGTCCAGTCACCACCTACTGCCAGTCCCTCAGCCCTGTAGAGAGTACAGCAGAGGCCAACCCTCAGGGCTACCCCCGCTCCAAGAAGAGGCGCACTGAAGGTAAAGTGCTGTGAATGCAGGTATCAGGGTGCTCAGTGCTACTTCCTTGATCGCCACTACCTAGATACGCAGCATATTGGCTTTTGCCTCCTTCAAACTCTTGCGTCTGGTTAAATAATTATTTCATTAATCACCTACTATCATTAAGGGTACTCATTTTCTTCAAGGTTTATCTAGCCAACTAAAAACAGCGAACTTCTGTGAAAAATTAAATAGAAACTAATCATAAAACCAGAGATTGAACTCAGAAATCTGTACATTTAGGATGCCTCTCTGTGACATCTTGTTATTTTCCAATTTTTAAAGATTTTTATATAATCTTCGTGATTTTTTAATCTTCAGATCACTACCTGTCTTATAATTTACCTGTTGTTTTCTTTAAACTGATTTTCTTTTTTTTTTTTAAATATAGTCTCAAGTGGTAATATCCTAGAAATCACAAGCTTGAGGTGTGTGTTTGTGCTTTTTAGGGTACATTTTATTTTTATTTAAAAAAATTTTTTTGTGGTATGCAGGCCTCTCACTGTTGTGGCCTCTCCCACTGCGGAGCACAGGCTCCGGATGCGCAGGCTCAGCGGCCATGGCTCATGCGCCTAGCCGCTCTGCGGCATGTGGGATCTTCCTGGACCGGGCCACGAACCGGTGTCCCCTGCATCAGCATGCGGACTCTAAACCACTGCGCCACCAAGGAAGCCCTAGGGTACATTTAAAAATGTTAGTAGTCATTCGCCATTCTCCCCATTCCGCCAGCCTAGGCAGCATAACTAATCTACTTCCTGTCTTTGGGTTTGCCTATTCTTAGACATTTTGTATAAATGGAATCATATGGTATGTGGCCTTGTGTGTCTTTTACTAAGCATCATGTTTTCAAGGTTCATCCATGCTTAGCATTTTATCAGTACCTCATAACTTTTCATGACCAAATAACATTCCATTGAGTGGATATGCCATATTTTATTTATCCATTCATCAGTTAATTGACATTGAGGTTGTTTCCACTTTCTGTTAGGCATAATGGTGCTGTGAACATTCATGTGTAGGTTTTTGTGTGGATGTAGGTTTTCACTTCTCTTGAGATATACCTAAGAACTGAAATTGCTGGATCATATGGTAACTCTATGTGTAACTTTTTGAGAAACTACCAAATTGTTTTCCAAAGTGCCTACATCATTTTACAATCCCAACAGCAATGTACAAGGGCCCCAGTTTCTCTACATTCATGCCAACACTTGTTACTGTCTTTTTTATTTTATCCATCTCCTAGTGGCTGTGGATTGGTATCTCATTCATTGTAGTTTAAATTTGCATTTCTCTAAGGACTAATGCTGTTGAGCATATTTTCACATGCTTATTGGCTATTTGTATGTCTTCTTCAGAGAAATGTCTGTTCACATCCTTTGCTCATTTAAAAATTGGGTTGTCCTTTTCTTGTTGAGTTCTTTACATATTCTAGACAAAAGTCTCTTATCAGATGTGTGGTACAGAAAAATTTTCTTCCATTCTGTGGGTTGTCTTAATTTTCTTGATGGTGTCCTGTGAAATACAGAAGTTCTTAATTTTGGTGAAATTCAACTTATCTTTTTTTTGTTGCTTGTGCTTTTGATGTCTTAAGAAGCTATTGCCTAAAGTCACAAAGATTTATTCCTGTGTTTTCTTCTAAGAGTTTTCTAGTTACAGCTAATACATTTAGGTCTGTGACCCATTTTTTTTTTTTTTTTTTTTTTTTTTTGCGGTACGTGGGCCTTTCACTGTTGTGGCCTCTCCCGTTGTGGAGCACAGGCTCCGGACGCGCAGCCTCAGTGGCCATGGCTCATGGGCCTAGCCGCTCTGCGGCATGTGGGATCTTCCCGGACCGGGGCACGAACCCGTGTCCCCTGCATCGGCAGGTGGACTCTCAACCACTGCGCCACCAGGGAAACCCTGTGATCCATTTTGAGTTAATTTTTGTGTGTTGTGAGGTAGGGTATGAATTCCTTTTACTGTCTTTTGTATACCACCTAAGGACATACTATATGCGAGATACTGTGTTAGGTGTTTTAGAGGCCATGAAGGATTCTCAAGCAGCTTACCATCTAATAGAAAAGAAAGAAAATACATTCATAGAAAATCTGAGTTATGAAGTCACCAGTCAGTAATAAATTCCCAGGGATTTGATAGAGGAATGCTATAGAATTCAGGGAAGGAAGGTATCATTTTAAGTTTAGTTGATCTATGAAGGCTTTATCAAGAAGATGGGATTTAAGCCGGATCTTGAAAAATGGGTAAGATTTATATAAGTTGAACAGAGGAGTGAGTATCATGGGCTAGCAGAAGAGCACAAGCAGAACATAGAAAGGTAAGATTTTGCCAAGGCACATAGATGTATGGATTGGTTTGCCTAAAACAGAGTTTGTAAAGGTAGGAGAAAACTGAAAAGATCGGTTCCATGGTTCATTCAGCAGACACTTACTGAGCACCTTGTGCTCAGTTGTGCTGAGAATACTGCAGTGAACTGGGGATGGGGAAATACTGGTGAGGTGGGGATTGCAGTCTTACAAAGAGTGATTGGGGAAGGCCTTGGAGAGAACATGAATGCAGGGGAGAAAACTGAAGGAAGTGAAAGAGGGGGTGCCTTGTGTATATCAGAATAGCAGACTAGAGGGTGCAGCCGGTCCAGAGGCCATGGTGGGAATGTCTCTGGCACATTCAAGGAACAGCAGAGAAGGCCGGTATTGCTGAATGGAGACTGTGTAGGATATGAGACCAAAGAGGTTGTAGGAGTCCAGCGCATACGAGCCAGAATAGACTCCAGCTTTTACTCACAGTGAGATGGGTAAACATTGGAGGATTTGAGCACAGGATTGACAGGATTTGCCTTAAATTTTAAGGGGTTCCTTCTGGCTGCTGTGTTGAGAACCGACCGAAGGAGAGGCAGGGGTTGAAGCCAAGGAGCTGGTGAGGAGGCTGCTGTGGGGGCCCAGACAGGAGATGAGAGTGTGTGAGCCAGGGGAGCAGCGGATATGGTGAGAAGCGGCCAGATTCTGGACATACTTCCAAGATATCACTAATAGGACCTCATAATAAGAAAGAATGTAAGATGTAAGAAAGAAAGGAGTTGAGGATGACTCCAAGGATTTTGGCCTAATAATTGGAAGGATGGAGTTGATAGCACCTGAGATGGGGAAGGCTGTGAGTGAGAAATGAGACCAGGGCTTTGGTATGAGCCATTTTACTACAGGTGGAGATGTTGGACAGACAGGAATTTGGAGGAGGGGGGCAGGCAGACTTGAGATAGATGTGGGAGTTGGTACTTAAAGTCATGACCCTGAATGGCTAAGGAAGCCAGTGAAGATGGAGATAGGGAGAGGTCCCAGGGCTAAATCTGTGGACATTACACCAGTGATAATAGGTTGGAGAGATTAGGAGTCACGTGGGGGCCCAAGGTTTATTCTCTGGGAACACAGCTCACGGACGTGGCTCTTCCCTGTTTCGGTAGCCCTCTGCTTAAACCAGAAGCAGCTCACTCTCCGGTTGCCGGTTTCAGTGTACAAACAAGGCTGTGGGGAGGGAGGATAATGGGGGTATGAACGTTTACAGTTGACAAATACTAATATGGATTTGACTTATGTTTTAAAAATAGCATTACCTAGGTTTTCTAAGACATTTTGGGTTTTTTTCTCCTCCTCTGCCTTCCTGGAGCTCTGCAGGAGAGAGTCCTTAATATTTTGAGCCCCAGGTCTTCCATTTACCCTTCATATTAGAACTGTGCTGACATTGCCGTTAACTCATTTTTTCTGGCTTCTAAAAAATCCAGTCTCCCGTTTTTCTGTTTCTCCTTAACCCTCATGTTTCCTCCCTCATTTCAGGCCATTCCAAGCTTTTTCTCACTACAGAAATCTTGAATGAATAGGATTTCAGATGTCTTCATTGATTAACTGAGACCTCTCAATCTTAGGGACTCCAACCCTCTCTCACATTCGTGTTTGTATGTTACTGTTTATCTGTGGAATGTATGTCTCTTTCCTTCTTGTTTTCTAAGCTGTGTAATGAGCTTTTCTTGGACAAGTCCTTGGTACAATTCTGTAAACCCTACTTTTTATAGTACATAGGGCTGTACTCGTTTTTAGTTGTGTCATAATGAGACCATCTAGATTTTCCATTCCCTTCTTTTATAACTTTTCCTTACCAAATTCTGAGGTCTTGAAAAACTAAAAGTGTCTGTGGTGGTACCTGGTTTACAGTTAACATGTGCCTCTGCTGCTTTGCAGGCCCCTCCAGGCGGCACGGAGAGGACATCTCTGCATCACAGGAGGAAAGCCTACAGCTGAACAGTATCCCACCCACACCCACCCTCACCTCAACGGCTGTGAAAAGTAGGCAGCCCCTGGGGGGATTGGAAGAGATGGAAGAGATGGAAGAAGGCGGCGGCTCAGAATTGGCATTTACCCAAGGGTGCGGCCCCAGGAGAGCCCAGCTGTGATGTCCCAGTTTGGTGTCTCGTCATTTCTGTTGCGTTGTTCCCTCCCACAGCACCTCCTCATTCTCGGGTTCTTCTCCGGTCCTTTCCCCTTTCTTTAGCTTTACATTTTCTCTTTTTCCCTCCACTCTGAGCTTTTTACTGGCTTTCATGCTGGCCACTTTACCTCCTCTTTTTACCTTTGTTTTTAACCCTTGTCGCTGATCCACCTTCATTCCCAACAGCCAGCCCCTTTTAGGTGCCCAGAGGTTAAGGTCCTCGAGTCCACAGCATTTCCAGACTCCACTCAACTCTTTGGGTCCTGGTCTGGGCAGCCGGCTGACCCGGTGAGCTTTTCTCATCATCTTCTGTCTTCACTTCAGATGTCACCCATTGTGAGGGGATTCTTTCCTTCTCATTGCTTCTATGCTGGTGCTTTGTGGACTTGTTTTAACCACAGAACACTTCCTTCCAGTGTAACATGGAACCCTAGTATGTAAAACAGATATAAGTAGAGCTGCTTTGATTGAAGCTGGAGTGGGAACTCTGGAGCCCTGGTCTGCTTACTGCCCACCCTGTTCCCCTGGGGTGCCTCTGAGAAACTCTCAGGGGTCCTTGAAAACCTCTACTCTTTGCCACTGTTTCCAGGCTCAGCCTGATGGAAGAGGATGAAGAAGAATTAGAAATTCAGAATGACTCAAGTGAAGAGTGGCAAGGTACAGGCAAGGTGAGTGGATCCAACAGTCCCTTCTCCCTCTAGAACTGGAAGCAGATGTGAGGGAGAGAAACTATTGTGATTCTCCTCTGTCCTGATGATGCCTTGTCCTTGGAAGCTGCCCAAGATGTTTCGAAAGAATCATAGAGTAAAGGAGGAAGGGTTTGTAAGTTGCTGTTGACTTTGCTTGGAGTTTAAGGAAATAGGGGGGAAAAATTTTAAATACCGTTGGACTGGAATAGCACTCCCACACTCTCAATCCCCTTATAGGTATTTTGCCTCTTAATCTACTAAGAATTAAAGGGAGTCCTAGAGCTAGACAGAGATGGAAGGTCACCCAGTCTCCAACCTTGCAGCCGTTCAGCAAGTCTCTTCATAACACATGCACACAGGCACAGCCGACCTTCCTTCCTCTCTCCTTAGAGGGCTGCCCCAGTCCCTCTTCCTCCAGTCACTCCATTTTCTACCCTTGCCTGCCTGCTTCCTCAGGAGGATATGCTGCCAGTTCAGTAGGAAAAGCATGCAATTCGAGTGAGGAGACCTAAAAGTCTTCCCGTTTTACCACTTTATCAGGTTAGCTCCTTAACCCCTCTCAATCCCCTCATCTTTAAAATGGACCTTTTACACAAAATACGAAGTGAAGGCGCCTTATAAACAGAAAAGGATTGTGTGTCTGCTGCTGTTCTGCTCCCTTCTCTTCTCTTTGAAGGTGGAGAAAGGACACAGTAGAAGAGGGGAGTGGAGGTCTTGTGCTCAAAGGGAAAACCAGATAACATGTTCAACCCAGAGACTAGACAGCAAGGCCTCTATTAGTCTTTCCTAAAGTCCCCTCAGGAAAAACCCCATTCTCTCGTTCCAAAGCTGAACAAATTTAAGGGTCTCAGTTGGCAGGCCAGGAGAGGAAGCACTTCTCTGATGACTCTGACGCTGCTGCCCACTCTGACTTTGCTTCTCTTCCCTCCCTGGCTGCTTCAGGGACCTACCCCAGCCTTCAAGCTTGTCACAAGAGACTGGAAAGGGACCTTTTAGTTGTTGTTTGCAGGTGATGGGAGTGGGGAAGGACCTTTCTGATTTTTGATCCCATTCTCTCTAGCAGTCTTCCCCCAGTGAGCACGGGCTGGACCTCTTAGATTTTGCAGAGCTGAACACTGAGGTGAGCGTCCCCAAAACAGACTGTGGAAGGCAGGTTAAGAGGAGTTGTGCATCCTTGGGAGATGCTGGCAGGTAGCACATGTGCCTGTCAAGTAGGTGGAAAGGAAGGCCACAGCCCCTGGCCTGCTGTCTCAGCTGCCTTGGGGCTTTAGGGGTATCCTGGGGGAGGGGTGGTACAGGAAGAGAATGAGAGTTGTCCTCTGGAGGACCTTGCAGTCATCTCTTTGCCCTTTGGTCTGTTGTTAGGTCTCTGTATCTTACTTTCATCTTTCTCATTGTAGGATTTCTGACATGACCCTATGTCCCTCCCCATCTCCACTCCCCATCTCCACTCCCCACCTCTACGACATGACCACTTGGAAAAGGCCAATGGGAAACGGAGCAAAAGGAATCATCACTTCCCCTTCCCCTTCCCCAGGGGAAGGAGAGGTGGGCTGTGCCTTTCTAACCTGACCTTTCTCTGACTGACCTTTCTCTGATGCTGCTAGGATAGAGCAGTCATAAGCCCCCTGTCCTTCCTGGTGCACCATGGCTCTGTCCCTCTGAGCAGAGTGCCTATTTTCTGCTGTTTGGAGGGGTGGGAGCTTCACCTCAGTATTGGAGAGGGGCACTGCCTGTGTTGAATGGAAGGAGCCCATTAGTTTTTCTGTATTTTGGGAATGTCTTTCCTAGCCTCTTTTGTGCCTTGCTGATTTAGCTCAATAAACATGTTTGAGTCAATTCCAGGTTGTGGCTTGAGCGATTGTTAAACTGATGGAGGTCAGGTTCTTCCCTGGAGTCTTACGCAGCTCTGCCTAGCCCTGTGGTCCCATGTACCAGGTGCATTGCACTCCTGCACACACACACACACACACACACACACACACACACACCACTAGGTGCTTTGTACGCTGGCTTTTAGGGATGTATTGCTTAGTAAGTGGGAGACTGGCTGCCTTTGAGTAGTTTATCTAGTGGAGACAGTTTAGGCTGAAGAGGGAAGGTAAGAGTAGCATCCTGATCGGCTAAAGGGTGGACCTACGCGTCTCACCTCCACTGAGGCCAGGCCAGTCCACATATCTTGGCAGCCTTCACTCAAAGGTTCTTTCCAGGGATAATTTCATGCCCTCATCCCAGAGACACCTGTCATAATTTGAACTTTTATAGAATCTCAGTATCTGAGAGTTGGGAAGAAACTTAGAAGTTATTCTGAATGACCAGCCCCAAATCCTCAACACCATTGTCTCCTTCATCCTTTCCTTCCCTAGCTAGTTCCTCACCAAGTCCTGGCAGGTTATTCTCCAGAATGTCTCTGATCTCTCTCTTCTCTCGGTGCTTGCTATCATCTCTCACCCAGACTGCCACAAAATAGCCTCTGGATGCTGGACTCCTTAAAACTCTGACTTGTTCTTGTTCTGCTTCCTGGAACAGCAGAGCGCCTCTGTTCTCTCCTTTCCCTCTGACAAGCAATCAAATACATGAAAACACTGTCGTCTCTTTCTGCTTTCACTGTTTCCTTCTGTGGTCTAAGGAACTCTTCAGCCTCTCCTTTTAAATAGGACTTCGAGTTCTTCCCTGTCCTGGGCATCTGCTGTAATTTCAAGTTCTCACTGTGTGGTGTCCCAGGCTGGACACAGTCATCCAGCTAGTCTAGGGGTTTCTGCAGGAGGATCCATGATTTCCTGTGATTAGGTCACTCAGCCAAACAAGCTCATTTCTTCTTCCTTCCCCCTCCCTCCCTGCCAAATAAAAGCTAGAAGTTGGGTTTGTGAGCCTCATTTTAGAAAGGCAGCCTACCAGTGCCCTGGGGATCTTTAGCCTGTATTCAGTGGAACAGTTCCAGAGAGCGGAGCTTTTCTGTGGGATCTGGGAGCAGAGTGGGAAAACTAAGGTAGAGATATAGAGGTAGAGGTCACTAGGGATCCAGGAGGGGGAAGAGGAGTCCCAAGTTATTAAATGCCTGCCAAGCTGGTACTTCACAAGATCAAAAGAGAAAGTTGGAAGCTCTGTAAATGTGGAGATGTTTATGCAGCTGACAGACTAGTGTGGTAGATAGAGCCCCAACCTTAGAATCTGTGCAAGTTTTATAATGTGTTCCCCAAATTCTTTGCCACTCTTAATATATTGAGAGTTTGTGTCTAAGTCCTTTCCCCTTGAATATGGGCTCTGTGAGTGCTAGATTAACAGAATATGGTGGAGTGTAGCTGGGCCAGTTTCCAAGCCCAGACCTTGAAGAAACTGGTAGCTTCCATGTCCTGTTTCTTGAGATGTTTACTCTTGGCACCCAAGCACCATGCTGTGAGAAAGCCCAAGCAGCCACATGGAAAGGCCACATGTAGGTGTCCCTCCAGGAGACCTAGCTGAGGTCCCAGCCTGTGTTGAGCATCAGCCACAAGACGTGGTTCAGATGTGAATCAGATGATCCCAACACTCAGCTTTTGAGTCTTCCAGCTGAGGTCCCAGGCATCAGAGAGCAGAGACAAGCCATCTTTCCTGTACCTTTTCCAGATTCCTGACCCACAGAATCCATGAGCATGATAAAACAATGGTGTTTACACCACTAGTTTTGCGTGGTTTGTTATGTAGCACTAGTAACTGAAACAGAACCTTCGAGTCATAAGATGCCAGAAGTTTGGACATATTTATCAGTTTAAAAATTATATATTAAAATTTACCACTTATTTATTATACACATTAAGATGTAATGGATGAATTTATGGTGAAATAAATGTTTTTAAGTATTTTATTGGTTAACAGTACAAAAAACACTTTTTGCTCTAAAAGAAACGTTGTACTGAGCAAAGTGAGAAATATTTTTATCGCGATTGCACCTCTCCTACCGTCTTGTTGTGGCTTCTTCTTTGTCTTTGGATGTAGGATATCTTTTTTGGTAGGTTCCAGCATTTTTTTGTCAGTGGTTGTTTTGCAGTTGTGATTTTGGTGTTTTCGTAAGAAGAGGTGAGCTCACGTCTTTCTACTCCGCCTGTTTTGAGAAACAATTTTAAAATCATGGCTTAACATTTTCTGAAGTTCTATTTGAAAGTTCATTAAAAACTCTCAAAATAAACTGACCTTCATAACTGAAAAGAGTATGTCTCAAACATATGTAAATCCAAGTAGAATAGGTGCTTCTTTGGCTGCATTTATTACTTTTTAAAGAAATGAGTCAAAACCCACTGAGATTCTTCATTTGGAAGACTTGTCAACAGGTCAGAAAATGATTTCCAAGTTCAAATAACAGCATTCTTAAAGGGGGTACATACTGTTTGAGACCACAAAACCACTACATCCTGTAGCACATAAGTTGCAGTTGGTCATAATCTTGAATTTGCCTCTATGACCTTAGGATACTGATCTTGTTAGAGGTGAACCATGGCATGAGGATCCCAGTGAGGGTACCAGTGTCACTTAAAAGTACAATGAAGTTAACTTTTTATTACTGTTATCTTTAAAAATTAGAAATACTAATTTTTCCTGCATGACGCCAGTGGATATTTTGTACCATGTGCAGTGCAAATGCCCCACCTTGACAACTACAGCTCTGAAGCATTTTGTGCCACTAAGCCCTGTGCTGGCAGAGGCAGGGCTGTGGGCTTCATGAGCAGCAACACCAGCTGGTCAGGCCCAGTCCAGGATGGAGCCATAGCTGAGGCCAGTTCCGGCAGGAGAGGTGGAGGCCTCTGCACAGGCTGAACCTTCCCCATGTTGATAACTGACAGCAAGGAATGCTTTTCAGGGAACTGGCATTGCTGTGCGTGGCCTGTTAATCTTACTGTTGAATCATTGCTTTTAAATCATGTAAAATATTTTTCAGTAAGACTTTTTCTTCCCTTGTGACCATGAGCTCTGCCAGAAGGTGAGTTGTTCTCTCCTAAATTATAAAGTGAACAGGGTTTTTCCAGATTGCTGAGAAAAGTCTTCAGCTAAGTGACACTTAAAGTCTTCACTTTGTCCTTTGAACTGCAGTCAACACTGACCCTGGGGGTTACAGGATGAAAGAAGAATTTGTGCTTGGATGACATGAGAGGTTGCGGGGGTGAGGTATTTTCACATGAAAACATTTTGAAGTCTTACTTGAGCTCTATAGTTCCTTCCCAGGGGATAGGGTGGAACATTGCGATCCTGGAAAGGGTCCACAGAACAAGTCACTCTTTAGCACAGATTCACTGAAAACCCTGTGTGTTTAGTTGGGATGGCTGAGAAATAGGCACTGAAGAGTGTGGTTAGGAAGAAGCAGAGAAACAGTGAGAAAACCAGCAAACTCACCAAAGATGAACCTGTGAACCTCAGGAAACTAGAGAACAGGAGCCCAGAATCCTGGGGAAACCTGAAGGAAAATATATTTAATTCAGCAGATTAGACCCAGTGATGGGGCTGAGTGTGCAGTAGAAGCTGAAAAGTAAAGCATCTTGTGTTGGTGCTGTAGCCGCTCACATCAGGAGGGGGAGGCATCCCGATCTGGGAACTCAGCACAGGTTCTCTGCTGACGTGGCAGGGGCTGCTGGCTTTTGTGACAAAAACCTTGTAATTCAATTTAAATTTTCCACTGGGAGAAGCAGCTCGGCATGGTTGCTAATAGTGTGGGTTCTGGAGCTACAGTTTTTGTTCACTGTGTACTGCTAGCCTTGTGATGCTGAACAGAGTTTCCTCTTAAGGTGATTGTTGTGAGTGATTCACATATATTAGCTTCATAGTTACAAATTTAGCATGTAGTGTATACTCAGATATTATCTTCTATTTATATTGTTTTGATGCAGGAACTTAAGTGGCTTATTATGCACATATAAAATAGATGTAAAAATAAATGAGTCTCATGCTACAAACTCAAATGAGGAATGTCTCGTATGAAAGAATGGTCACCAGGATTCACTGAGAGAGGGCTTGAGCCAGTCATGAGCAGAGTGCTGCACCTATGCTAAAATCCTCTCAGTTACACTCAAGTGGAGTGTGGTCCCCTGGTGGGCTATTCCTGCTTTACCTAATATTGAAGAGCTGTGAAATTCTGGCACCAGTTCAAAGCCTCAAGGGCCTAATTCTAGAGACTGACCACAAGGGCCATTTTCTCTGCAGCAGGACTTGGGCTGTGGCTGCAGGGATTTCACCAAGAAATGTTAGAGCAGGAGGTGGCCATTAACCAGACCTGTGTTGTCTAACCTGTACCTCAAGGCAAAAGAGGAAAGAGGCCAACAATGATGAATACAGGGCTCATGTAGTTAGATTTAATGACCTTTTGTGTCTCCAGAGCTCAAAATTCTGGATACTGTTCAGGAATAGCCAAGAAACTGAGAAAGGATGAGTACCTTCAATATCAAAATGTAAAAGCATTCTACTTAGGACCATTTGATAGTGACACAGGAATAATCAAAACAATGGATAGATTAGGAAGGAGAATCCAGAAGTAGACCCATTTGTGAGAATTTATGATTAAGACACCAAGAGACTGAGGGAATTTGACCAAGATGGAGTAGGAAGATGCTGAATTCACCTCCTCTCATGGGTACACCAAAATTATAACTATTTAGAGAACAACTGTTGGTGAAAAAGACTGGAATCTACCAGAAAAGATCTTCTGCAACTAAAGATATTAAAAAGGAACCACAAGATGGGTAAGAGGCAGAGTTGGAGTATAGTCAAGACCTACACCGCCGGAGAAGGCAACCCTCAAACACAAAAGTAATTACAGTTGCAGAGGTTGTCCCCAAGGAGCAAGGGCTCAGAGGCCCACATCAGGCTCCCCAGCCATTGGGAAAATGAGCCCCCCAGAACGGCTTGGAAGGCTGGCGGGGCTTACTTTGGGGAGAGCCAGAGGGCTGTGGGAAAGAGAGACTCCACTCTTAAGGGGTACACCCAGGGACTCAGGGCAGAAGCAGTAATTTGAAAGGAGCCTGAGTCAGAGCCACGTGCGATCTTGGAGAGTCTCCCGGAGAGGCAGGAGGCAACGCAACTGGAGTTCACCCTGGGGACCTAGATGCTGGCAGCAGCCATTCTGGGGAGCTGCTTCTGCCACAAGGACCCTGGTGCTGGTAAGTACCATTTTGGAATCCTCCCTCCAGTTCGTTAGCCTTGGGACCTAGCCCCACCACTGCTCCTCACACCCAAGAGCCTGTAGGCACCAGTTCGGGGATATCTCAGGCCAAGCAACTAGCCAGGGCTCAGGGGGTCCTGGGGCTGGTACCCGTCTGCTGCTGGTATGTTGGCTGGGTCCTGACATAGCAAACTGCAGGGCTGGGGTGGTTCTGGGGTTGGTGTCTGCCCACTGGTGGGCCAGATTGGGGTCCAGGGTAGCCCCACCCACCAGCAAGAAGGTTTCCTTAAGACCCTCTGAGCTCACAGCCAGTGTCCACTGGGGGGCACAGGACCTGACTTCACCTCATACACTAAACCCAGGACCCAGCTCCACCCACCAGTTGGCAAGCACCAGTCCCAAGACACCCTGGGCCCTGAGTCCACGTACTAGTGAGCTGGCACTAGGCTGAGGACCAACCTCACATCAGTGAGCATTCACTAGCCCCACCCACTAGCAGGTAGATATTAGCCGCAGACCACAGCATGCCATGGCAGGACCTAGGCCACCCATCAGCAGGCAGGTAGGCACCAGCCCTAGCATCCCCCAGACCCTGGCTCTGCCCACAGGCAGGTCAACTTCAGCTCTGGGACACCTTGCGCCTCTTAGCCAGAGAACCCAGGATCTAGCACCACCCAGCTAGCCAGCTGACACCAACATCAGGATTCCTGGGGCCCCTTGGGGTTCTGCAACCGGCTGCCTTGTGACCCGGCCCCAACTAGTTGATGGGCTTTGTGCAAGGCAGGGTCTAGAAGCCAACTGGACTGGGGGCCGGCTCTGCCTACCAGACTGCCCATGGTAATTAGCCACAACAGCCCACATACGGGGCACCCCTAGAGCATGTAGCCCTGGTGACCAGAGGGGAGTGCACTGCTGGGATGTATAGGATGTCTCCTACAAAACGCCACTTTTCCAAGGTCAGGGAATGTAACCAATCTAGCAGTTACATAGAAATAAAAACAGCAGATCAGGCAGGATGAGGTGACAGAGGAACATGTTTTGTTTTGTTTTGTTTTTTGTGGTACGCGGGCCTCTCACTGTTGTGGCCTCTCCCGTTGCAGAGCACAGGCTCCGGACGCACAGGCTCAGCGGCCATGGCTCATGGTCCCAGCCGCTCCGCAGCATGTGGGATCTTCCCGGACTGGGGCACGAACCCGTGTCCCCTGCATCGGCAGGCGGACTCTCAACCACTGCGTCACCAGGGAAGCCCAGGAACATGTTTTAAGTGAAGGAAAAAGATAAAGCCCCAGAAGAAGAACTAAGTGAAGTGGAGGTGGTAGGCAATTTATTCAATAAAAAGTTGAAGGTAACAATTGTAAAGATGATCAGAGAAATTCAGAGAAGAATGGATGAACAGAGTGAGGAGTTAGAAGTTTTTAAGAAAGAATATACAAAGAGGAATGAAATAGAGATGAATTTAATAACTGAATTGAAAGATAACACCAGAAAGAACAGTAGATTAAAGTGATAACAGAGGAATGGATCCGTGAGCTGGAAGACAGTAGTGGCAATTGCTGCAGAAGAATAAAAAGAAGTGAGGACAGTACAACTGGACCACACTAACACTCACTGTATAGAGGTCCCAGAACAGAAGGAGAAGAGAGAGAGAAAGGGGCAGGAAACATTTGAAGAGAGAATGGTGGAAAACTTGCATAATCTGGGAAAGAAAACATTCAGGTCCAGGAAGCACAGAGTCCCAAACAGGATCAACCCAAAGAGGATTACACCAAGACACATTGTAATTAAAATGGCAAAAATTAGACAATGTTAAAAGCACTAAGGGAAAAGGAACAAGGTACATACAAGGAAATTCCCATAAGGCTATCAGCTGACTTTTCAGCAGAAACTGCAGGCCAGAAGGGAGTGGCATGATATGGTGATGAAAGGGAAAAACCTACAACTAAGAATACCCGGCAAGGTTTTCATTCAGATTTGATGGAGGGATCGAAAGTTTTATAGACAAGCAAAAGCTGAAAGAGTTCAGCACCACCAAACCAGCATTACAAGAAATGTTAAAGGGACTTGCCTAAGCAAAAAACAAACAAACAAACAAACAAAAAACCCACTACTAGAGACATGAAAATTACAAAAAGAAAAAGCTCATTGGTAAAGGCAAATACACAGGAAAGGTAGTAAGTTAACCACATACAAGCTATTAGGAAGGTTAAAAGGCAAAAGTAGTACAATCATGTATGCTCACGATAAGTAGTTAAAGGGTACACAACAAAAAGATATTAAAATGCATTTGAAATCAAGAGATCAGCAACTTAATCACATATATAGATTGCTATATGTAAACCTCATGGTAATAACAAACCAAAAATCTGTAATAGATACACAAAAAATAGAAAGGAATTCAAACATAACACTAAAGATAGTCATCAATTCACAAAGGAATAGGACAAAAGAAGAAGGAACAAAAGAACTACAAAAACAACCAGAAGACGATTAAGAAAGTGGCAATAAGTGCATAGCTATCAGTAATTAAATGTAAATGGACTAAATGCTGTAATCAAATGACATACAGTGGCTGAATGGATACAAAAATAATACCCGTATATATGCTGCCTATAAGAGACTCACTTCAGATCTAAAGACACACAAAGTGAGGGAATGGAAAAAAGTATTCCATGCAAATGAAAATCAGAAGAAAGCTGGGGTAGCAATACTTGTATCAGACAAAACAGGCTTTACAATAAAGGCTGAACAAGAGATAAGAACATTACATAATGATCAAGGGATCAATCCAATAACAATGAATAAAAATATATATGCATAGAACACCTAAATACATAAAGCAAATATTAACAGACATAAAGGGGAAAATTGACAGTAACAGTAATAGTATGGGACTTTAACACTCATATCAATGGACAGATCATCTAGAGAGAAAATCAGGGAATCACTGGACCAAATGGACTTTATATATATATTACATTCCATCCAGAAGCAGGAGAATACACATTCTTTTCAAGTGCACATGGAACATTCACCTGGTTAGATCACATGCTAGGCCACAAGACAAGTCTCAGCAAATTTTTGAAAATTGAAGTCATATCAAGTATTTTTTCCAACCACAATGCCATGAGACTAGAAATCAACTACAGGAAAAAAAAAACCCTGCAAAAAGCACAAACACATGGTGGCTAAACAAATGCTACTAAATAACCAATAGGTCAATGAAAAAAATCAAAGAGAAAATTAAAAAGTACCTGGAGACAAATGGAAATGAAAACACAACAATCCAAAATCTATGGGACATGGCAAAAGCAGTTCTTAGCGGGAAGTTTATAGTGATGTAAGCCTACCTTAGGAAACAAATATCAAACAACCTGACCTAACACCTAAAACTACAAAAAGAAGAATAAAACTCAAAGTTGGTATAAGGAAAGAAATCATAAAGAGCAGAAATAAATGAAATAGAGATTTAAAAAGCAATAGAAAAGATCAGTGAAGTTAAAACCTGGTTCTTTGAAAAGATAAAATTGATAAACCTTTAGCCTGACTCATCAAGGAAAAAAGATTGCCCAAATCAATAAAATGAGAAACAAAAATGGAAAAGTTATAACCAACACCATAGAGGTACAAAGGATTATTAAAAGTTACTAGACAGCTATATGCCAATAAAATGGACAACCTAAAAGAAATGGACAAGTTCCTAGAAATGTACAATCTCTCAAGACTGAACCAGGAAGAAATAGAAAATATGAACAGACCAATGATCACTAATGAAATTGAATCAGTAATTTAAAATTAACTCCCAACAAACAAGAGACCAAGACCAAGTGACTTCACAGGTGACTTCTACCAAATATTTAGAGAAGAGTTAACACCTATCCTTCTCAAACTATTCCAAACAATTTGCAGAGAAAGCAATGCTTCTGAACTCATTCTATGAAGCCAGCATCACCCTGATACCAAAAGCAAAGATATCACAAAAGAAGAAAAAAAAGTATAGGCCAATATCACTGATGAACATAGATCCAGAGATCCTCAACCAAACACTAGCAAATCAAATCCAACAATACCTTAAAAGGATTATACACCATGATCAAATGGGGTTTATCCCAGGGATGCAAGGATGGGTCAGTATCTACAAATCAATGTGTTACATCACATTAACAAATTAAAGCATAAAAATCATATAATCATCTTAATAGATGCAGAAAAAGCTTTTGACAAAATTCAACATCCATTTATGATAAAAACTCTCCACAATGGGTATAAGAATATACTTTGATATAATGCCATATATGATAAGCCCACAAATAACATCACAGTCAACAGTGAAAAGCTGAAAGCACTTCCTCTAAGATCAGAAACAAGGATGCCCACTGTCACCACTTTTATTCAACAATAGTATTGGAAGTTCTTGCCACAATAATCAGAAAAGAAAAATAAATAAAAACACCAAAATTGGAAAGGAAGAAGTAAAATTGTCACCATTTGCAGATGGCATGATTAATGATTTTCTATATGTAGAAAATCCTACAGGTGCCACCAAAAATCTAGAACTCATCAAATTCAGTAAAGATGCAGGATACAAAATTAAAATACAGAAATCTGCTGCATTTCTCTACACTAACAACAAACTATCAGAAAGAGAAATTAAGGAAATAATCCCATTTGTAGTCATATCAAAAGAATAAAATTCCTAGGAATAAATCTATCTCAGGAGATAAAAAACCTGTACTTGGAAAACTAAGACACTGCTGAAAGAAATTGATTGAAAACAACACAAACAGATGGAAAGATATACCGTGTTCATGGGTTGGAAGAATACTATTAAAATGATCATACTACCCAAGGCAATCTATAAGGTCAGTGCAATCCCAATCAAAATATTAATGACATTTTTTTTCACAGAACTAGAACAAATAATTCTAAAATCTGTATGGAAACACAAAGACCCCAAATAGCCAAAACAATCTTGAGAAATAAGAACAAAGCTGGATGTATCACGCTCTGTGACTTCAGACTATACTACAAAACTACAGTAATCAAAATGGTATGGTACTGGCACAAAAACATTCACATTGATCAACAGAAAAGAAGAGAGAGCTCAGAAATAGACCCATACATTTACAGTCAATTAATCTATGACAAAGGAGGCAAGAATATACAGTGGGGAAAAAACAGTCTCTTCAATAAGTGGTTCTGGGAAAACTGGACAGCTATATGTAAAAGAATGAGATTAGACCACTTTCTCACACCATACAAAAATAAACTCAAAATGGATTAAAGATCTAAACATAAGATCAGAAACCATAAAGCTAGAAGGAAACACAGAACACTCTTTGATATAAATCATAGCAATGTATTTTTAAAATCTTTTGCCAAGGGCCAAGGAAATAAAAGTAAAAATAAACAAGTGGGACTTATTTAAATTTAAAAGCTTTTGCACAGCAAAAAATACCATTGACAAAACAGAAAAACAACTTACTGAATGGGAGAAAATATTTGCAAATTATATGATTGATAAGGGGTTAATACCCAAAATTTATAAACAGCTTGTATAACTCAATACTTTTAAAAAAATATTTATTTATTTGGCTGTGCCAGGTCTCAGTTGCAGCACGCGGGATCTTCATTGCCACGTGCAAGATCTTCGTGGCATATGGGATCTTTCAGTTGCGGCATCCGGGATCTAGTTCCCTAGCCAGGGATCGAACCCAGGCTCCCTGCATTGGGAGCACAGAGTCTTAACCACTGGACCACTAGGGAAGTCCCATAACTCAATATTTAAAAAAAAAAACAAAAAATGAGCAGAAGACCTGAATAGACATTTTTCCAAAGAAGACAAATATTGGCCAACAGGCACATGAAGAGATGCTCAACATCACTAATCATCAGAGAAATTCAAATAAAAACCACGATGAGTTATCACCTCACACTTTTCAGAATGGCTAGCATCAAGAAGACCACAAATAACAAATGTTGGTGAGGAGGTGGAGAAAAGGGAACCATTGTACGCTGTTGTTGGGAAAGTAAATTAGTGCAGCCAATTGGTGGAAACAGTGTGGAGGTTCCTCAAAAAAACTGAAAATAAAACCACCATATGATCCAGCGATTCCACTCCTGGGCATATATCCAAAGAAAATGAAACACTAATTTGAGAAGATGCAAGCGCCCCAATGTTCATAGCAGCATTATTTACAATAGCCAAGATATGGAAGCAACCTAAGTGTCTATCAACAGATGAGTGGATAAATAAGTGTGGTGTACATATATACAATGGAAAACTACTCAGCCATAAAAAAGAATGAAATTTTGCCATTTGCAACAGTGTGGATGGACCTGGAGGGTATTATGTTTAGTGAAATAAGTCAGACGGACTTCCCTACTGGCACAGTGGTTAAGAATCCGCCTGCCAGTGCAGGGGACATGGGTTTGAGCCCTGGTCCGGGAAGATCCCAGATGCTGCGGAGCAACTAAACCCATGCGCCACAACTACTGAGCCTGCGCTTTGGACCCCACGAGCCACAACTACTGAGCCCACACGCCACAACTACTGAAGCCCGTGTGCCTAGAGCCCGTGCTCCCAACAAGAGAAGCCACCGCAATGAGAAACCTGCAAACCCCAATGAAGAGTAGCCCCCGCTCGCTGCAACTAGAGAAAGCCCGTGCGCAGCAACAAAGACCCAACACAGCCAAAAATAAACAAAGAGAAAGACAAATACTCTATGTTATTACTTATATGTGGAGTCTAAAAAATACAACTAGTGAATATAATAGAAAAGAAGCTCTCACAGATATAGAGAACAAACTAGTGGTTCCAAGTGGGAGAGGGAAGTGTGGAGGGGCAAGATAGGGGTGGGGGATTAAGAGGTACAAACTACTATGTATAAAATAAATAAGCTACAACAATCTAGTGTGTAACACAGGGAATATAGCCAATATTTTATAATAATTATAAATGGAATATAACCTGTAAAATTGTGAATCACTGTGTTGTACATCTGAAACTTGTATAATTTTGTACCTTAATTGTACCTCAGTTTAAAAAAAGAATAAGCCTTCAAGGATTGTACAGCACAGGGAATATAGCCAATATTTTATAATTTTAAGTGGAGTATAATCTACTTAAAACTTTTAATCACTGTGTTGTACACCTGAAACTAGTAACTCAACTATACATCAATAATAATAATAAATTTAAAAGATGGCAAGTGACTATTCAACAAGTAGTTTGAAGGCATTTGGCTGTCTACCTAAATTGTAAAATAATACCACCTCCAAATAAAATTATTCATGGGCTAAAAATAAACCCTCATAAGAGTTAAGCATAAAAAGAAAACTATAAAGTGATTTTTATAATTTGGCCCTCCTAAGCAATACACAAAATCCAGAAACAATAAAAGATGGATAACTTTAACCTTATTGAAAATTAAAATGGGGAGGGAAAAGGGAATGGGCAGGCTGGTGAAAAACAGTAATGCTTTCTACTCTGTGTTTTTTGAATCTTATACAATGAGAACTTACTGGGGACAACGTGGCTTACAAGACTAAAAAAAATGGAAAATTTTGTGAGAAGTTAACTTCGTGCCATGGCTTTTCATTCATCCATTGATCACCCAGTATTGAGCTCCTCTATGTGTACTTGGACTGTGTGGAGGTTAATAAAAGAGCCACCACCTAGGGCCCACTATCTGTGCAATGGTTGTCCAAGAAGGAAAAGCTCACTCAGTTCAGCTTCCTGGCGTGGGTGGGATTTGATCTGACCCTTGCAAACTGGGGAGAAGATAAGGGTCTTCCAGGCTAGGGAGACTGAGGTCGGCAGCCCCACGTGCCCAGCTGCTTGGCACCCACGCTGGGCTGGGCCTCCTTGAAGTGGGTGAGTTCTGCACAGGCCTCCCCTGTGTCAGGAACAGTAGTGGAGGAAGTGGTGAGAGTGGGTCAGAGTCAGGTATGGAGACTGGCACACCGAGCCTGAGAGAAGTTCAAAGCGTTGAGAGAATGAATGCTACCTGGGCTGGGAGCAGTGAAGTGACTGGAGGCCCTGCTTATCCAGCCTCTCAGGTGTGGACGGGGTGGTAGAGTTTACTTAAGAGGCCGACTGGCTAACACCACAGGATTAGAAGAGATGCTGAGTCAGGGGCATGTGTGCAGGGCAGGCCTCAGGGGACCACAGCCCTGAGGTGGGGCCACCTCTCAGTTCTCACCACACCCTGGACAGGAGTCCTCAACAGACCCGTGGCTCTAAGCTTGAGCTCACCAAGCTACTCTCACTCCAGATGCAAGCTCAGCACAGGATGAGACAGGACACAAAGCCTTCTGATCACTTGTCACTGCTTACAGCAGCATGCTAGTCAATTTTCATTCTGTAAACGAACATACACAGGAAAGCAATTTACAGCAACACTTTGCGGGGAAAGATGGCTTGTGTCCGAGAGGTGGGAGTGGTAAGAAGAGGTCAGTCAGGTGGTCAGGATGGGAAGCCTTCAGAATTTCCTGATGGGCTGGAGATGCGTGAAGAGTCACAGGTGGCTATGCGCCTTTGGCCTTCGCAGCTAGAAACCAGTTGCCCTCAGCTGTGGGAAGGAAGGCTGCAGATGGGGCAGAGTTCTGTAGGCAAGCCACTGGTCAAGCTGTGCCTGCCCCTTAGGTAGCTCCCCTGCCGGTTCTCCTGCTTACAGGTCTTCTTCTTCCCAAGTTCCACCACTTCCCTACCCCTTAGCTGGGGGTGAGGGGGGTGTCAGAGCCTTCTTCCTAAGGAGAAACCAGGGGGGACCCTCCCTCCCACGGGAAGGACATCTCAGGTCCCCCTGTGGCGTCTCTTCCCTTCCCCCTCCCGCCCTTCCCCAGAGCCTGCCCAGGGTTGGTACCCTAAGGCAGGGCTGGGAAGGGAACCTGAGCCACCAGCCTGCTCACACTAAAGCACAGCCTGGGGACAGGGAAAACCTTGTCACTGTCACTTTAAGTCTCCTGAGGGAGGGGGTCCTCGACCCTGGATTCACCACCCTGAGGAAGACAGAGAAGGAAGTGAGGCAGGTTTGCGGAGAGCACCAAGCAGCGCTCCTAGGGCCCGCTCACACGTAAAAACTTCCTGCGATGAGACCGGAAACACAGGTGCTGTCCCCACCACGGCAGCCCCCCGAGCCTGGGCCAGAGGGGAGCCATGGACAGGCCCCGGGCCCTGGGCCTGCTCTTGGCGCTGCTGACTCTCTGCATCACTGCTGGTGAGTGGGGGCCAGAGAGAGGCAGAGGCCATGGGGATGGGGCAGAGACCCAGGCCTGGGTCCTAGCTCCTGTGCCCATATCCCACAGGGACTCCTGAGGTGTGGGTGCAGGTTCAGATGGAGGCCACCGAGTCCCCGTCCTTCACTGTCCGCTGTGGATTCCTGGGATCTGGCTCTATCTCCCTGGTGACTATAAGCTACGGGGGCCCCGATGGTGCCGGAGGGACCACGCTGGCTGTGTTGCACCCAAAGTTCGGCACCCAGCACTGGAACCCTGCCTGCCGGGCCCACTGGGAAACCAGAACCAGCATCTCCCTCACCTTGGAAGAGTCCGAGGGGAGAAGCTCCAGTCCCAACACCACCTTCTGCTGCAAGTTTACTTCCTTCCCCGAGGGCTCCCAGGAGGCCTGTGGGAACATCTCCCTCAGCCCAGACCAAGGTGGGGCTGATGAGGAGAGGGGGCCCTGGGAGGACAGGGAGGGACTTGGGGGTGCCAGGCACCTAACCGGTATGTCTCTCTCTGTGCACAGGGCTCCCTGCTCCTACTCCAGCCACCATGCTGCGAGCTGACCTGGCTGGGATCTTGGGGGTTTCGGGGGTCCTTCTCTTTGGCTGCGTCTACCTCCTCTACCTCCTGCGTCGGCAAAGGCACTGGTGAGACCCAGCCCCTGCTGATCCAAATCCCCACAGCACTGGGCCAGCCACATGCTTTGCCTCTGACCCTCCTAACTCTCTCCCAGGTCTGTCATGAAGCTTCAGCCACCCAGCCACAGCAGCCCCCAGACACAGAGGAGAGCAAGTGTGAGGATCGGGGGATGGCTTTGGAGAGGGGAATGGAGGGGGCTGGAGGTGGGGAGCCATGAGGTGGAGCCTCACTTGAGCCTCCTTCCCCGTCTCCCCTGCAGGCAGCCGGCCAAGCCTCCCTGACCTCTCTCCACATCCCCTATGCCACCATCAACACCAGCTACTTCAGCCTGGCAACTCTGCACCGGGTCCTTCCACCCCAGCCCCTACCCAGGTGGGCGCTGCTCCCCAGCCAGAGCCCCGTCTCCTGGGCACCCCTGCCGGCCTCCACTCGCAGCAGCTTCATCTCTGTTGAGAACCGACTCTACGCTCAAGCAGAAAAGGGGCCTCTCCACGCCGGCACCGACCTCGTCCCGCTCCCGGACTGTCTGGGGCGCAGAGCCATGGAGGGGCGTTAGGAGTTCGATGAGAGGGACCCCAAGTCCACTCTGCCTTTCTCCTCTCCTGGGCCCCTGGAACCCCCTTCTGCTGGGTGTGTGTCCTGGTGGTCCACTGTCTTTGCACAGCTTGTTTTATTCTCAGGCTTCCAGTAAGTGTCTCCACACATACCCCTCCAGGGCCCACTTGCTGTGGATGTGGTCAGCACGAGTGCATGCGTGGGCGCACGTGTATGTATGTGAAGTGACAAAACCCCATCCTGGGTCGTTTCCTGTTTTCAAGTCCCCAGCCCTCCCAGATGAGGTTGATAACTAAACCAACAAGAATGGTTTTTCTGACCTGGGCTTTGGCTGGGCCTTTTTTTCTTTGGGGCGGGTGGTGGTTAAGATGTTAGAAGGGTTTCAACCCCCTGGGATGCAGGGGCCAGGTTAGACCCGGAGCGGGAGGGTGCCTCAGCGTGGGGATCTCTCCTCTGCCTGACAAGGGACAGGGGTGTTCCTGGCCCTGAAGACCTTGCTGAGGGATGCCAAGTGGGAAGACAGGATTGGGGGTCTGGTGGCCCCCAGACAGGATGGCCCATATTCAAATCCCACTATGTCCTAGGACAGCAGCAAGGGCTTCTGGAGCTTCAACCCAGAAAAGTCCCTGGGACAGGGGCTCCCTGAGATGGCCTGGGGGTGGGGCCCTGATGCCCTCCCTCCACAGAGTGGACATTCAGAGGCAGGGGACCCACCTCAGATCTGCCCACAGTGGCTTCTTCCGGCTCCTCTCCTGTTACTAGGGCACCAGGACTACTCCCCACTGGCCAGTCAGGGGGAGGCAGAGGCCCGCTCAGACACAGGGACTGAGCCCATGCTCCCCCGCCCACTCGTCTTCCCATCCGGGAGCAGCCCTCCTGTAAACAGGCCCAGCAGCCTGGGCCTCATCGCACCTTTGCCACATGAGACAACATGATGAGAGAGCTCTGTAAGCTGCAAGGCTCCACAGAACGTGATGGATTCCGGTGACAGGGGGAGGCCTGGGCCTGGAACCAGGCTAAGGCAGCACCCAACCAGGATGAATACTGGGGGGTGTGGGGTGTTGGGGGAGACAGCTGTCGCTCAGCCCCTTCCTTGGTCCTGCATGTGGAAAGTCCCAGGCAGTGCCACCTGCTATCCCAGGAACCATTCCTTCTGCCTGGCTCAGGGAGGGCCTGCCCAGAGGCTATGTTCAACCACAGAATCTTCCAGAAACCCAGCTTACTATTGCAGGCATTGTTCAGACATGGTGCTCTCAGAACCCATCCCCATCAAGCCACCAGCTCTATACCACGCAGGAGAGAGGGTGAACCAGACAGGGTGAGGGGGTGGCTAAGGGTCATCAGGCCTGCCTTCCTCAGCCCGTGGGCATCGTCATCTTCTGAGGAGCCCTCAGCACTGGCCTGGGCAGCTCAGTAGTCCCTGCAGGGCTGGGGGTTCAAGGGAGAGAGGTGGGGCTGCAGAAGTCCCCGAGGAAGGTAAAGAGATGTAAGGGAGGGGGTAGCTCAGGGTCAGGCAGCCTTGGGACCACATCAAGACCAAGCACAGGGGTGTGTGGGCAACGGGGCTCACGGGAGGCCGTGGAGGAAGCCTCACTTCCCTAGGAAGGGACTATTCATGGGATGGGGGGGCAGCTCTAGGACTCCCAGGCCCTCAGCCTGGCCACTTGCCCATCAGAGCGTCAGGGGAGAGGCCCCATTCCATCCCCCGCCCCCCCCCACCCCACAACCCCAGGCCTGAGCCCACCTTCCACAAGCTCAGGAGGCCACAGCCCAGCCTGGTCCTGCACTACATGAAACCAGAATCCTCGGGACCCAGGAAGTCTCCGCAGCTGGCCTGGCCCCCACTGCCCAGTCCCAAGTGCCAGAACCAGCAGCAGTGAAGGGACCAGCTGAGAGAGCCAAGCTGTGGCCCTGCACCTGGAGGTGTGGCTGCACATGGCCCCCCAGAGCAGCATCCAGGCCCCCCCTCAGAACCCAGCCGTGGAGATCATGCTCTGCTATTCCTTCATTCAACACATGGGGAAACTGAGGCCCAAGAGGGAGAGAACTGGCCCAAGGGGACAGGACTGAACCAGCCCCAGCACCTCCACGAGGCATCCAGGACACGCCCTCAGCCAGAATCCCTCAAAAGCCTTGTGCTCTGAGCTGACGTGGCTTGGAATCCCAGGGGCCACTCCCCCGCTGTGGGACCCCCAAGTGGTTTACTCAGTCTCTAAGAGACTCACTTTGCTCCTCACATAAGGGGAGGTAAGGCCTGAGGGGAGTGTGGAGATTGTAAACCAGGACCAAGTACTAAGCAGCTTGGCACGAAGTATCTTATTTACTACTTTGAAAACACCTACCACTTCGGCGTGTTATAAGCCCATTTAACAGAGCCCAAAGTCACGCAGCTGGGAGGCAGAGATGTTTTAGTGGGGAGGAGGGGAGGCGTGGCGCCACCAGCCCGCCCCCCACCCGCTCTAAAGGGTCCCACTGCAGCTGGCCCAGGAGCCCACCCACAGCGGGTCCAGCAGGGGGTCCCTGCGAACGCGCCCACCCCAGTCTTCTGCCCCTCTGCGTCCCCGGAGCCCTCCTGCTGCCGTCCAGCCCGCACCCACCCTCGGGCTCGCCCCCTGGCCCGACCCTCCCTGACACAGTCCCCACTCCCAGCCCGCCGGAGCCCTCTGCCGCACCCGGGTCCCGCCGCCTGTCCCCGTGGCCTGAAGCTCCCCATCGGCGCCCCCGCCCGGCCTCCGCAGACCAGCGCCTGCTCCCACGGTAGCCCGCGACGGTCGGCTTTTCTAGGCTTAGGACTCTCGGCTGCCACTGCCCAGTCGTGATGCGCGCCCACACGGAGTGCGGGGCCCTAGGCATCACGACGACCACCCGCCGGGTGTGTGACCTCGGGTCGCCTGTGCGTCTGGGGAGCCTCACACCCTTGCTGGGTTGGCTGCAGAGGTGGGGCAACATCACGGCCTCGCCCCCAGTCGGGGCGCCCACCAGCTGGGGCTGACCTTAATGGTGAACGGAGGCACCTGGGGCCTAGGGAGAAGAAATCGGTCCCAGGGGTGTCTGAGGGCTCCGCCAGCAGGACGCAGAAGGAAGGGCTGGGCAGGATGTGCTGGGGGCTGGAAGGGGCCAGAGTTGAGGGGCCAGGAGAGCCTCTTGCCTCCCTCGCCAGCACGGGGACACAAAAAGCACAGGACGCTAGGTCTGTTGGCCCAGCCATGGGCGGGAGCTCTCACCCTCAGGTTCCACTCAAACCCTGGTGGGGGTGCGGGAGCAGTGACACCTGGAATTTCCATAACTGGGCCCTCAAACAGTTTCATTTCAGCATCCATGAAGTGGGTCAGAAAGCTATTTGGATAAAAATAAATAAACAGACATTACAGACTTTAAAAGAAAAAGATCAGGGTGCTCTGAGGAGTAGTAGGCCTCTCTGAGATGACCTTTTTTTCCCCAATTTTTTTTATTGCGGCAAAATACACATAAAAATGGTTAAGGTGGTAAATTTTAAGGGACAAAAGTTGAAATATAGTTGAGGAACAATATTATGGTAATTCCAGGTGTACTGCATAGTGATTAGACATTTGCATACATTATGAAATGATCACCATGATTAAGTCTAGTAACCATCTGTCTCCAAAGTTATTACAATATTATTGAACCTATTCCTTACGCTGTGTATTACATCCCATGACTTATCTTATAACTGTAGGTTTGTACCTCTTAATCCCCTTCACCTATTTTGCCCCCACCATCCCCTTCTGGTAATCACCCATTTTTTCTCTATCTATGAATCTGTTTTTTTTGTTCTTTTTAAGATTCCCCATATAAAGGGGATCATACAGTATTTGACTTTTTCTGACTTATTTCACTTAGCATAATACCATCTAGATCCACCCATTTTGTCACAAATAGAAATTTTTCATTTTTTTTGAAATGGCTGAGTAATATTCCACTCTGTGTGTGTGTATATATATATATATATATATATATATATATATATATATCATATCTTCCTTATCCATTCATCTTTTTTTTTTTTTTTTTTTTTTCGGTACGCGGGCCTCTCACTGTTGTGGCCTCTCCCGGTGCGGAGCACAGGCTCCGGATGCGCAGGCTCCGCGGCCATGGCTCACGGGCCCAGCCGCTCCACGGCATGTGGGATCCTCTCGGACCGGGGCACGAACCTGTGTCCCCTGCATCGCAGGCAGACTCTCAACCACTGCGCCACCAGGGAAGCCCTCCATTCATCTATTGATGAGCATTTAGGTTGCTTCCGGATCTTGGCTACTGTAAATAATGCTGCAGTGAACATTGGGGTGGGTATATTTTTTCAAATTAATGTTTTTATTTTCTTTGGGTAAATACCAAGAAGTAAAAAATTCCTATATCATATGGCAGTTTTTAATTTTTTGAGGAACCTCCATAATGTTTCCACAGTGGCTGCACCGATTTACATTTCCACCAACAGTGCACAAGTGTTCCCTTTTCCCCACATCTTTAACACTTGTTATTTGTTGTCTTTTTGGTGACAGTCATTTGGACAGGCGTAAGGTGGTATCTCATCGTGGTTTTGATTTGCAAGATGGCATTTAAAATAAAACCTGAACATGAGTGGGAGTTCTCTAGGCAAAGATTGTGGGGACACCATTCCAGGCAGGAAAAGATATGTCCAAAGCCCCCAATGTTAAAAAGAGCTTGGTGTTGGCAAGGCCCAAGGAAGGTCATGAAACAAGTTGAGTGAGAGCAGTAGGCAAAGCCCATAAAAAGGGATTTGGGTTTTATTGTAAGGGTAGTAGTCACCCTTGTTCAGTTTTAAGCAGAGAAGTAAGATGATCAGATTTACATTATAAAAACATCAGTCTGGTTCTGGGTAGAGAACACTTGCATGAGAGGGAGGGAGCAAGAGTAGAAGTAAGAACAATTAGGGAGCTATTGCATAATCCAGGCGGGAGATGGGGTGTCTGAGTCAAGGATGGTAAAATGTAGATGGAAAGAAGCGGATGGATTCAAAATGTGTTTTGGAGGCAGAGTTGTTTCTGGCTGTGGGAAGATGGGATCAGGATGGTTTCAGTGGTGAAGCCCAGGTATCCAGCTTGAACAACTAAGTAGGGGGAGATGCCATTCACCGAGATGGAAGACGGACAGCAGCATGTTCCAAGGAAGGGGTGACAAGGGGCCAATAAAAGCTTAAGTTGAGATACCTGAGAACAAACGAGGTGCAGGCATGTCGGTGCCTCCTTAGAGCCCGGGCAGCACCCTAGACAGGGACAGGAACTATATGCAAAACATCGCAAAGAGAAATCAAAGTTCTAAGTAAATGGAGAGATACACCATGTTTATAGATCAGAAGGCTCATTGTTGTGAGATTAATTCTACCAAATGGATCAAAAGCATCAAAGCATTCTTAATTGATATGCCAGCAGGCTGCATTGTAGAAACTGCCCCGCTGATTTTAAAACTTATATGGAAAAACAAAAGTACTTGGAAAAGCCAAAACAATTTTGAAAAAGAACAAAGTTGGAGACTTATACTATTGAATTCAGAACTTATATAAAGCTAAAGTAATCAAGCCAGTAAGGTATGGGGGTGAAGAACAGATGTAGATCAATGGAAAAGAATAGAGTCTGGAAATAGAGGCCCACACGTGTGTGTGTGTACACACACACACACACACACACACACACTCACATATACAGTCGGCCCTCTGCATCTGCAGATTCAACTAACTGTGGATCAAAGATACTTGGAAAAAAATTTTCAGAAAATTTCAAAAAGCAAAAGTTGAATTAGCTACATGCCGGCAACGATTTATATAGCATTTACATTGTATGAGGTTTTATAAGTAATCTAGAGATGATTTAAAGTATACAGGAGGGTTTGTTATTGTAGGTCTTTTCCTTCTCTTGTGTTTCCTGCCTAGAGAAGTTCCTTTAGCATTTGTTGTAAAGCTGGTTTGGTGGTGCTGAATTTTCTTAGCTTTTGCTTGTCCGTAAAGGTTTTAATTTCTTCATTGAATCTGAATGAGATCCTTTCTGGGTAGAGTAATCTTGGTTGTAGGTTTTTCCCTTTCATCACTTTAAATATGTCCTGCCACTCCCTTCTGGCTTGCAGAGTTTCTGCTGAAAGATCAGCTGTTAACCTTATGGGGATTCCCTTGTATGTTGTTATTTTTCCCTTGCTGCTTTTAATATTTTTTCTTTGTATTTAATTTTTGATAGCTTGATTATTATGTGTCTTGGTGTGCTTCTCCTTGGATTTATCCTGTATGGGACTCTCTGTGCTTCCTGGGCTTGATTAACAATTTCCTTCCCCATATTAGGGAAGTTTTCGACTATAATCTCTTCAAATATTTTCTCAGTCCCTTTCTTTTTCTCTTCTTCTTCTGGGACCCCTATAATTAGCATGGTGCGTTTAATGTTGTTCCTTAAAAAACTAAAAATAGAACTACCATACGACCCAGCAATCCCACTACTGAGCATATACCCTGAGAAAACCATAATTCAAAAAGAGTCATGTACCGCAATGTTCATTGCAGCTTTATTTACAATAGCCAGGACATGGAAGCAACCTAAGTGTCCATCGACAGATGAATGGATAAAGATGTGGCACATATATACAATGGAATATTACTCAGCCATAAAAAGGAACGAAATTGAGTTATTTGTACTGAGGTGGATGGACCTAGAGTCTGTCATACAGAGTGAAGTAAGTCAGAAAGAGAAAAACAAATACCATATGCTAACACATACATATGGAATCTGAAAAAAAAAAAAAAGGTCATGAAGAACCTAGGGGCAGGACGGGAATAAAGACACAGACCTACTAGAGAATGGACTTGAGGACACGAGGAGGGGGAAGGGTAAGCTGGGACAAAGTGAGAGAGTGGCATGGACATATATACACTACCAAATGTAAAACCGATCGCTAGTGGGAAGCAGCTACATAGCACAGGGAGATCAGCTCAGTGCTCTGTGACCACCTAGAGGGGTAGGATAGGGAGGATGGGAGGGAGGGAGATACAAGAGGGGAGAGATATGGGAACATATGTATATGTATAGCTGATTCATTTTGTTATAAAGCAGAAACTAACACACCATTGTACAGCAATTATATTCCAATAAAGATGTTTAAAAAAAAAAGTATATGGGGGGAGGTGGCCAAGACAGTGGAGAAGGAAGACCCTGAATTCACCTCTTCCCACAAATACACCAACATTAAAAGTACCTACCGAGCCACTATCTATGAGAATGACCTGAAGACTAGCAGAAAAGATTTCCCACAACTAGACAAAGAAGGAACCACAATGAGATGGATGGGAGGGGCAGAAATGCAGTATAGTCAGGACCCACTCCCCCGGGTTGGCAACCCACAAACGGGAGGAATATCACAATCCTAGAGATTCTCTCCAAGGAGTAAGAGGTCCAAGCCCCACATCAAGCTCCCCAATCCCAGACGTCCTGCACTGGGAAGACAAGACCCCAGAACATCTGGCTTTGAAGACCAGTGGGGCTTATGTTCAGGAGAGCAAGAGGGCTATTAGAGGGCAAATGGAAAACCTCACACACTCTGAGTCCCAGCAGAGAGGCAGTAGCTTGAGAGGAGCCTGGGTCGGTCTCACTTGCTGATATTGGAGAGCAGCCTAGAGAGGCAGAAGGCAACTGGGCTCCCCCTGGGGACAGAGATGCTGGCAACAGCCATTTTTGGAGCTCACTCTACCATGATAACACCTGCACTGGTAAGCACCATTTTGGAATCCTCCCTCTAGCCTAGTAGCGCTGGGGACAAGGCCCTGCCCACCAATGGGAATAGGCCAGCAGCAGCCTCATGCCCCACCCCAGGCTGCACAGCCAACCAGAGTGGAAGTCTACCCCACCCTCCAGTGGGCCCACAGCCACCACACAGGGCATGGCCTTGTAGCCAGCTGGGCCAGGGGCCAACCCCACCTACCGGCACACCCATAGTAGTCAGTCCTGCTGTAGTGGGAGCGCCCATGCTGCACACATAGGAGGCACCCCTAGAGCATACAGCTCTGGTGACCAGAGGGGAGCACCCTCCTGGGCCCCATAGAACATCTCCTACATAGGGCCACTTCTCCAAGATTGGAAATGGTGACTGACTTACATAATACACAGAAATAAACACAGAGAATGGGGCAAAATGAGGAGATAAAGTGTTACAAATGAAGGAACAAGACTTAACCTCAGAAAAAGAACTAAATGAAGTGGAGATAGGCAATCTACCTGAAAGCATTCACGGTAATGATCATAAAGATGTTCACTGAACTTGGGAGAAGAATGGATGAACACCATGAGAATTTCAACAAGAGTTAGAAAATATAAAGAACCAAACAGGGCTTCCCTGGTGGCACAGTGGTTAAGAATCCGCTTTGCAATGTGAGGGACATGGGTTCGATCCCTGGTCTGGGAAGATCCCACATGCTGCGGAGCAACTAAGCCCGTGCACCACAACTACTGAGCCTGAGCTCTAGAGCTCATGAGCCACAACTACTGAGCCCTCGTGCCACAACTACTGAAGCCTGAGCACCTAGAGCCCGTGCTCTGCAACAAGAGAAGCCACCGCAACGAGAAGCCTGCACACCGCAGTGAAGAGTAGCCCCCGCTCGCCGCAACTAGAGAAAGCCCACATGCAAAAATGAAGACCCAATGCAGCCAAAAATAAAATAAAAATTTAAAAAAAGAACCAAACAGAGCTGAAGAATACAATAACTGAAATAAAGAATACACTAGAAGGAATCAATAGATTTGATGATACAGAGGAATGAGTCAGCAATCTAGAAGACAGAGTAGTGGAAACCACCCAAGATGAACAAAAAAGAAAAGAAAGAAAAAACCTTTCTTTTCTTTTCCTCTTTCTCTCTCTCTCTCTCTCTCTCTCTCACTCACTCTCACACACTCTCTCTCTCTCTTTCTCTCCCTCCCTCTCTCTCTGAAGCTTGCAGGATCTTAGTTCTCTGACCAGGGATGGAACCCATGCCCCCTGCAATGGAAGTGTGGAATCCTAACACTGGACTGCCAGGGAATTCCCAGAAAAAAAACATTTTAAATGAAGACAGTTTAAGAGACCTCTAGGACATTGTCAAGTACACTACCATTCCCATTATAGAGGGTCCCAGGAGAAGAGAGAGAGATCAGGACAGAGAACTTATTTGAAGACATAATAGCTGAAAACTTTCGTAATCTGGTAAAGGAAACAGACATCCAGGCCCAGGAAGCACAGAGTCCCAAACAAGACCAAAGAAGTCCACACCGAGACACATTATGATGAAAATGGCAAAAATTAAAGAGAGGATCTTAAGAATGGCAAAAGATGGGGCTTCCCTGGTGGTGCAGTGGTTAAGAATCCGCCTGCCAGTGCAGCAGACATGGGTCTGAACCCTGGTCTGGGAAGATCCCATGTGCCGCGGAGCAACTAAGCCTGTGCACCACAACTACTGAGCCTGCGCTCTAGAGCCTGTGAGCCACAACTACTGAAGCCCACGCACCTAGAGCCCGTGCTCTGCAACAAGAGAAGCCACCGCAATGAGAAGCCCGCATACCACAATGAAGAGTAGTCCCCGGGCTTCCCTGGTGGCGCAGTGCTTGAGAGTCCGCCTGCTGATGCAGGGGACGCGGGTTCGTGCCCCGGTCCAGGAGGATCCCACATGCAGCAGAGCACGTACCACAAAAAAAAAAAAAAAAGAGTAGTCCCCGCTCGACACAACTAGAGAAAGCCCACATGCAGGAATGAAGACCCAAGCAGCCAAAAATAAGTAAATAAAATAAATAAATTTATTTTAAAAAGAAAAAGAATGGCAAGAGAAAAGCAGCTAGTTACATACAAGGGAACTCTCATTAGGCTATCAGCTGACTTTTCAGCAGAAACTTTGCAGGCCAGAAGGGAGTGGCATGATACATTCAAAAGGATGAAAGGAAAAATTCTACAACCAAGAATACTCTACCCAGCACGGTTATCATTCAGATTTGAAGGAGAGATAAGAGTCTTACAGACAAGCAAAAGCTATTGATAAAAGAGTTCAGCACCATGAAACTAACTTTACCAATGTTAACAAGGGATTTCTCTAAGCAAAAAAAAAAAAAAAGAAAAAAGAAAAAAAGGAAAAAAATCACAATTAAAAAGATGAAAATTATAATATCTTACTGGTAAAGGCAAACATACAGTAAAGGGAGTAGGTAAACCACTTACAAAGCTAGAAGGAAGGTTAAAAACAGAAGTAGTAAAATCATTTATATCCACAATAAGTAGTTAAGGGATATACAAAATGTGTAAGATATGATGTCAACAATATTAAACATTGAGGGGGGGAGTATAAAATGTAGGATTGTTAGAATACACTCAAACTTAAGAGATCAATTTAAAATAAATCATACATACACATGTTGTTATATATGAACCTCAAGGTAACCACAAACCAAAAATCAATAATAGATAACACACACAAAAAGATCAAGGAATCCAAACATAAACACTAAAGAGAGTCATAAAATCACAAGGGAAGAGAGCAAAAGAAGAAAGGAACAAAAAAGAACTACAAAAATAACCAGAAAACAATGAACAAAATGGCAATAAGTGCATACCTATCAACATTTACTTTAAATGTCAATGTACTAAACGCTCTAATCACGAGTGGCTGAATGGATAAAAGCCAAGACCCCTATATATGTCACCTACAAGAGACGCACTTCAGATCTAAAGACACAAACAGATTGAAAGTAAGGGGATAGAAAAAGATATTCCATGCAAATGGAAACAAAAAGAAAGCTAGGGTAGCAATACTTGTATCAGGCAAAATAAACTTTAGAACAAAAACTGTAACAAGAGATAATATTACATCATGATAAAGGGATCAATCCAACAAGAATATATAACAGTTGTACATACATATGCACCCAACACAGAAGCATCTAAATACATAAAGCAAACATTAGTAAACATAAAAGGGAAGACTGACATCAAGATGGTGGAGTAGGATGCAGAACTCACCTTCCACAAACACGTCAAAACTACATCTACATGGGGAGAAGTTCTCACCAAAAACTAACTGGAGACTGGCAGAAAGACTCTTATATAACCAAAGCTGTAAGAAACATCCACACAGAATTGGGTAGGAAGGGAAGAGAAGCTATCATGTCGGGACCTGTGTCCCTGGGAGGGGACACAAAAGAGGAGGGGGATCCACGCAGGGGAGTGAATGGTTCAAGCCACATATTGGGCACCCCAGCCCTGGGGACCAACACTGGGAAGACAAGTCTTCTTAGCTACTTAGAAAATCAGTGTGACTACAGGTGGGCTGTAGGGCTGTACGAAACTTAGACTCCTCTTGTGAAGAATGCATACACACTTGCTTGCTCCCAAAACAAGGCAGAGAAAGCACATTGAGACTATCAATACACGGGACTCTAGCCAGTTTCCCGTGGCCACCCCAGAGTGGGCTCCAGCCTGAGGTGAATGTCTGCACCAGTCCTGCTTGCTACATGGTGCAGCTTCACTAGAGTGAAGGCTGCAGTGGCCGAGGGGAGTGCTCAGGTGTGAGAGGCAGAGCCAACCCAGAACCAGGACAGCATCTGAATGGGTCAAGGGCAGCCATGACTGGGGCTTACAGAGGCAGCACATCAGAATCGGTCTGGGACTATGACTGGGCCCAGGGTTGCCACAGCTCATGCCCAGATCCATTCTGAGCACCCGCTCCAGGCCCTCTAGTTCCAGTACTGCCACACTCTGGGCAAGGGTGCTAGTAGTGCTGAGAGGAGAGAGAGCACACACTTAGAGGGAACAGGGCCAGCTCGTACCAACCTTCAGGGCTTCTGCTCCAGCAACTTGGGGCACACTCCTGCCCCTAATAGGGTGGTGTTGGACCATGAGCAGAAAAGAAGCCCTGGCTCACATCTGGATCAGGCTCTAGCCCCGCTATCTTCAGTCCCACTTTCTACCAAGGTGATAGTTGCAAGCACACCCTGGTGAAAATGTGACTTGTGCTCATGTCAGATGCAGCTCTCCCACCAAAGCCACTGAGTACGTGCAGACTGTACAGGAATATTCCAACACAAGGACACTCCTTCAAGATTGCAATAGATAACTGTTTCAGGCAAGTTCATAAAGACAGAGAAAGTTAAGTAAAATAAGACAGAGGAATTTGTTTCAATTAAAGAAGAGAGAGAGAGAAACCCTGAAAAGACAACTAATGCAACACTTTACCAGATAAAGAGTTCAAAGCATTATTAATAAGAATGCTAACTGAATTAAGGAAAAGAATAGATGAAAACAGTGAGAATTTTAACAAGGAACTAGAGAATATAAAAAAGAACCAGTCAGAATTGAGGAATAATTGAAATGAAAAACACACTAGAAGGAATTAACACATATTAGGTGATACAGAAGAATGCATAAGTGACCTGGAAGATAGAATAATGGAAACCACCCAATCAGAACAGCAAAAAGGAAAACAAAATTTTAAAATGAGAGCAGTTAAAGAGCCTATGGGACAACAACAAGTGTACCAACATTCACATTATAGGGCTCCCAGAAGGAGAAGAGAGAAAGAGGTCAAAAATATATTTGATGAAATTATGGCTGAAAACTTCCCAAATTTGAAGAAGGAAATAGAGAACAAGGTACAGGAAGAACAAACGGTCCCAAACAAGATGAACCCAAACAGACCCATACCAAGATATATCATAATTAAAATGGCAAAATTAAAGAGAACTCTAAAGGCAGCAACAGGAAAAACAAAGACTAAAATACAAGGAATCCCTATAAGGCTATCAGCTGATTTTTCTGCAGACATTTTGCAGGCTAGAAGGAAGTAGCATGATATATTTAAAGTGCTGAAAGGAAAAAACCTGCTAACTAGGATATCTATACAGAAAGATTATCAAAGGAGAGATTTTAAAAAACGTTTCAGACAGCAAAAAACTATAAAAGTTCATTGATAGTAAACCTACCCTAAAAGAAATGTTAAAGGATCTTCTCTAAGTGGAAAAGAAAAGGCTATAACAAGAAGTATCTATAAAAATGGAAAAATCTAGCTAGTAAAGGCTGAGGATCAATCACTTACATAAGCTAGTACAAAGATTAAAGGAAAAAACATTGTAAAATCAACTATAAGTACAATAAACAGTAAAGAGCTAAACATGAAGATATAAAATATGACACCAAAAACAAAATGTGGGTGGGGGGATTTTTAAAACGTAGATCTTTTAGAATTCATTTGAACTTAAATGACTACCAGTTTAAAACAAGTAAATATAGTTATAGGTCAGCATATATGAACCCTGCAGTAACCACAAGTCAAAAATCTACAATAGATATATAAAACTAGAGAGAAGGTAACACAACCACACCACTAAAGAAAACCAAACCAAAGGGGGAAGAAACAAAAAGAAGAACAGAGAAGAACTACAAAAACAACCAGAAAACAAGTAACAAATGGCGATAAGTAATACATATCAAAAATCACTTTAGGGCTTCCCTGGTGGCGCAGTGATTGAGAGTCCGCCTGCCAATGCAGGGGACACGGGTTCGTGCCCCAGTCCAGGAAGATCCCACATGCCGTGGAGCTGCTGGTCTCGTGAGCCATGGCCTCTGAGCCTGCGCGTCCGGAGCCTGTGCTCCGCAACGGGAGAGGCCACAGCAGTGAGAGGCCAGTGTACCACAAAAAAAAAAAAAAAAAAAAAAAAATCACTTTAAATATCAATGGACTAAATGCTCCAATAAAAAGACAGAGTGGCTGATTAGATTTAAAAAGACTCATCTATACACTCTTTACAAGAGACACACTTCAGAGCTGAAAACACACAGACTGAGAGTGAGGGAATGGAAAAAGTGTATTTCAAGCAAATGGAAATGACATGAAGGTAGGGTAGCAATACTCAGACAAAATAAATTTTAAAACAAAGTCTATAACAAAAGACAAAGAAGGGCATTATATAGTGATAAAGGGATCAATACAAGAGAATATAACACTCATTAACATATATCCACATAATACAAGAGCACCTAATTATATAATGCAAATATTAACAAACATAAGGGGAGATATTGAAAATACAATAATAGTAGGAGACTTTAACACCTCACATCAATGGACATTCTGTCCAAACAGAAAAATCAATAAGGAAACAATGGTCTTAAATGACACCTTACACCAGTTAGACTTCATAAATATCTATTGGACATTCCATCCCCAAATAGCAGAATACACATTCTTTTCAAGTGCACATGAAACATTCTCCAGGGTAGATCACACTCTAGGCCACAAAAAAAGGTCAACAAATTTAAGAGGATAAAAATTACATCCAGCATTTTTTCCAACCACAAAGGTATGAAACTAGAAAACAACTACAGGAAGAAAAATGGGAAAAGCACAAACACATGGAGACTAACCAACATGCCACAAAACAAAACAGAACAAAAAAATGGGTTGATGAAGAAATCAAAGGGGAAACCAGAAAATACCTCCAGACAAATGAAAAGGGAAATACAACTTTCCATAATCTATGGGTTGCAGCAAAAGCAGTTCTAAAAAGAAAGTTTATAGCTTTGCAGGCCTACCTCAGGAAACAAGCAGGGGCTTCCCTGGTGGCGCAGTGGTTGAGAGTCTGCCTGCTGATGCAGGGGACACAGGTTTGTGCCCTGGTCCGGGAAGATCCCATATGCCGCAGCGGCTGGGCCTGTGAGCCATGGCTGCTGAGCCTGTGTGTCCGGAGCCTGTGCTCCGCAACGGGAGAAGGCCACAACAGTGAGAGACCCGTGTACTGCAAAAAAAAAAAAGAAACAAGCAAACTCTCAAACAACCTAACTTACCATCCAAAGGAATTATAATAAGAACAAACATAGCCCAAAGTCAGCAGAAAGAAGGAAATAAAGACCAGAGAGGAAATAGAGACCAAAAAAAAAAAGAAAAGAAAAGAAAAGATGAAACCAAGAGGTGTTTTTTTCTGAAAGACAAACAAAATTGATAAGCCTTTACCCAGGCTCATCAAGAAAAAGAGAGGACCTAATAAACAAAATAAGAAATGAAAGAGGAGAAATAACAACCAATATCACAGAGATACAAAAAAAAATTGTAAGTGAATACTATGAACAGTTATAGGCCCACAAATTGGACAACCTAGAAGAAATGGACAAATTTCTAGAAACATACAACCTCCCAAGACTGAATCAGGAAGAAATAGACAATCTGAACAGAACAATCACTAGTAATGAAACTGAGTTTGTAGTGAAATTGAGTTTGTAATTAAAAAAAAAATCCCATCAAACAAAAGTCCAGAACCAGACAGCTTCACAGGGAAATTCTACCAGACATATAAAGAAGAGCTAATTCTTATCCTTCTCAAACTGTTCCCAAAAATTGAAGAGGAGGGAACACTCCCAAATTCATTCTATGAGGCCACTATTTCCCTGATACCAAAATCAGAAAAAGACACTACAAAAGAAAATTACAGGACAATATCTCTGATTGATATAGGTGCAAAACTCCTCAACAAAATATTAGCAAGCCAAATTCAACAATATATAAAAAGGATACACCATGATCAAGTGAGATTTATGCCAGGGATGCAAGGGTGGCTCAATACCTACAAAAAATCAATGCGATACATTACACTATTTTTTTTTAAAAAAAGGGAAGGATAAAAATTACATGATCATCTCAATAGACGAAGAAAAAAATGTGACAAAATTCAACATCCATTCATATAAAATCTCTCAAAGTTGGTATAGAGGGAACATATCTCAACATAATAAAAGCCATTTATGAGAAAACTACAGCTAACATCCTACTCAGTGGTAAAAAGCTGAAAGCTTTTCTTTTAAAATTAAGAAAAGAGGAGGATGCCCACACTTGCCACTTATATTTAACATAATGTTGGAAATCCTAGCCATAGTAATCAGACAAGAAAAAGAAAAGGCATCCACAACTAGAGATTATCATACTAAGTGAAGTAAGTCAGAAAGAGAAAGACAAATACCATATGATATCACTTATATGTGGAATCTAAAATATGACACAAGTGAACCTATTTATGAAACAGAAATAGAATCAGGGACATAGAGAATAGACTGGTGGTTGCCAAGGGGTAGGAAAGGGTTGGATTGGCAGTTTGGAATTAGCAGATGCAAACTGGTATATACAGAATGGGTAAACAAGGTCCTACCGTATAGCACAGGGAACTATATTCACTATCCTCTGATAAACCATAATGGAAAAAACATGAAAAAGAATGTATATATATGTATAACTGAGTCACTTTGCTATACAGCAGTAATTAACACAACACTGCAATTCAACTATACTTCAATTAAAAAAAATTTTTTTAAAGGCATCCAAATTGTAAGGGAAGAAATAAAACTGTCACTTATTTGCATATGACATGATACTATATATAGAAAACCCTAAAGTCTCCAAAAAACTATTAGAACTAATAAATAAATTCAATAATGTTGTGGAACACAAGATTAATATTCAGAAATCTGTTGCTTTCCTATACACTGATAATGAACTATCAGAAAGAGAAAGCAAGAAAACAAGTCTGTTTAAAATCACATCAAAAAGAATAGGTGGAATAAAATTAACCAAGGAGTTGAAAGACCTATACTCTGAAAACTATGAAACACAGATAAAGGATATAGAAGGTGATACAAAGAAATGGGAAGATATCCCATGTTCATATACTGGAAGAATATTGTTAATATGTCCATAATAGCAAGGCAATCTACAGATTTAATGCAATCCTTATCAAAATACCCATGACATTTCCCACAGAGCTAGAAAAAAGAATCCTAAAATTTATATGGAACCACAGAAGACCCCAAGTTGCTAAAGCAATCTTGAAGAAAAAGAAGAAAGCTGGATGTATTACACCCTCTGACTTCAGACTATACTTCAAAGCTAAAGTAGTCAAAACAGCATGGTACTGGCCCAAAAACATACACACTGATCAATGGAACAGAATAGAGAGCTCATAAGTAAACCCACGCAATTATGGTCAACTAATCTGTGACAAAGGAGGCAAGAGTATACAATGGAGAGAAGACAGTCTGTTCAATAATTTTACTGGGAAAACTGGACAGCTGCACGCAAAAGAATAAAACTAGAACAATTTATCATACCATTTACAAAAATAAACTCAAAATGGGCTAAAGACCTATATGTAAGACCTGAAACTATAAAACTCCCAGAAGAAAACATAGGTAGGACACTTTTTTTTTTTTTTTTTTTTTTGCGGTACGCGGGTCTCTCACTGCTGCAGCCTCTCCCGTTGCGGAGCACAGGCTCCGGACATGCAGGCTTAGCAGCCATGGCTCACGGGCCCAGCCGCTCCGCGGCATGTGGGATCTTCCCAGACCGGGGCACAAACCCGTGTCCCCTGCATCAGCAGGCAGACTCTCAACCACTGCGCCACCAGGGAAGCCCCGGTAGGACACTTTTTGACATAAATTGTAGCAATATTTTTTGGATCGGTCTCCTGAGGCAAAGGAAACAAAAACAAAAATAAACAAATGGGACTAATTAAATTTAAAAGCTTTTGCACACCAAAGTAAACCACCATCAACAAAAAAAGACAGCTTACTGAATGGGGGAAAATATTTGCAAATGGCATGACTGATAAGGGGTTAATATCTAAAATATATCAACAGCTCATACAACTCAGTATCATAAAAACAAGCAACCTGGCCAGAAGGTTGTTTGTTAAATAATGGGCAGAAGACCTGAACAGACATATCTCCAAAGAAGACATACACTGGCCAATAGGAACATGAAAAGATGCTCTACGTAGCTAATCAGAGAAGTGCAATAAAAACCACAATGAGATATCACCTCACACCTCACAAAAGAAGTCTCAATAAATTTAAGAAGATTGAAATCATATCAAGCATCTTTTCTGAACACAAGGGTATGAAACTAGAAATCAACTATAAGAAAAAAACTACAAAAAACAAACACGGGGAGGGTAAACAATAGGTTACAAAACAGTAGGTCACTGATGATATCAAAGAGTAATCACAAAATACCTGGAGACAAATAAAAATGGAAACACAGCAATCCAAAATACACAGGACAGAGCAAAAGCACTTCTAAGAGGGAAGTTTATAGCAATACAAGCCTACCTCAGAAAACAAGAAAAAGCTCAAATAAACAATTTAACCTTACACCTAAAGGAACTAAAAAAAGAAGAACATCAAAACTCAAAGTTAGTAGAATAAAAGAAATAAAGATCAGAGCAGAAGTAAATGAAATTGAGACTTTAAAAAAATAAAAAAGAACAAAAGACAGCTAGTTTTTTGAAAAGACAAAAAATTGATAAGACATTAGCCAGTCTCCTTAAGGAAAAAAGAGGGCCCAAATAAATAAAATCATAAATAAAAGAGAAGTTACAACTGACACCATAAAAGAGATTACTATGAACAACTTATGTCAATAAAATGGACTACCTAGAGGAAATGGATAAATTGCTAGAAAGTAAATCAGGAAGAAATAGAAAACATGACTAGATTACCAGTAATGAAATTGAATAAGTAATAAAAGCAAAAACACTCTCCCAACAAACACAAGTTCAGGACTAGATGGCTTCATAAGTGGATTCTGACAAACATTTAGGAAGAGTTAAACCTATCTTTTTCAAATTATTCCCAAAAATTGAAGAGGAAGAAATGCTTCTGAACTCATTATAGAAGCCCAGCATCACCCTGATACCAAAACCAGACAAATGAACCACAAAAAAGAAAATTCCAGAGCAATATCCCTGATGAACATAGATGCAAAGTCATCAAAATATTAGCAAACCAAACACAATGATACATTAAAAGGATCATACACAAAAATCAAGTGGGATTTATTCCAGGGATGTAAGGATGATTCAATATCAACAAATCAATGTGTAATATACCACATTAACAAATTGAAGAATAAAAATCATATGCTCACCTCAATAGATGCAGGAAAATCTTTTGACAATATTCAACATTCATGTATGATAAAAAGTCTCCAGAGTGAGTTACAGAGGGAATATACCTCAACATAATAAAGGACATATATGACAAACCCACAGCCAATTTTTTCACTCAGTGGTGAAAAGCTAAATGCATTTCCTCTAAGATCAGAAACGACAAGTATGCCCACTCTTACCAAGTTTTTTCAACATAGTATTGGGTTGGCCAAAAAGTTCGCTCAGATTTTTCCATTAGATGTTACAAAAACCCGAGCGGACTTTTTGGCCAACCCAATATATTGGAAATCCTGGCCACAGGAGCCAGTAGAGAAAGACAAAAAATCCAAATTGGAAAGAAAATAGTAAAACTGTCACTGTTTTCAGATGATATGATACTACATATAGAAAATCTCAAAGATGATAGCAAAAAAACCTACTAGAATAAATGAATTCAGTGAAGTGCAGTATACCAAATTAATATAAAGAAATATAGCATTTCTATATACTAAAAATGAACTAATAGAAAAATATATTAAAACAATCCCATTTACAATTGCATTAAAAAGAATAATGTACCTAGGAATAAATTTAACTAAAGAGGTAAAAGACTTGTACTCTTAAAACTTTAAGAGAAATTTAAGATGACACAAACAAATATAAAGATATACTGTGCTCACGGAATGGAAGAATATATTGTTAAAATGACCATACTACCCAAGGCAATCTACAGATTCAGTGCAATCCCTATCAAAATACCCAGGACACTTTTCACAAAACTAGAACAAATAACTTTAAAATTTGTATGGAAACACAACACCCCTCGAATAGCCAAAGCAATCTTGAGTAAGAACAAAGCTGGAGGTATCACACTTCCTGATTTCAAACTGTAATATAAAGCTACAGTACCCAAAACAGTATGGTACTGGCACAAAAACAGATACCTAGATCAATGGAAGAGAATAGAGATCAAAATGAACCCACACTTATATGGGCAATAAATCTATAACAAAGGAGGTAAGACTATATAATGGGGAAAAGACAGCCTTTGCAATAAATGGTAATGGGAAAACTGGTCAGCAGCATGCTAAAGAATCAGACTGGACTACTTTCTCACACCATATACAAAAATAAACACAAAGTGGATTACAGACTTAAATGAAAGACCTGAAACCATAAAACTTCTAGAAGAAAACACAGACATTAGACTCTTTGACATCAGTCTTAGCAATATATATATATTTTTTGGATCTGTCTCCTCAGGCAAAGGAAACAAAAGCAAAAATAAACAAATGGGACTACATTGAACTAAAAAGCTTTTCAACAGTGAAGGAAACTATCAATAAAACAAAAAGATCTCCTACTGAATGGGGAGAAGATAATTGCAAATGATACATCTGATAAGGGGTTAATATCCAAATACACAAAGAACTCATGTAACTCAACATCAAAAAATCAAACAACCCAATTAAAAAAATTTTTTTATGGGCAGGAGACCTGAATAAACATTTTTCCAAAAAAGACCTACTGATGGCCTCCAGACACATGAAAAAATGCTTACCATCACTAATAATCAGGGAAATGCAAATCAAAACCACAATGAACTAACACGTCATATCTGCCAGAATGGCTGTCTTCAAGAAGACAAAAAAAAAAGTGTTGGGGAGGACATGGAGAAAAAGGGAACTCTTGGGCACTGTTGGTGAGAATGTAAATTGGTGCAGCCACTGTGAGAAACAGTGTGGAGGTTCCTCAAAATATTAAAAATGGAACTGGATATGACACAGCAATTTCACTTCCGGGTATTTATCTGAGGAAAACAAAAACACTAATTGGAAACGATATCTGCACCCCCATATTCTCTGCAGCATTACTTACAGTAGCCAAGAGATGGAAGCAGCCTAAGTGCCCATCAATAGATGAATGAATAAAGAAGACGTGGTATATTTAAACAATGGAGTGTTACTCTGCCATAACAAAATAAAATCTTGCCATTTTTGGCAATATGGATGCATGAAGAGGGTATTATGCTAAGTGAAATAGGTCAGACAGAGAAAGACTAATACTGTATGAACTCACTTATATGTGGAATCTAAAAAACAACAAAATGAAACACTCATCGATACAAAAAACAAATTGGTGGTTACCAGAGAAGAGAAGGTTGGGAGTGGGGGCAAAATAGGTGAAGGGGATTAAGAGGTACAAACCTCCACTTACAAAATAAATAAGTCATGGGCATGTAATATACAGCATAAGGAATATGTCAATAATATTGTAATAATTTTGCATGGAGATAAACGGTTACTAGACGTATGGTGATCATTTCATAATGTATGCAAATGTCAAACCATTATGCAGTACACCTGAAACTAATATTGTATGTCAGTTATGTTTCAATAAAAGATAATTAAAAATTAAATTGTATGAGAAGGTTGTGTAGCTTATATGCAAATACTATGCCATTTTATATAAGGGACTTGAGCATCCTGGGAGTTTTGTATTCACAGAGGGTCCTGGAACCAATCCCCTTCACAGACACCAAGGGACTGTATATTCAGTTGATTTTCCATAAAGGAGCCAAGGTAATTAAATAAGTTAAGAATAATCTTTTTAACAAGTGATGCTAAAACAATTGGGTATCCACGTGCAAAAAAATAAAAATGAACCTTGACCCATAGTTTCCATTATATATTTTAAAAACTTAAGATAGATTATAGACAATGTAAAAACTTAGACTATTAAACTTTTAGAGGGAAAAATAGAAAATCTTTGTGACCTTGAGTTAGGCAAAGATTTCTTAGATTCAACACCAAAACCATGATCCATAAAAGAAAAACATTGACAAACTGGACTTTATCAAAATTAACTTCTGCTTTTCAAAAGATATTATTAAGAAAATAAAAAGATCACCTACAGACTGGAGAAAACACTTGTAAAACACACATCTGATAAAGAACTTGCAACACAACATGTAAAGGCTTCTCAATAACAAAAATCCCAAGTTTTAAAAATTGGAAAAAGATTTGAACAGATATTTCATCAAAGAAGAGACACAGATGACAATCACATGAAATGAAGTTCAAAATTATTATTTATTAGGAAAATGCAGAAGAAAACCACAGTGAGATACCACTACAATACCAAGAATTGGTGAGGATGCAGAGGAAGTAAAACTCTCATCACACTTCACTGATGGGGATGAAGAATGGCATAACCAGTTTGAAAAACATTTTGACAATTTCTTATAAATGTAAATACATATTACCATATGACCCAACAATCCCACTGCTAGGTATTTACCCCAGGAAATGAAAACATGTTCTCATGCAAATCTGTACACCAGCATTCATAGCAACTTTATTCATAACCATCCAAAACGGAGGGAAGAAATTGTCCATCAACTGATCAACTGGTGAGTGGGTCAACAAGTCATGGTACATTCCATACAATGAATACGACTCAGCAGTAAAAAGGAATCAACAACCAATACACGTAATGATGTGGACAAACCTCGAAAATATTTTGCTAAGTGAAAGAAGCCAAACTAAGGCTACATACTGTATGATTCCATTTATATGACGTTCTGGAAAAAGCAAAAGTATAGGGACAGAATTCAGAGCAGTGATTGCCAAAGGCTAGAAATGGGAGGAAAGGATTGACTATAAAGGGACATAAAGGAACTCGGGGTAGTGGAATACTGTGTCTTGATTGTGATGGTGGCTACAGAACCTTATACCTTTTAAAAGCTCGTTGAGCTGTAATACCTAAAAAAAGATAAATTCTGCTGTATGTAAATCATACCGCAATCGACCTGAATTAATTAAAGTACAGTTATCTAACAAAACAAGCAATATGCTAATAGGAAATAAATGAATAAATCTAACAAAAGATATGTAAGACCTTCTTGAAAAATTTGTATAACTATTGAAATTTATTTAATTTTACACCATGGTCATGGACGGAGACTTAATATCATAAATATGTCAATTCTCCTCAAATTAGTCCATGAATGCATACCATTCCAATAAAAATCCCAAAAGGTTTTGTCATGGAAATAGGCAGATTCTAAAATGCAAATGGAGGAGAAAAACACCTAGACTAAATGAGATTTTGAAGATCCAAAATTAGATGAGGGTTTCACATACCAGGTCTCACATACTGATACTAATTAAAAAGTTATTGAAATTAAGAAAATGTGGCTTTGGCACAAATAGAGCAATGAGAAGAGAGCCTAGGAATGGAAACTTTATATATTAGAGAGATGGCATTATAATTCAGTGGGGAAGGATGGCAAGGACAAGTGGCTATCCATCTGGAAATACTTAAATTCCAACTTTACACCTTACACAAAAAACAGTTCTAACTGGATGAAAAACTTAAATATGAAAAGGAAACTTGTAGTTTTTAACATAAAATACAGGAGGCTGTCTTTATGACCTTAAGAGTAGGACAGGGGCTTCCCTGGTGGCGCAGTGGTTAAGAATCCACCTGCCAATTCAGGGGACCCGGGTTCAAGCCCTAGTCCGGGAAGATCCCACATGCCGCGGAGCAACTAAGCCCGTGCGCCGCAACTACTGAGCCTGCGCTCTAGAGCCCGTGAGCCACAACTACTGAAGCCCACGTGCCTAGAGCCCGTGCTCCGCAACAAGAGAAGCCACCGCAATGAGAAGCCCTCGCACCGCAACAAAGAGTAGCCCCCACTCGCCGCAACTAGAGAAAGCCCGTGTGCAGCAACGAAGACCCAACGCAGCCAAAAATAATAAATAAATAAAATAAATGAATTTTTAAAAAAAGAGTAGGACAGGATTTCTTAAAAAGACACAAAGGGTTTGATGAATCTGAGGTCAGATTTAAATTTCTATAGTACAAAAGTAAAGGGAAATAACAAGCCACTGACAGAAAAAGGACATTTGTAACATATATGATTGACAAAGAATTCAAATTTCAAACATCTAATGAATGGCAAACCAATTTAGAAATAGGAAACTATGTTACCAAACCTGGCTCATTCGCTGGACAGGCAGCAGGCCAAACACTGAGACGCCGAAGTTTGCAGCAGAGAAAAACTGTATTCACGAGGCGGCCAAGCCAGGAGAGGAGAGAATGGATCTCAAATCTGTCTCCCGGAAGGGGAGGGGCACAGGATACTGATGGGATAAAGCTGAGGCATGGAGGGCACAGGGAAAGGTAATAAGGTGATCGGAGAAAAGAAAAAGTGAGGCAATTGTCCTTCTTCACAGGTGCAACTAAGCTGTGGCTTCTTCATGGGACACATGTTCAGAAAATGATGGTGTTACCATGCTCTGATCGTGGAGTTCTGGGCCCTCTGGCATCTAAAGGTCCCTGAGTGGATACTCACGCATGCCCAGGTGAGGGTCAGTAGTCTTAGTCTCATCTGGCTCAAGCTCGAACTGGACACAGCTGACTCCAAGTTACTAAAAAAACAACTTGGGCAAATATCTTTATTATTTAGGCTGCATGAAGCTTGGAAGACCCGCAAACCTTCTGCAGCAGCAGTTAAAGTGAGCTTGAGCAGTGAGCGCAGGTTACAGGTGTACTGGATCTAACTAATGATTACTCCTGGTCTCCAATATTCACAAGATCAATACAAAGAGGCAGTTCACAGAAGAGAAAACCAAAATGGGCGAAACATGAGACGTGCTCTTCTCTCTAGCACTCAAGGACATGTCAATGAAAATCGTCATTTTCACCCACATCAGATTGGTAAAAATTTAAATGTTGGAGGCAAAGTGAACAGTGGTGGGAGCGTGTCTTGGTACTGCTTGGAGAACAATTAAATATAATCTCCAAAAGTTCAAAGTGCACACACTCTGTGACCCAGAAATTCCACTTTTAGGTATATACACTAGAGAAACTCTTGCACACGTACCCAAAGAAACATAGAAAAAAGTGTTTATTACAGCAGTATTTACAATAGTCAAAGACTGAGAATAACGTAAATGTCCATCAATAGGAGAATGAATAAGTGGATCATGGTAAATGTTCACACTGAAATATTTAACAGCATTTAAAATGAATGAACTCCAGTTCATCTATCAACACTGGATAAACCTCTCAAAATCATGGTGTAAAGTTAAAAACGGTTCTGACCCCAATTCCAATGAGTGTGGTGTGAGGGTGTTCAGACACCAACTGAGAATAACTCAATTCTGACACTATCTACTTCGAGACAGGGTCAGATTCCACAGGGTAAGGACTCAGTCCTGCAAGACTACTCCTCCCACCATACCACCACTTCAGACGCCAATCACAAGTTCAGGTTGTCACCTGGGCTCCTGACCCATCAGCTATAGATCAGAGGCGCCAACATCCTCAGGTGTGATTAATTTGCTAGATCGGCTCACAGAACTCAGAGAAACATTTTGCTTCCTGGATCACCAGTTTATTACAAAAAGATATATAACTCAGGAATGGCCAGATGGAGAAGATGCCAGGGCAAGGTAGGGGAAAGGGCAGGTATCTCCCATGCTCTCTTGGAGCACTCTCCCATCCACCTCCACATGTTCACCAACCCAGAAGCCCTACAAGCCCCAGCCTTTTGGGGTTTTATGGAGCATTCATTACATAGGTATGGTTAAATTTTGGTGGTTGGTGATTAATTCAACCTCCAACCCCTCTGCTCGCCACAGAAATCAGGGGGTAAGGTCATGGTTCGTTCCTCTGGCAACCAGCCCCCATCCTGTGGCGCTTTCTAAAAGTCACCTCATTAATATAAACCCAGCTGTGGTGAAAAGGGGCTTGTTATGAATAACAAGATGCCCATTTCACCTTTATGGCTCTGAAACAATTTCAAGAACTGAGGACAAGAGACCAAATATTATAACAAAAGATGCTCCCTATTGCTCTCATGGCTCAGGAATTTCCAAGGGTTTTGGGAACTGTGAGTCAGGAACTGTGGAGGAAAACCACATATATATGAGAAATATGTTTTGGTCATCCAAAGGACCAAATATATATACTTCTTATCAATCACAATATTGCAAGAATAGGAGGCAAGTTGCAAATGAATGTATCCTGGAAGATACCTTGCATCCATCATCCAGTCCCCAGGGGCCCAAAGCTAAAGCCTGGGCTTTAGCCAGCCTCCAAATCTCTGGTGACAAGAGGCAAAGCCTGGGCCAGAGCAGGATGGAGATCAGACGAGACCTCTGCATAAAGCCAAGACCCCTAAATCACTGACCCTCTGACAGTGAGCCAGAAGAAAAAGAACTGCCATGAAGGGGGAGGTAGTAGAGATTGATTCTTCAGCCATAGCCTTAGAGAAAAGCATGAAAAATAACTTCCCTCAGAGCATCCCTAACCCTCACCCACACTCTCAAGGGTTTAGGCCCGAATTCACAATGCCTGTGAGCCTTAAAAAATACAAAGCTGAAATTTTCATTTAAAGTGACCCTCGATAGGTAGCATACCTGCACCCAGTGATGTAAACACAGATCCCCTCTGGAGGAAGGCACTTACATCTAGGTCTCAAAGAATTCCCACAGATTAAGTTCCAAGTAAGATGAAATACCAATTTAAAAACACAAGAAAACAAGTGATCATGAGCAAAAGAACTACAGAAACAACTGCAAAGTTAGGTCTTCAAAGACTGCTGCTATTAGTATTAGATGGTATTGTTCCTAAATCAATAGGTTTAAAGAAATGAAAGAAGATACTGGAAGGATGATGAAACAAGAGAATGTAAAACTGACCAGGCAGATTTGGGGGAAGAAAACAAATAGAAACTCTACAAATGTAAAATAGAAAAATTGAAACAAAAGAGTCAATGGGTACATGAAACAGCAAATTAAATACAGCTGGAGATAAAATTTGTGGGTTGGCTTAAGATAGGTCCAAAGACATTGTCAGAATGCAGCATGGATGCACAGGGAGGGAAAATATGAAGGGAAAAAAAGTCAAACGTAAAAGAGTAAAAAAGTCTGATGTGTCTAACTGCTGTATAGCACAGGGAACACTACTCAATACTCTGTAATGGCCTATATGGGAAAAGAATCTAAAGAAGAGTGGATATATGTATATGGATAACTGATTCACCTTGCTGTACACCTGAAACTAACACAACATTGTAAATCAACTATACTCCAATAAAATTTTTTTAAAATTCTTCTGTGTCTAATAATACGAACTTCAGAAAGAGAGATTAGAGAAAATAGGAAATAAGCACTATTTGACAAGACAATGAACTTTCAGGAAGCCCAATAAATTCACCAAGCACGCATAATAAATAAAAAGAAGTCCACAATTATAAACATTCTAGTCTAACTGTAAAATACCAAAGACAAAGAGGAGATGTTAATAGCAGGCAAAATGAAAAATCAGTATCTACAGAATGAGCCAGCTACCTCCTCACTGGAACCCAGAAGAAAGTGCAGTGTTATCTCTAAACTGTTAAGAAAAAAAGTCAACCTAGAATTATTTACACAGATAAATTATTTTCAAGAACACTAGCAAAATAAACGCATTTCCAGACAAAATAAAAGTAACAGAAGGAAGTAAGGTCTGAGGTGCAAAAGGGAATGGTGAGAAAAAAGAAGCAAGGATGTAGGTAAATCAGAAGTAATACAGAGCTTTGGAGAAATGTCTATTTAGGTCTTCTGCCCATTTTTTGATTGGGTTGTTTGTTTTTTTAATATTGAGCTGCATGAGCTGTTTATATATTTTGGAGATTAATCCTTTTTCTGTTGATTCATTTGCAAATATTTTCTCCCATTCTGAGGGTTGTCTTTTCATCCTGTTTATAGTTTCCTTTGCTGTGCAAAAACTTTTAAGTTTCATTAGGTCCCATTTGTTTATTTTTATTTCCATTACTCTAGGAGGTGGGTCAAAAAAGATCTTGCTGTGACTTATGTCAAAGAGTGTTCTTCCTATGTTTTCCTCTAAGAGTTTTATAGTGTCTGGTCTTACACTTATGTCTTTAATCCATTTTGAGTTTATTTTTGTGTATGGTGTTCGGGAGTGTTCTAATTTCATTCTTTTACATGTAGCTGTCCAGTTTTCCCAGCACCGCTTATTGAAGAGACTGTCTTTTCTCCCTTGTATATCCTTGCCAACTTTGTCATAGATTAGTTGACCATAGGTGCGTGGGTTTATCTCTGGGCTTTCTATCCTGTTCCATTAATGGCCAAGAGGCACATGAAGAGCTGCTCAACATCACTAATTATTAGAGAAATGCAAATCAAAACTACAATGAGGTATCACCTCACACCAGTTAGAATGGGCATCATCAGAAAATCTACAAACAACAAATGCTGGAGAGGGTGTGGAGAGAAGGGAACCCTCTTGCACTGTTGGTGGGAATGTAATTTGATACAGCCACTATGGAGAACAGTATGGAGGTTCCTTAAAGAACTAAAAATAGAACTACCATATGACCCAGCAATCCCACTACTGGGCATATACCCAGAGAAAAACATAATTCAAAAAGACACATGCACCCCAATGTTCATTGCAGCACTATTTACAATAGCCAGGTCATAGAAGCAACCTAAATGCCCATCGACAGAAGAATGGATAAAGAAGATGTGGTACACATATACAATGGAATATTAGTCAGCCATAAAAAGGAACGAAACTGGGTCATTTGTAGAGACGTGGATGGACCTAGCGACTGTCATTCAGAGTGAAGTAAGTCAGAAAGGGAAAAACAAATATCGTATATTAATGCATATATGTGGAATCTAGAAAAATGGTACAGATGAACCAGTTTGCAAGGCAGAAATAGATACACAGATGTAGAGAACAAATGTATGGATACCAAGGGGGGAAAATGGGGGGGGGGGGGAGTGGTGGTGGTATAAAAAAAAATACCTGTATTAAAAAAATTTAATTTAATTTAAAAAATAAAATAAAATACAAAAAAAAGTAATACTGAGCTTATAAAACAGTACCAATGATGTCTAATTTGTGGGACTGAAAATATCAAGGTAGTAAAGCAATTATACTCCAATAAAGGTGTTAAAAAAAGAAAATATCAAGGTAGGAGTCCCAGGTCTGGTTAAGATGAGTAAATATACATGAAGCAACAATTGGAAGACCCTGAAAAGTAAGGAATAGCGGACAGATTGGAGAGAGAAATCAAAGCTCATGGAAGGTATGGCAGTGGGTTTATGGTTTGGTTTGGTTTCGTTTCCTCCCGTACCTCTCAGCTCAGACTCAGAGCATCCTGAACCCCAGAACTGCAGAGCAGGCACAGGAAGAAAAAGCTCCAGCAAAAACCCTCCTTATCCGATCAGAGGACAACTACAGAGAGAGTAGAAGGAGAACCCTGGTTTTATTTTGTAATCCTACCCAGCTCTGCCCTGAGGTAAGACCCAAAGACGCACTCTCATGGCAGCAGTGGTAACCCAGCTCTAGCGGCCGCCATGCTCACCCGGACAGAAACTAGGACAGAGGAAAACATCCTTCTCCCTGACCACAGAAACTAAGAAAGAGAGCCCTTGTTGTTGAAAGAGCCTGGGAGGCACCCCCCTTGCTTTTTTCTCTCCCCTCCCTCTCACTGCTTCCCCTAAAGGCAGATGCAGTTACCAGAAGTGCGTGCAAGAAGTGATGAGGAAGCTAAAACCTCGGCCTTCTATCTTTAAGAGGAGGAAGCTTGAAAGAGGAATTGCATCAGCTGCGTATGGAGCCCATGTCCAAGATACGCACACATGGAACTGATCCTAAAAACATACTAAAGGCTTCGAGAACTAAACTGTGCTGTAGATCCCCACTCGGTCCCAGGGTGGCCCATGGGCAGTGGAGGGGCAGGGGGAGAAGGAGAGGAAGGGGGTGGGATGCACACAGAGGAAAGATCCAAACTCCACAGCCAAATTTTTGAAAATGGAAATGGCTTTGGAATCACAGCCCACAGAAGGCATGTGGGACTTCGGGCTGAAGTTAGCCCAACTTGCTGCCAAAACAGAGAAATCAACACTCTCCGAAGATTGTAATAGGACCCAGCATCTCACAGAGCAATAGTTAAAATGTCCAGGATGTAATCCAAAATTACTTGAGATAGAAGGAGACAGAAAAATCTCAACAACCCGCAAGGCAAAAGACGCACACCTCGAGATGACACAAATGTAGGAATTGTTAGCCAAAGACTTTGACACGGCGATGACAACCTTGTTCCACGAAATAAAGGTGAACAGTCTTGAAGTGGATGGAAAGACAAACATCTTAGCAGAAAATATAACCCATAAGAAAGAGCCAAGTGAAAACTTCAAAACTGACAGACATGATCTTGCTGAAACAAAAAGCTAATTGGAAGAGTTCAGAATTGAGATGACAGAGGAAAGAGTCAGTAAACTTAAAAACAGATCAAAAGAAACTATCCAGCTTGAACAGCCAGGAAAAATCAGATTTATAAAAATGAACAGAGCCTTAGAGACCCAGGGGACAAAATAAAAAGGTCTAACGTATGTGTCATCGGAATTCCGGAAGAAGAGGAGATAGAGATCAATGCAGAAAACAATATTTGAACAAACAATGGCTGCAAACTTCTCAAATACTTGAAAGAGATCAATTTAAAGATTTAAGAAGCTCAGTGAACTCCAGACAGGATAAACTCAAAACCACCTCCAGACGCAGCATAATCAAACCACTGAAAGCTAAAGATAAAGAGAGAAATCTTGAGAGCTGCCAGAGAATCACAAAGCATTACACACAGGGGACAATAATTCAAACAAATGCAGATTTCTCATCAGAAAGCCTGGAGGACAAGAAGACAGCCGAGCTCCATGTTTAAAGTACTGAACGAAGAGCGCTGTCAACCCAGATTCTACATCCAGCAAAAACATCCTTCAGTTATGAAGACGAAATAGATATTCTCAAATGAAGGAAAACCGAATGGACTCACGGCCAGCAAACCTGCTCTAAAAGAGACTCTAAAGGAAGTTCTTCACAGGGAAGAGAAACGATACCGCAGGGAAACTTGGAACTTCAGGGATGCAGGATGAGCAACAGAAATGGTAATTATTTAGGTGAATAGAAAAGGTTATTTTCTCCTCTTAAATTCTTTAAAATATATATGACTATCAAAAGCAAAAATTATAACATTACTGGTGAGATTTTCCATGATTATAAGTTTAATACATATGATAATTACAACATAAAGTGAAGAGTAAAGAGAACTCTATGGTTGTAAGTTTTCTTCATGTCACTTGAAGTGGTAAAATATTAATTTTAACTGAACGGAAAAATTAAGTACGTATATTATAATCCCTGGAGCAACCACTAAAAAACTACGCAAGTTTCCTTCAGTAAATGGTGCTGGGAGAATTGGATATCTACATGCAAAAGAAAGAAGTTTTTGTCTGGGGTAATGGAAAAGTTTTGCAGATAGTGGTGATGGTTGTACAACATTGTGAGCGTAAGTAATGCCACTAAACAAAAGGCTAAAATAGAAAATGTTGTGTTATGTATATTTTACCACAAGTTTAAAAAATTAATAATGTATACCAAAACCATAGAATTATACACTTGAAGTGAGTGAACTGACACTACTATATATAAAATAGCTAACTAATAAAGACCTACTACACAGGGAACTCTACTCAATACTCTGTAATGACCTACATGGGAATAGATTCTAAAAAAGAGTGGATATATGTATATGCATAACTGATTCACTTTGCTGTACACCTGAAACTAACACAACATTGTAAATCAACTACACTCCAATAAAAATTAATTAAGAAAAATAAAGACAGCAGGCACACTTGTTGAATGACAAAAAATTTGTTGAAATAAATAAAAAACAAATGAGTGAACCGTATGGTATGTGACTCATAGCTCAATAAGGCTGATTTCTTTTAATGGGACCAAAAAATCTTAACTACATATACTGGGAAATGAAAAGATGCACTCTTAAATAACTCTTGGATCAAAAAGAAATTAAAAGAGAAATAACAAACCCCTTAAGAAGCGATAAGAAGGAAAACACATCACCAAAACCTTGGACACAATGAGCATGTATGCAGAGGAAAGTGTCCTGCTTAAAGGCATTCACTATTAAAGAACAGAGATGAAGAATAAAATACATAAAGGATGAGAATAAAGTGTGGGAATTTGGCAGAGACTCTTACGTGTTCCTCAAGATCTAGATACCTTTCCTACCAGACACACAGAAGTGTGGACCCCTAGGTACATGCTTTCATGTATTTTTAACGGTTAATTTTTAACAGAATACTAAAGAGTTGGAAAAAATATTGAAAAATTGAAAAGGAGGTCTATTAAAACTCACAACACTATTTTAAGTTTAAAGACTGTATTTACACCCAAACCAGAATTTATTATAATTTTACCTTCCTGGCTTTAATGGAAGCAAACATCAACAAGACACTCAAAACCTACTGAGTTTTTTTGGCATCCCCTGAAACCTTCAGTCTGAGATGAGTGCCTCGCTTGCCTCACCCTAATCCTGTTCCCACATCTAAACACATTTCCTAGCCTCTCATACAGACGGAGGTGGGTCAGACAATTGATTTCTGGCTGATGAAGTGTAAAAGGAAGTGAAGTATGTAACCTCCACAAGAAGTGCTGTAAAAACCTCTTGTGCAATCCTCCAAGCTCTGTCTCCCATTTGCCAGGTGAATGGAGAGGACCCTAAGGAACCAGAGGAGGTGAAGCTGTGAGACAGAAGGAGCCTGGGTCCCAGAATCACTGATGGAAGGAGAGATGCCCAGGAAGCCTTTGACCAGGAACATCCACACTGGAATGTTATAGGATCCAGGACGGAACTTCCATTGTGCTCAACCACTGGCATTTTGGGCTGTTTGTTACACAGTCGTAAGGATTTACTTTACCCGGTACACTTCAGATCCAAGAATGAAGAAATACAGTTGCAGGATTCCCTGGTGGCGCAGTGGTTAGGAGTCCGCCTGCCTTTGCAGGGGACACGGGTTCGTGCCCCGGTCCGGGAAGATCCCACAATGCCGCGGAGCGGCTGGGCCCGTGAGCCATGGCTGCTGAGCCTGCGCGTCCGGAGCCTGTGCTCCGCAGCGGGAGGGGCCGCAGCAATGAGAGGCCAGCGTACCGCAAAAAAAAAAAAAAAGAAGAAAAAGAAAGAAATACAGTTGCCATTTCTTTGGTTGACTGTAGACCCCTTTCCTTCCTGTCTACATTTTCCAGTCTACATTGCGGCTCTGCTATCGTGCAGCGGTAGTTTTTCAGCAAAAATTAGGACAAAAATCTGCTGATCAGGGCCTCCCTGGTGGTGCAGTGGTTAAGAATCCGCCTGCCAATGCAGGGGACAAAGGTTCGAGCCCTGGTCCGGGAAGATCCCACATGCCGTGGAGCGACTAAGCCCGTGGGCCACAACTACTGAGCCTGCGCTCTAGAGCCCACGAGCCACAACTGCTGAAGCCCACGCACCTAGAGCCCATGCTCCGCAACAGGAGAAGCCACCACAATGAGAAGCCCATGCACCACAATGAAGAGTAGCCCCCGCTCGCAGCAACTGGAGAAGGCCCATGTGCAGCAACGAAGACCCAACACAGCCAAAAATCAAAATAAATAAATATATATATATTTTTTAAAAATCTGCTGATCATGTCTCCCTATCTACCACACATTTGCCAACAGTGAATTCAGACTCGGATATGAAGCGGGTGGGTCTTGGCTGGAAACAGGTGGCTCTCTCAGATGAAGGCAGTTGGAAGAGAGCTGAAGAAAGGGATGCTTAGATAGGAAGGGGTGGGCAGGGTATAGAAGCACGCTAAGAGACAGGGTGGTGGCCTCAGGCCAGTCCAGCAAGTCTGCTTTTATACCTGCAGTCCTGGGGAGGGGGAGGGGAGGGGGAGGGGAGGGGGAGAGTGTGTGCTGTCGGGGGAAGGCTGCTTCATTCAGGCAAGAGGGATCCTACCCTGGCCCCAGGCTCTGGAAAGCCTTGAACATAAACACACGAGCGAGGGACTTCCCTGGTGGTCCAGTAGTTAAGACTCCGAGCTCCCAGTGCAGGGGACCAGGGTTCGATCCCTGGTCAGGGAACTAGATCCCACATGCCACAACTAAGACCTGGTGCCGCCAAATAAATAAATAAATATTTTAATTAATTAATTTATTTTTTGGCTACGTTGGGTCTTCGCTGCTGTGCACGGGCTTTCTCTAGTTGCAGCAAGCAGGGGCTACTCTTAGTTGCATTGCGCGGGCTTCTCATTGTTGTGGAACACGGGCTCTAGGCATGTGGGCTTCAGTAGTTGTGGCACGTGGGCTCAGTAGTTGTGGCTCGTGGGCTCTAGAGCACAGGCTCAGTAGTTGTGGTGCACGGGCTTAGTTGTTCCGTGGCATGTGGGATCTTCCCGGACCAGGGATCAAACCCGTGTCCCCTGCATTGGCAGGCAGATTCTTAACCACTGTGCCACCAGGGAAGTCCCACCTTCTTCACTTTTAGAAACAAAATTCACCAATTTGTACTGAGGAACATTGCTTTTTGTTTGTACCTAATTAATTTTCTACAGAGATCACAGTTTAATAAAGTCCCATGACAGATTGTGTCCCGGGGGCAAGCACTGGGGGTGTGGGCCACTCCCAGTTTTCAGATATCATCCCCGGATTTTGGAGATGCCTTTCTCTCCTTCGGTCCTTGGTGTCGCCACCCTCACTCACTCATCTCTGCAGATACAAACTCCCTCCCTGCTCCCCTGGGGTCTCATCTGCCCTCACATGCTTGTGTTCATTTCAGCGTTAACTCTTTTCATCACAATTTTGCTTTGTCCTTCAGTGGATCACTCTAGAGCCATTGGTCCAGTTTTGTGAATCAGGAATGTAATGAAGCCCAATAGTAACACTAAAAAATTGACAGGGGAGGTAGAGATTGAAGCGATGTGTCTACAAGCCAAGGGATGCGAGGATTGCCAGGAGCACTGCAGCTGGAAGAGGCAGGGCAGCGTCCTCTCTGAGAGGCTTCAAAGGGCATATGACCCTGATGACATCGTGATGGTGGATTCTGGCCTCCAGAATTGTGACAATAAATTTCTAATGTCTTAAACCGAAAACAGATAAATACCAGGGACCAGTGACATGCAATGACGTGAAGTTTTGTGGGCTGTGATGAACTGTATCCAGTGTTCAGGACCTTAACTGAGATCCATTTGCCAATTCAGGACTTGCAAGCAAATTATCAGCCTTTCAGAGTGAGAGATTACTAAAAAGATATTACAGAGAGAGAGAGAGAGAGAGAGAGGGAGGGAGGGAGGAAGGAAGGGAGTGAGGGGAAAGAGAAAGAAAAAGGAGGATTTTTATATCAATCATAATTCATCATAAATTTGAATTCTGTGAAATACACATAAATAAGATAATTTTGTGGCTTTTTATCCTAAATTTGCCAAGCAACCTGAGGATCGCTGGGGAGACCCCACAGACAGGGATGTGCTGGAGCTGACTGTTAAATTTGGGGGAATGTTGCAAGCCAGTTGTTAAACACAGCCATTATTAAAAATTAAATAATATGTGCACAACAGTGTGAGTGCACTTAATGCCAGTGAACTGTACACTTAAATGGTTAAAATGGTAAATTTTATGTTATGTATATTTTACACAACAAAAAAAAATCAAGAAAAAATAAAATAATATAAACTTACAATTAAATTATATTAAAAATGAGGGAAGCTCATCATTTCCTACTTCTTTCACCATATTTCACTACTACATATGCTCTCTAGGTTACTGTGCTATTGTATTCTCACGGTGGGAAGGCTGTACAATGACACATGCTGTACATTTCCTCCTGACCCACATTCAGTGATTTCACATTGGTAGTTGTATTATCTGCTCAGGCTGTCAGACCAAAATAGCACAGACAGGGTGGCTAAAAAACAGAAATTTATTTCTCAGTTCTGGAGGGTGGGAAGCCCAAGATCCAGGTGCTGACAAGGTAGGTTTTACTCTAAGGCCTCTTTCCCTTGGCTTGTAGGCGGCCGCCTTCTTGCCCTGTGTTCACAATGGCCTCTGAGTGTAGACTTGTGGAGGAGGCAAAGGGGGCACTCTGGGGTCACTTCTCATGAGGACATTACTCCTATTGGGCCAGGGCCCCCTCCTCATGACCTCATTCAACCTTAAGCATTTCCTTAGGGACGCATCTCCAAATACAGCCACACTGGGAGTTAGGGCTTCAACATATGGATTTGGAGTGAGGGGGGCACACAAACAGTCGGTCCATACAATAGTTAAGTTGACACATGGAAATTGGAAAAGCCTATAAATCAGGACTCCTTTTCTAGAGATGGTTTGGTGAACACTTACCAGCACACTGCTCTGAGGGGAAGTGCAGACAATGATCTCCTGGTCCCATTCTTCTGAGTATCCTTCACTTCTCCCAGCCTGGGAGCTCAGCAAGGTCAGGGGTCAGCCTTTGATCCCCAGTTCTCAGCCCTCTGCTCTCATCTCCTAGAAGCGCAATCAGCATTTGTCAGATTGACCAGGAGCTGAAATGCATCCTGGTGGCATGAAAAGGAGGCTGACAAGAGAGGAAGTCTCGGTCCCAAAAGATGAAACTTGTGAATATGACAGAAGCAGGAACTACAGACACAGCCTCTGGAGTTGACTGTGGGACGGATGACTTCCCTTCCCTGAGCCTTGGGTTTCTCATCTGTAAAGTGGGGGTAGTAACAGTACCTCCCTTGGAGGGTCCCAGTGAGGACAGGATGAGGTAACACAGAGGACCCTGCACACGGCCTGGAAAGCTACATGGATCATCACACAGATACCTATCCTTTAAAGATCTCTCCTTCTTCCATAAACATTCAGTCAGCACTGACTGTCCCACTCACTGTGCCACGTGACAAGGACCCCCTGAGCCAGTGTCCCAATCAGTCCTCAAGCTTCTCCCTGTGCAGAAGGAAGACAACACAGAAAAGGGAAGCGTTGGCTGTTAACGGGGCCAGAGGGCTGTTGACCTTCGTCACTGCATGGGGAAGTGGTAGGGAGCACGGGCTCTGGGCTCAGACCCAACGCCACAGCGGACATTTACATGTGATGTGACCTCAGTTAAATCTCATCATCTCACTCGGGACCTGAGTTTCTTCCTGCATAAAAATGAGGATCAAAATAGACCCTGCTTACCTCCTGGAGCTGCTGGGAGAGTTAAGAGCTATTTTAAAACATAACCTGGATGTGTTTTAATCAGGTATGGTAAGACACACATGCAAATGACTGTTATGAAGGAAGCAGTTTATGTTCACAAAACCATAAAAACAAGATGCCCAGCACTCCACGCAGGGCCATGCAGGGAGGCACCAGGGTCAGTCAGGAGGCAGAGGGAGGGAGGGGGAAACATGGGCAGGAGGCTTTGTTGTAGGTTCTGTGAGAAAGACAAGGCAAGGGAGAGCAGGCAGGTTTAGGATCAGCTGGTATGAATAATGTCTGCGGGCTCTGGGGATTAGGGGCTGTCCCTAGTTGCCTGGTACCTGGCCCTGGGATGAATATGGCAGAAGAACATGGGCCTCCTGGAGCATAAGAGCCAGATGGAGGAGGTGGTGGGGAGTGTGGGCTCTGGACTGGCTGGTTTGCATATGACAGGTGAGCTCCTGGGCACGTCCATTGCTCTTCTAAGAACTGGCAGCCCTGGGAGGGACAGTCTCTCCCCGGTCAGTGAGGCCCCAGATGTCAGAGCATCAAGAATACAGCAAATAAGAAAACATGGCCAACACGAGTGCAAAGCACCTGACACACAAGAAGCGGGAGATGTCATCCCTGCCTGTTTCAACTTTGTGGGGCCTGGGTCTCCCTCTACTTGCCTCACATAGTGAAGCAAGCTGAGAGTCTTCCCTTCCCAGCTGGACACTAGTTCCTGGAGGGCTCACTGCACGCCTGCACCCAACCAGGGCAGGAGAAGCCTTCTCTGGGCCCCTCCCTGCCTGCAAAACAAGAGGAAGTAAACAGAGTGCTGATGTCAACAGAGGCCCGTGGACAACCCATGGGAAAGAGCAGAGACCAAGACCTTGCCCTTCGTCCCTCCCCCTTCCCTGTGCTCTTTCTTTGCCTCATGTGTCCTGCCTCACCTCAGGGACCACACTCACATCCCTCCTGCCTTTGTTTCCCCAGACCCTGAGAAGGGGCCAGCTGAATGAAGCACAATGAATGACCCCCCAGGATGGGCTGTGGAAGGAAGGGGAAGTGAGGGAGGTTAACGGGGGTGGTTGGTGGGGGAGGGGCAATCTTGGGTAAGCGCCAAGCTCACGAGGCAGACAGACCTGAGTGCGGTCCAAATCCAGACCCGGAGGGAACCAGAGTAAGTGAGGTCACCTCCCTGTGAACTTTGAAAGATGCTTGGGCTGAATTGGTGACAGGAGTTCATCCTCCCTTCCCCCAACAGGAATGGGAGAGTTTGGGACTCTCCATGACATTAAGGCTCTGGGCCTCAGTTTCTTCCTGGGAAAATTAACATAAGGATACATCACCACAGAATGTTATAAAGCTGAAAATGAGAAAATGCAGGTTTAGGGCTTGACTCAGATAGGAGGGTTCCATGAAAGTGCAGAATCTGTCCTCTGAGGCCTATAAGTGCAGGCACATAGAGAAAGCCAGGACTACCTGGCTGGCCATGAGAGAACTGTGGAAAACATCTATTAGGATTGGGAAAAAAACTGAGAAAAGGAAAAAGGAAGTTCAAATCATGTCCTCCCACCCCCATGGTCCATTCTGTGAACCAATGCCAACGCCATCCTGGAGAGCGGGTGAGCAGAGCCTCCATCCCAGCCAGCCCTGGGGGGCCACCAAAGTTCCCAGCCCCCAATCTCTCACCCCGCCCACCACCAGTCACAGGCGGGCAGGGCCTCCATCAGAGAGGGTCCCAGGGACTGTCAGCTGGATGCCTCATGACTGCTCTGACCTTCATCCCCTCTGTCCAGGGAAGGCTCTGGATGAGCCAGGCTTGCACAGCTGCAGATGGAACCCCCTGAGAAGCGTTATTAAATACAGCCTCCGGGCTCACCCCGCAGGGCTCTGCACTCACAGGGTGAGGCCCAGAGATTCTGTGGTGCAGCCAGCAGGAAGCATCCAGAAGGAGCAGAAGGCTCTGTGGGCTCAGCAAGACTGGAGTTCAAGTCCTGGACCCACCACCTCAGAGTCCTGGATGTGGGGCAGGGCGTGTCTGAGCCCCGGTGTCCTCCTTGTAGAGTGTGAGGACAGAGGGCCCTGCAGATCCAGTCCCGCATCTCTGGGTGGAGGCGTGGCCTCCAGAAGGCCCACCCTCTGGGTAGGTGGGAACCTGCACCCACCCTCACCTCACCTCAGGGAGGGTGTGAGACTGCACACAGGGAGCAGAGCAGGGCGGGAGGGGCCTGGTGGGCCTTGGTTCTGCCTGGGGATGAAGAGGGGCACTGCAGTGTCCCCTACCTGCAGAGAGAGAGACCACCAGCATGCTGGGTGCCCCTGGTGCCTGGGCTGGGGGCTGAGGCTTGACCACCAGCATCTCCCTCCTCCTCCTCTCTAAGGGGCTGTAGCTGGGCAGGGACTCAGGGCCGTGGACCTCTCCCTGAAGGAGCCTGAACTGGTCCTGCTGTCACCCCTTTCCCTGGGAGGAGAGAGACACTCAGAGAAGCAGAGAAAAGGAGAGAGAGACACACAGAGACACAGACTGACTCCTAAGGAGATGCCAAGCGGGTGGCAGAGGCAGGGAGCTGAGGGAGAGAGGAGAGGCCCCAGCTGGCCCAGGTCAGGACCAGCCCCTCAGTGTGCAGAGCGGGGCAGGGAGCCCTAGATCATTGTTCCCTTTGCACTGACCACAGAGAGGCCCTTTTGCAATATAGGAAAAGAAGCCAGATTGATAAAGGAAGTTCCAGTCACAGCAGGGGTGGGCGGGCTTGGGGAAGGCCCCTACCCTCCTCAGTCCTCCGAAGGAGCCTGGTCCTCGCTCTCCTGGTGCTGAGACTCCCCGCAGGCGGCCCCTCCACAGGACTCCCCTCTGGCCTTGAAGGCTCTGCTTGTCTTCTCATCCCGGGAGGAGGGCAAGGCCATGGGTCTGCCCCTGCTGCTGACCCTGCTGCTGCCCCTGGCATCTCTGCAGGCAGGTGAGAGGCCGGGACTGTCCTGCTCTGCCCAGGGTCACAGCGACCACCCCCCCGGGGAGGGGCTATGGCTGGGTGTCTGTAGAAGTGTCCCCTGGGGTAGCCGGCCAGGCCTCCCACCCCCAACAAACAAAGAGCTGGTCCCACAGTGCCGGGTCCCCCCAACCCCGCACCCTCCTCCCCGCCCCAAGCCTGGAGAGGGGCTCACCCAGGCCAGAGGGCCAGTCCTACCACCTGTCACACATCCCACTGTAGGTGAGGGTGGCTGACGGTCTGGGGTCACCTTCAGAGTCTCTCCCTCTCCCTCCCTCCTCTAGGTCACCGGGCAGAACCCAATCCAAACACTGCCTTTGGGATGAACCAACCAAAGAAACTCTCAGCCCTCGAGGGTGACTCCATCCACATCCCCTTCTTCTTCTATTACCCCTGGGAATTACACAAGGTTCCCAACGTGAATATATTCTGGAGATGGAAACACTTCCATGGGAAGTTCATCTACAACACGACCCCGATGTTCATCCATAATGATTTCAAGGACAGGCTCCTCCTGAACTGGACAAAGGGTGGGAAGAACGGCTCCCTCCAGATCTCGAAACTGCGGCGGGAGGATGCGTCTAGCTACTTCTGCCGGGTGGAGATGGACACACAGGGAAACGGCAAGCAGATGTGGCAGTCCATCGAGGGAACCACACTCACCATCAACCCCAGTGAGTCCAGCTGTCCTGCCTGAGGCTCTTGGAGCCCACTGGGGTCTTGTCTCCCAGGCCTGGCCCAGGCCCCCTCTTCCTTTATTCTCTCAAACTCCTCTCCCTGCCCCCTCTACTCCTCCCCAGGCCTCTATCAACCCCTTTTCACCTTAATCTTCCCCAGCCCTGCGCTGCCTCCCTTGCCCATCCTCCTCTCTGCCCCCTCCCTCATCCTCAGGCCTCCGCCCTCTGGGCTCCCAGCTATTCTCCTCTCTTGCTCCAAGCTGGGGCTGCCCCTCCCCTGCCCTCATCCCATGTCCTCCAGGTGACTTGACATCTTTGGGATGTGGCTGCCTCCCCTTTGTCATGTGTCCATGTGTGGAGACTCAGCTACCCCGTGTCTGTCTCCCCACGGCCATGAGCTCAGCCCACACACACAGTAGGTATGTGGTGGCCACCAATGGTGGCCCGAGGCGTCCCGTGTCCCCATCACCTGTTTCCCATCTCCCCCTTCCTTCTGCTGCTCTGTTCCCCAGAACATGGCCCTCAACGCTCCCACCCCCATCCCACCTCTTTCCCATCTCCTCTTCCCCGGCTTCCACCCTCTTTACCTCCTTGCCTCCCCCGCACCTCTCCCTGTGTGGCTCTAGTCACACTGTCCCCGTTGTCCACCCTGATTTTGCTCCTCTGTCCTGGTCATGACGAGGCAGCAGCAGCGGTAAAGGCAGCTCCCGCTGACTGTGCCCTGCCTCCCGGCTGGACACCTTGGCAGCATCACCCCAGCTAAACCCCAGCTAACCTTCCCCACGACCCCGGTAACAGTCGGCCCTTCTGCCATCCTCCTGTTACAGGAAGGGAGACCGAGGCTCACACAGCAAACACCTGCCCGAAGTCACTCCTGGTGCAGGTGGGGTTTGACCCCAGTTTAACCCCAGAGCCTCTTCTCTTAACCATGAGCCGCTTGGCCTCAGGTACTGACCTGATCATCTTGTTTTGACTATTTTTCACCTAATAATGGCCGTGTAGCATCAACGGATCTCCCTCTGTCATTCAGTGGGGCGTTGGAACTTGAACCTCAGTGTATCTGACTCCAGGGCAGAGGTGAGGGGTTCTCTCCCAGGCACAGGCAATAAAGGAGTGTGTTGTCTGTAGATTATTTTTTTGAAAATCGTCTACGTTTGTTTGCTTTTTATAATCACTTGTGCTGGCAATTCTAAGCAGTATCAGTGATGAATTTCTGCTCCCGGCTGGGATGGACACTCCCCGTGTCTCCCCCTCGGAAAACCATTGCCCCTTCTTGACCACTATGCTGGTTTTAAAGCAAATAGATAGTGACTCACAACCTGAATTAAGCAAGACAGCCTTGGATTAGTATTTCCTGTACCTCCTCCATATTTCCTTAAATGGCCTTTTTTGAGGGACTTCGTCTCTCCTTAAATCCCTCTTCTTCCTTTCCTAATTCTTCCTTCTTTTTCTCATTTCTGTGTTTCAGTCACGCTTACTGTGAGTTTTTTCATCAATAAGTTAATTTTTTTCAATTAATTCAATTAATTGGGTGGTCATGCTCATTACTTTTTGAAAGATACAAGAAAGTAATAAAAAGAAATGTTTTTAATCCCAGTGAAGTACCACCATGCAAAAACATCACACCAAAGGGATATCTGTAGCAAACATATCTCATAAGTTTGAGATTGGCTTATTAATTTTTTTTAAAAAACGGTTTACTTTTGTAGCCAAATCTAATTATATTCTCATTTGTAGTTTTTCTCTTTTATTTCTAAGCTGAAAACCCCACATCCCACTAGGGGTGAAAATATTTTTTCCTAAATTTTGTAAGATTTGATTACTTTTCATAATAAAATTCTTCAACATAGTGAGAATTTATTTTGGTATATAGTGTGAGATAAAGAACTAAGTTGATCTTTATACCAAGAAACAAATCAGTTGTCCTTACTTCATTTACTGAATATTTTTTCTTTTTTCCATTGATTCATAGGCCTAGCTTTTAAGTTCTTTTGTAGAATAGCATCCATTTCTGGTCTGTCTATTCTGTTTCACTAGTCTGTGTTTTCTTATATTAGTATGACACTGTTTTAGTTATTATAACTTTATCATGTTTCAATGACTGTTAAGACTTTTTCCATCACAACCACATATTTCTTCCTCAGAAACTTTGTTGCCCGCCTATTCTTCCACATAAATGTTAGAATAAGTTTGCCAAGTACCTAGAAAAATGCTTATGTTGATTTTTTAAATAAGAATTGCATTAAACGTATAAAGCAATTGACAGAAACTGAAATCAGTATGATGTGCAATCTTCTCACTGAGGAAAGGGTCCTATTTTATATCCCTCAGTAAACCCTTGTAATGTTCTTCCAAAGATCATGTAAGTGCCTCACAAGACTTTTTCCTATTCTCTACTTTTATTATTAATGTGCAACATTTAAAAATGTATACTTGTTATAATTTTCATTTTAAAAGCAATGCATAAATTCTGGCCAAGATGCTGGGTTATACGCACATGTTTACCTCCACTCCCTCCCAAAATCTACTAAAATGACAGCAAAGGGAATTTTTTAAGACAAAAACCCACAAGGACAAAGTATTTGCAATCCAGGTGAACAAAAACAAAATTGGGGACACTGGAAACAGATAGACTAATGTAACTGGCTCAGGAGACCAGAGGAGTTAAACCCTAAGCCACCAGCAGGGACACCCAGAAGGAAGGCGATTTACACTGCAAAACCCTTTAAAGGGTCAGGAATGGCAGCTCCTAGTACTTGTGAAACTGGGGGTGGAAGGGGGTCTGAAAACTAGAGGACTAGTTGAAATGTATTTAAGAAGCAGAGACACCTCCGTACCCCCACCCACAACCCCAGCCAAAGAGTGGATATTTGCTTTCTAGAAACGATAATCCACAAGGAGCCTGGGGGGAGTACCCTGGGGCCTAACTGGCAACAAGGATTTAGTTCTTAAATCTGGAGATTTGGTGAACTGATGAGACCTTAAACAACTTGACCCCTGTGGGAGCCTCCTAGGATGCAGGTAGCCAGGCTGGTACCCACAACCCACCCACCAAGGGCAGAATATTAGGAGACTCTTCTCTGGGATATCTATCTGATGGGCCTGAAAAGATCTAGAAATCTAACAGATCACTCTACAGCCCACTAACTGACATGCCTTTTCTGCTATAACACACACAGCTTCCTGTATGCTGGGAGCCAAGGGGGTAAGGTGATTGGGGTCTCGGCCTTGCGCCAAATCCTCTGCACTAAGGATTGTACCCTCACCTCAGCTGTGCCCAGGTTGCTTGAGGCTACAGAAGCTGTTTTAAAAATGACTGAACTAAACATTTAAAGAATGCTTTTCCCATGAAATGCAGAGAACAGAACAATCTGGGGGGAAAGGGCATCTGGAAGAATCCAAAATTATGAAAGGAGATTAAAATTTTCAAATAACTATCATCCTCAGAGAGTTAAGGAATTTCATGTATATAACACAAAAGGGTGCTTTACAAAGGAGCTTCTGAAACAAAAAAAGGTCTTGGAAATTATAGGTATACTAGCAAAGATGGAAAACTCAATAAATGATTGAAAGATGAAGTTTGGGGAAATATCTCAGAAGGTAGAAAAAAATTCAAAGATTTGGATATTGTAGTGGGTGAAAAGCAGCCCCCCCAAAGGTCATGTCTACATCCTAATCCCCAGAACTTTATACTGAATAATGTGAATACTGCCTTATACTGTTGGAGATGTGATTCAGTTGAGGAATTTGAGATGAGATTATCTGGGATTATCTGAGTGGGCTCTAAATACTAATAAAAGTGTCCTTATAAGAGAGGGGCAGTGGGAGGTTTGACACAGATGGAAGAGAAGGCAGTGTGACCACAGAGGCAGAGACTGTAATGAAGCAGCCACCAGAAGCTGGAAGAAGCAAGGAAGAGATTCCACTTCAGAGCCTCCCGAGTGAGCGCAGCGTGGCTGACACCTCGATTTCTGACTTCTGGCCTCCAGATCTGTGAGTAAACTTCTGTTGTTTAGAGTCACCCAGCTTGTGGCAATTTGTCATAGCAGCCATAGAAATGTAATATAGGAATTATAAGGAAGGATAAGAAAAATTGAGAATTGGTCCAAGAGTTCCAACCCCTGAATTCTAGTTTTAAAAACAGAAAAAAGAAGCCCATGGGGGAAGAAATTATCAACAAAATTACTCTAGAAATTTTCCAGAATGAAAGAACCCAGCAGAATGGATAAAAATAAAGAGACCAACCCTGGGGCACTGCAACATGAAATTTCAAAACACCAGGGATAAAGGAAGATCCAATACATTTCCAAGGAGGAAATAAATTGGCCACATAAAGAGATTCAGGAATCAGAGTGGCTTGACTCTCTCAATAGCAATAGAGGAAGCTGGAAGACAGTGGTTGAATGCTGTGAAATTCCAAGGGAAAATTATTTCATTTATTCATTTAACAAATGAAATAACAAGCACTGACTGAGTGACTATTATATGTCAGGTCCTAATCTGGGCACTGGGATAAAGGAGTTAAGACAAAAAAAAAAAAGTATTATTTGTCTCAGAAAATCATCAATTTCACAGAAATTTTTTAGAATTATCAACCTATGATTGAGCACACACTCACTCATGATTTCAACAGACTCTTTGTGGTTGTTAGATCTGCAGGAGTCTTATCTGTCTTCTTGTTTGTTTTTTCTCTAACCACTTCCTGTATTTGTTATTCCTTCTGCTGTTCTGTTTCATAAAAGCATTTATTCCAACATAGGTTTTCATTACTTTCAAACTATGAGTTTCCTTAGAGCTGGCTCCTCTCTGTTTGGTAATTTTTTTCTTTGGAAATTGACTTTTCATTCATTTTAAAAATTTCTTCCCATTTTAAATAATTACAGCATTTAATACTATGAATTTAGCTTAGAGTGTGGTTTAGTCATATTCCAGGAGTTTTTAAAAAATACATCCTGCTCTTGTTTTTATTTTCTAAATAGCATGCCATTATATATATTTATTTGACTAAGAACTTAAAATTTTTTGTCTCAACTGAGTGATGGGATTCACACTTTTATTATTAATTTCTACAAGTGGACAGAAAATTCAGTCCACACTAACCTGAAGATTTTATTGGAGTTGGATTTTCTGTATGTAGCTTAGTATTATGTCAATTTTTTTTTTTTTTTTTTTTTTGCGGTATGCGGCCTCTCACTGTCGTGGCCTCTCCCGTTGCAAAGCACAGTCTCTGGATGTGCAGGCTCAGCGGCCATGGCTCACAGGCCCAGCCGCTCCACGGCCTGAGGGATCCTCCCGGACCGGGGCACGAACCCGTGTCCCCCTGCATCGGCAGGCGGACTCTCAACCACTGTGCCACCAGGGAAGCCCTATGTCAATTTTTTAATGGTGCCTTAAACATCTACAAAGATACAATCTGTGTGTAGGAACTAAAGTTCAATACATATTAACTTAACCATAATAATATATTTCCAATATACACTAGGTGCTTTACAGATGTTTTCTCACTTATTAAGACAATCATGTAAAATGACAAATACTGTTTGAATCCACTTCTGTGAGGTACCTAGAGTAGTCAAATGCTTAGGGTCAGAAAGTAGAATGGTGAGCGCCAGGGGCTGGGGAAAGGGGGAATGGGGAGTTGATGTTTAATAGGGACAGTTTCAGTTTGGAAAGATGAAAAATTTCGGAAGATGGATGGTGGTGATGGTTGCACGATAATGTGAATACACTTGATGTCACTGAACTATACACTTAAATATGGTTAAAATGGTAAATCTGTGTTACGTATATTTTACCACATTAATTTTTTTGATCCTGTGACTTAGTTGTCCCTATTTGTAGGTGATGAAATGAGGTTCTGAGATCACTGCACTGATCAGCGGTAGGGTCAGGATTTAAACAGAGTGATGAGGATTCAGGGCTTCCAGCATCTGCCCTTGTTACTCCCCTCCCTGTGGGAGAGCTTCAGAGACTTGCTCCCCACCCCCCCACATTCCCCAAACTAGGGAACAAGATGTGACAGCTTCACCCAGATGCCTCCAGCCCTTTAGTGAAGAATTTGCATATTTCTCATGTCTTCCCAGCCACCAACACAATTCAAGTCCCCACCACCACCAAGACAACCACTCAAGGTCCCACCACCACCATCACCACCACAGCTGGCCTCAGGGTCCCAGAGGGCAAAAGGAGTTCATGGTCTTGGCCCTTGAGTAATGAAGCTACAGTCGGGTTGGCACTGGCCAGCGCTGCGCTCATAACTGCAATTGTGGGGCTGACTGTGTACCTCAGGTGGAAGAGAAGCAAAGGTAAGTAGTCTGGGACCCCCAATCTCTCCCCAAGATTCCCAGCTGGGTGTTTCTCAGAACACTCCTGCATCTGAATGACCATAGATGCCCATTAAAAATGCAGATCCCCGCTGGGCTTGAGATCTGAGCTTGGGACTCTGCATTTTTAATGGTCTCCTCAGGTGGTATTTGTGTGTCAAGTTTGGGAACCACTGCTCAAGACCAATCCCTCTCCACAAATCTGATCGTTTCCAGTTCTTTTCATTTGACTTAATCATTTCTCATTTGTCCTCACCTTTTAGTGCAAGGGTAGGGAGGGTCTGCCCTGGGAAATGTGAGAGAACAGAAGGGACAGGAAGGTGGCTCCACTCAGCAAGCACTGGTTGGACACCCATTTTTCAGGGTCTGGGTTATAATTGGAGGTGCAAAAGTAAATAAAGCACAGGCCCTGCTTTCAAGGAACTGGGGGATAGGAGGATATGGGGAAGACAGTTGCCTCAAGGGCTAATGGCCTCATTTGCAAATAGCTATGGTAGGTTGGGAGGAAGGAGGGGTAATCAAGGAGGACTTCCCAGAAGAAGTGACACCTGCAAAAAGTCTCAAAGAATGAAAAAGAATTAGCCAGGTGGTGAGGGTGCTGTAGAGGTCACTGTCATTCCAGGGGAAGGAAACCATGCTGGGAACTCTAAGCAGCTCACAGCTGTGGAGGAGGCAGGAGATGAGAGAAGAAGACCTTGGAAATCACACCCCAGAGCCTCTGATCCCAGCAGCAATGTGATAAAGCAAAGTGGCAACCTCAGCTTGGCCTTGCAGATAACAGAGTCTGCAGTGGAAGGGCCAGAGGTGGGCCAGGCTGGGGTCAGTCTAAAATTGTTATTTTAGCTCTGCAGAGCAAAAACCACAGTGGTTGTGTCCTGAGAGTGAGGATGAACGTTCAAGATGTAGAGAAAATGTGACATAGTCACTGAGGAAATGCAAGATGGTATTTGAGGATCAACTCAGATGAGAAGCCATAAAGCATCATTGCACATGACTGTTTTTTTTCAGCAGTATTCAACCATGCAGGTTTAGAAACCTTTAGGAATTGCTGATTAAAAGTTGTGTTCAGGGAATTCCCTGGCGGTCCAGTGGTTGGACCCTGTACTTTCACTGCCGAGGGCCTGGGTTCGATCCCTGGTTGGGGAACTAAGATCCCGCAAGCCGTGCCACAGCCAAAGAAAAAAAGTTGTGTTCAGCTGCTAGCATCAGAGAACAGAAGTAACAGTGGGTTAAGTAACACAGAGGGTTTCTTTTTTCCTCATCTAAAAGGATCTGGAGCCAGAAAGCAGAGGACACCGTCCTTAAGCACTCAGGCTCCTAACTTTCTGCTCACTGTCCTGGATACTGACTTCTATCCTGAAGGGTGCTTTATGGTGCAAGATGGCTGCTAGGACTCCAGGCATGATTTGTGAATCTAAACAGGAAACAGGATGTAGGAGGAAAGGACAAAAAGACTATGACCCAGCTTTCTGTCCTCCTTTTAAAGAGCTTTCCTGAAAGTCCTACCTACAACTTCCCCTTAGTCATAGGTCCCACATCTATCTGTAGGGGGGCACACTGCCACTCCAAATAAAATCAAGGTTCTGTAACTGAATAAGAAGAATCAAATGGATATTGGGATAAGCAAATAGCATTCCCTGCTTTAGGACACATCCAGGATTGAAGATGTGTCAGCAAGTGTGGCAGAAGGACAGGGGAACACAGGAGGTCAAGGAGCGAGTAAGAGGGCACAGATGGAGAGTAGAGGACTCAGCAGGGAGCCTGGATAACCTGAAAGAAAGTGGATCATCAAGAGACAAGAGTTAGTGAGGTTAAGCACAGGTACAGAGGGATGATGACAAAAGAGAGCTGGAAGGAAAGACAGTAGTAGCATAACTATGATACTAGCATTTACTAGGTCAGAGGTCTCAGCTCGAGTGATTAAAAAAAAAAAGGCCCAGGGTGTGGCTGAGTGGAGCAGAGGTCACTGGAGTTGGGGGAAGTGGGCAAGTCCAATGTGTTCAGAAGGTGAAGGGGCGCAGGGTGCAGGGAAGAGCTGCTCTCCTGATGGGTGTTGAGGACAAGGCAGGACAGGTGTGGGCAGCCTCAGGGTGCCTGCTGGGTGCAGGCTCAGAGTCCCAGGCCCTTCCCAGGCGGGTTTCAGCCGAGCTGCTTCGCTGCTCTGGTCTCTCCAAGGATTAGCTCAGAGTGGGGCGGGGCAGAGAAGGCAGGCAGGAGACAGGCCTCCATGGATGACACATTGACACACTGTTGGTCCCCCTACAGGTCTGCAGACTAAAGCCAGAACTCCAGCCAGGTGAGCGCTTCTCCTCCAAGGGGGGAGGGGATGCTGTTTTGTGAAGCAGGAAGTTTCTTTCTGAGAACAGCACTAGGGAGCCTTTCACAGCCCCTCCCCTCCTGGACTCTCCATCCACACCCTCCCAAGTCCCCTAACAGGCCAGGCTCTTCACTTCCGGAGGCTCCAGCTCTTTAAAAAATCGAGAACAGTGGACCAGCACTTTCTCTGATTCTTTCCCAGAACATCTCCCTTTGTCTTTCTCTGGCTGCCCCTTTCCTCCTTCATCCCCAGTTCTCAGCCTTTTCCTCTGTTCATCCTGGTTTCTCTCCACCTCATCCTTCCTGAACACACCTACCACCTCCACGTTCTGTCCTCTTTCTTGCCCCTCATCCAATCTGTCCTTTTCCCCTGTGACGCGGGACCTCTAGCTGCTCTGCCCTCTGTCTTTTCTCAGATCAACTTCCCTCCTGGCTTCCAGCCTGGCTCCCTCTCCTTGGGCCCCAGCTCCTCTTCCTTTCCTGAGCTCTTACCCTCCTCATGGCCCACCTCTTTCCTTTCTCCATCTTTCCTTCCACTTCCAGGCTTTTCCTTCTCTCAGCCCCTCCCTCTTTTCTCTCCCTCCTGACTCTTGACAGCTGCGCTCCTCGGACCCCTCCCCATGGCGATGGCCAGGGGACCTGAGATTAGCTTCCTGGTTTTAACTGAGGTGCTGCGGCAGAGAGAACAGAAACTCCCCCTCCTGCTTCTGCTCCCTGTGCCCCTGCAGTAAAGCCGCTTCTCCAGAACAATCCACCTCAGTCAGCACTCAGGGACAGGGCTACAACGCAAATGACTCCTCAACCCCGTCCAGGCGGCCTCCTTCGGAGAGCCTCAGACCTCTGCCTTCATCTTCCGAGTGTGTCCAGGCAGGTCACAGAGCCCCCACCAAGAGAACCAGCCCGATGCAGGTGGTAACTCTTTTCTGCCCAGCCTCTGACACATCGCCCCCTTCCTGTTCCCACACAGGGGATCCTTCCAAAACCCAGAGGAGAAATACGAGAACATTGGGAATAAAGGTAGGTCCTGCCGCCATCATCCCCGCTCTCCACCTGGGCCGTCCTTCCCCCCACACACCCCCTCCCTACACATGTGCCCTCAGCATCCTCCTCTCTCCCCCGCCTCACCCACCCTCCCCCAGACCCTGTTCCTGACCTAAAGATGACCTCACTACTGGAGCCCCCACCCATTTCTCTACCCTTGCTGCCAGGCCACCTAACCCTGGCACTTCTTGATTTTTTTCTAGGACAACATACAGGCCCCAAGCTGGACACCAAGGTAAGCAGCTCAGATTAGGGCCTGAAAGAATTAAAGGAACGTTTGGAGAAGGTGGGGTGGAAGAACAGAGGGACTGTGGTTTCGGCAGGGCATCAGCTGTGGGATTGCGGCTCTAAAATGGGACAGCTCCCCCTCTGCTGCCTAACCCCTTCCCCTTTCCATTCTCCCCCAGGATGATGGCATCTTGTATGCCTCCCTCACCCTCTCCAGCTTGACCTCACCAGCAGCGCCTCCCCACCCGCCTCCCCAAGAGGGCCCCCAGGAAGAGACCCTATACTCTGTCATAAAGGCCTAAGGAGTGAGACTGAGTGAGGACCTGCTTAGAGTCAACTGCACACAGGGATCTCAGTTTCTCATAATCTCCCTGGACAGACACAGACAACTCAGAAGCCAGCAGGTGTTGAAGGCCACCAAGGACCTGAGAGACACACAGCCACCCGCTCCAGTTCCCTCTTCAACTTCCTAGCCCTTGACCACAAAAATAAAAGTCCCTGTACAATTTGCCTGAATGTATCTAAGGAGAAAGCTGACATCACCTTCAACTTCTGTCCTTCTTGCCATAAAGGAACCATAATAGATAGCTCACACCCAAGATCCCTCCCCTAGTACTTTTGTTCAGTGACTGCCTCAGGCCAGGGACCAGTAAATCCCCAAACACTGGTAGTCAGTCTGGAACCCAAGGTCTGTCTCCTAATTTAACCATTCTACTTCCCTCATGATAATAATTAGCATGCATTGTGTTAGTGGTTTACTTCATTTCAGCATCATCAACAACCCTATATGGCACTGGATGTACCATCTGAGGCAGGATAACAAAACCCAGAATGGTTACAGTGTTTTTCCTAAGGCCATGTAGCTAGTAAGTGGCTGAGGCAGGATTTGAACCCAGACCTGCCCTTCTCAGTGTCCTTCTCCTAGGACTCGGGTGTCATCGCCTTCCCAGATCCCTATACTGACAGGCCTCCAACCAGAAAGCATGACGTGCCACAGTGACACGGAGGAGGAGGGAGAGAAGCCAAAAGAAAGCAAGTGGTTGAGACGAACCAAACCAACTAAACCAGTAACCTGGTTTATTAACATAAACTGCACAACTCTGACCTTAGCCAACCAGCCTCACAGCCAATGAACAACCCCAACATTTATCAGCTTCTCGGGGATCCTCTGAGAGGCTCCGCCTCCTGCTCCCACAGAAGGGATGAGAGAGCAGGAAGGAGGTGCGAGCCCACAGCTATTCCTCCCAGAAGGCCACGGCGAGCTCCCCTGCGTCGTCTCTGTGCTGTGGCTCCTCCCTCTGCTCCAGCTCTTCTCCAACATCCTCCATGAGTTGGTCCAGGTCCAGGTCACTGGAGGCTCCATCATCAGAGAGGATACTTCCAGCTTCCTGAGGCTGTGGCTCCTGGGGTGCAGGCCCTTTTTTCGCCACCACGGGACAGGCCCCGGGAGGAGCTGGTGGGGTCAGGACCTCTGGCACTATTCTAGCTTCTTTTTCCTCAGATGAGCTGCTTACTGGGGCCTTGCTTTGGGGAGCTTTAAATTTTTTCTTAGGGCCTAAATGAAAAAGTGATAAAACTGAAAGACTTATTGGGTCATCTGTCCTCACCTTTTACAAGTCAAACTCCTAAATTTCTATTACCAAAACAATCTCTGGAAAAGATGACCTTTCTTAAAAGAAAGAAAATGGGGTTTGGAGTCAAAAAGACTTGGATCCACAGGCTAGACATGGGTCTTGAGCAAACTTTAAACCCTTTAAACCTCAGTCTCCTTATCTGTAAAATGGCAAATATCCAGCCATAGAGATACTGAAAGAATTAAAGGGAACAAGTATAGAAGTATCTATCTAGCCGGCCCATGGAAATAACCATAAATGTTAATTCCCACCTCCTTACCATTCTCCTATCCCTGAATGTCCCTGAATCAAATCAAATAATAACCACCAAATGTTTCTACAGTGTGTGCTGTGTTCTACAATTTGGATGACACCCTTTTGGCCAAACTTTTTTTTTTAAGTAATGAAAAGCTGTGAAATTATTAAAAAATGATCAAAGGAGGGAAAATGCAGACATGAACCTCATTTCCCCACAGTTTTCCCCAAGTCTTGAGCCTTACCTGGCTGCTCAGGTTCTGAATTCCCATGCCCTTTTTTCCTTCCCATGATGGGTAAAGATGGAGCTGCAGATTCATTTCCCAGAGATCTCTTCATTGTCTTCCTTTGCGGGGTTCCATCTCGTCCATGTGCTCCACCTGCATCACCCCCAACCCCCAACCGTGAAGGACACTGGTTTATTTCTCACTGAGTGACAGCATGGCTAGGGTCCATAGACTCCCCACATTTGTCCTCCGCCTTGCATCTTCTGCTCATTTTCAATCTAGTGAGTCCTCTTGGTTCCTTTCTTTTCCCCAAATATTTCCTTTTTTTTCCCCCCGGGTCTTCTCTTTATAGTTCATCTCAGAACCCGCCTCCTCCAGGAAGTCATCCTTCTTGGCTAAGAATTTAAAACATTCATTCCACCTTTAACCTAAGATTTTGTAATTCAACTCACAGAATTGAGAAGGCTACAGCTTCCCTGACAACATTAGCATGAGTCTTTTTTTTTCTTTTTTTTTTTTCTCGGTACGCGGGCCTCTCACTGTTGTGACCTCTCCCGTTGTGCAGCACAGGCTCCGGACGCGCAGGCTCAGCGGCCATGGCTCACAGGCCCAGCCGCTCCACAGCATGTGGGATCTTCCCGGACCAGGGCACAAACCCGTGTCCCCTGCATCGGCAGGCGGACCCTCAACCACTGCACCACCAGGGAAGCCCCTAGCATGAGTCTTGCTCATTTTCTCAGGTTCTGGAGCTGAGACATCAGTAAGGCCCAGCCACATGCAGACCCTCCCACTCTCTGCTTCTGCCTTGCCTTAACTGTAGCACATGTCTGATTTCCAGCTGACTTGCTTACCTCTTGCCTTGGGTTTTTTTGTCTGAATTTTGGCTGGCTTGGGACCAGGCAAAGTTGGATCCTGAGAAAAATAAGGAGAGAAAAATAAGAAAATATAAATGAAGTCACATAATTGTGATTTAATAGAGTGGGACACTACAGAAATGATGAGTGCACTTAAGGGAGTTCAAATTAGGTTCTGTGAGTCTGATACAATTTAAATCAATGACAGCACTTCCCTGGTGGTGCAGTGGTTAAGAATCCACCTGCCAATGCAGGGGTCACGGGTTCAAGCCCTGGTCCAGGAAGATCCCACATGCTGCGGAGCAGCTAAGCCCGTGTGCCACAACTACTGAGCCTGTGCTCTAAAACCCACTACTGAAGCCCATGTGCCTAGAGCCCGTGCTCCGAAACAAGAGAAGCCACTGCAATGAGAAGCCCATGCACCGCAATGAAGAGTAGCCCCCCTCACTGCAACTAGAGAAGCCCCCACACAGCAACAGAGACCCAACGCAGCCAAAAATATATAAATAATTTTTTTTAATGTTTAAAAATAAATAAGTAAATGACAACAAAGATAAAAATGTTCATCCTTCCCATTCTATTTGTTATTAGTCAGTGCAAGGCTTTATGCACAACAGAAGGAAATAAAGTTAGGCCACAAACATGATAAAAACTGGTAAATTAAAAATTAAAAGAGAAAGTGAAAAATATACACTTCAGAGCTTCTAGTTTCCAGATCTACACACAAGGAGCTTGGAAGCTGTAACTGTGTTCTAACAACAACTAAAAAGCTGAACAGACTGAAATACCAATAACTCTTCTTAGATCCATAAGAACAGTGAGGACACAGGGAAAACCTCTGCCCTCAAAACTGAAGATACACAGGCAAATACAGGGAGTCACGCTTATCAGAACATACACTCACAAGCAGAAACCACCAAGAGAACTAGTGTCAGGATAGGAAAACCTCAACAGTAATAAAGGAATTGCTCAGTGTGGACAAGTCTGAGAGTTAAAAACTCCAGGGATACCCAGTCATGGGGGACTTCCAGACTTTTTGTGAGTTTTCCTTCCAGGAGCTCAACCAGATTCTCACAGAAAATATCAGAGAAAAACTCCTTCATGCTTCCAGCCGGGAGAGGGGGAAAGAACCATTTTGAAATATACCAGAGCATTCTGTTCTTCTTAACAAAACCTACCCTCAGGAGAAACCAGTTAACCAGAGCCTAACCTACTAGGGTGTTAACAGAGCCTAACTGTCCTGGGGATAGGGAAACACCCAACTTCAGCCCACTCTAATCACCCCGCCCCACCTAAGCGGGTGGGAAAAAACTAAGAAACACTGTGAAGTTTACAGTCCAGGGGCATAAGTTCATTAATAGACTTAGACCCAATCACAGGATATAGAACACTTCCCCTCCCTTGACACCTTACCACCACATTACTAAAGATATACTTACAGCACATCATGTTTGGCAATCAAGAAAAAAACTACAAGGCATATCAAATGGCAAAAACACAACCTGAAGAGACAGAACAAGTATCAAAACCAGGGACTTCCTTGGTGGCACAGTGGTTAAGAATCCGCCTGTCAATGCGGGGGACACGGGTTCGAGCCCTGGTCCGGGAAGATCCCACATGCTACGGAGCAACTAAGCCCGTGAGCCACAACTACTGAGCCTCCGCTCTACAGCCCATGAGCCACAACTACTGAGCCCGCGTGCCACAAATACTGAAGCCCGTGCTCCACAACAAGAGAAGCCACTGCAATGAGAAGCCTGCGCACTGCAACAAAGAGTAGCCCCCGCTCCCTGCAACTAGAAAAAGCCCACGTGCAGCAATGAAGACTCAACGCAGCCAAAAATAAATAAATTAATTTTTAAAAAGTATCAAAAAAAAAAAAGTATCAAAACCAAACATGCTAGAGAATGATCAGATTGGAAATTTAAAGCAAATATGATTAATATGCACAGGGCTCTGAAGGCTAAAGTAGACAGCATTCAAGAACAGATGAGCAATGTCAGCAAAGAGATGGAAATCCTAAGAAAGAATCAAAAAGAAATGCTGAGGATCAAAAACACTGTAACTAAAATGAAGAATGCTTTTGATGAGCTTATTGGTAGACTGGTCACAGCTGAGGAAAGAATCTCTGAACTTGAGGATATCTCAAAAGAAACCTTCAAAACTGAAAATCAAAGAGAACAAAGACTGGAAAAAAGAATGCAATATCCAAAGATTGTAGGGTGACTACAGAATGTATAGATATGTGTAATGGGAATACCAGAAGGACAAGAAAAAGAGAAATATTGAAAACAATAATGACTGAGAATTTCCCAAATTAATGTCAGACACCAAACCACAGATCCAGGAAGCTCAGAGAATACCAAGAAGGATAAATGCCAAACAGTCACACCAAGGCATATTATTTTCAAACTACAGAAAATTAAAGTCCTGAAAGAAGCCAAAGGAAAAAAAAAAATCTTACCTGATATGCTAAGGAAGGGGAGAAAATGGAATCATATAAAAGCTCAATCAAAACCACAAAAGGCAAAAAAAGAATGGAAGACAAAAGTAGGAAGAAAGAACAAGGGCAACAAATAGAAAACAGTAACAAATATTGTAGATAATAATACAACTGTATTAATAATTACTTTGAACATCAACAGTCTAAATGACTGTCTAAAATGACCAATTAAAAGACACAGATTGTCTGAATGGATCAAAAAACAAGACCCAACTATATATTGTCTACAAGAACCCCACTTTAAATATAAAGACACATATAGATCGTAAAAGTAAATGGATGCAGAAAAATATACCACGCTAACACTAATCAAAAGAAAGCAGGAGTGGGCTTCCCTGGTGGCGCAGTGGTTGAGAGTCCACCTGCCAATGCAGGGGACACGGGTTCGTGCCCTGGTCCGGGAAGATCCCACATGCCGCGGAGCGGCTGGGCCCGTGAGCCATGGCCGCTGAGCCTGCGTGTCCAGAGCCTGTGCTCCGCAACGGGAGAGGACACAACAGTGAGAGGCCCGCGTACTGCAAAAAAAAAACCAAACAAACAAAAAAAAAAGGAAGCAGGAGTAGCTATATGTTAATTTCAGACAGAGCAGACTTCAAAGCAAGTAAAGTTATCAGGGATAAAAAAGGGCATTACATAATGATAAAGGGGTTAATTCTCCAAGAACACATAACAATCCTTAAAGTGTATGCACCTAACAAGAGAACACCAAACTACATGAGGCAAAAACTGACAGAACTGCAAAGAGAAATAGTTGATTCCACAATCATAGCTGGAAATTTTAACAACCCTCTATCATAAATCGACAGGTTCAGCAGGCAGAAAATCAGTGAGGACACAGTTGAACTCAACGACACCATCAATCAACTAGATATAACTGGCATCTATAGACTACTTTATCCAACAACAGCAGAATACACATTCTTCTCAAGCTCACACGGAGCACTCACCAAGACTGACCACTGGGCCATAAAATACAAATTAACAACTTTAAAAGAATAGAAACCAGGGGCTTCCCTGGTGGTGCAGTGGTTAAGAACTCGCCTGCCAGTGCAGGGGACACGGGTTCGAGCCCTGGTCCGGGAAGATCCTACATACCATGGAGCAACTGAGCCCGTGCGCCACAACTACTGCACCTGCGCTCTACAGCCCACTCGCCACAACTACTGAAGCCTGTGTGCCTAGAGCTTGTGCTCTGCAACAAGAGAAGCCACTGCAATGAGAAGCCTCCACTCGCCACAACTAGAGAAAGCCCATGCACAGCAATGAAGACCCAGAGCCGGCAAAAAAAAAAAAGAATAGAAATCATACTATGTCTGCTTTTATACCACAATGGAATTAACAGAGAGATAACTGGAAAAATCCCAAAACACATGGATATTAAACAACACACTTCTAAATAACATAGGTCAAAGAAGAAATCTTAAGAGAAATTTTTTAATGTATTGAACTAAATAAAATGAAAATACAACTTATCAAAATTTGTGGGATGCAGTGAAAGCAGTGCTTAGTGGGTAATTTATAGCATTGAATGATATATTAGAAAAAAAGAAAGATCTAAAATCAATGATGTAGGTTTCAACCTTAGGAAACCAGAAAAATTAGAAAAAGAGCAAGTTAAATCCAAAGCAAGCAGAAGAAAATATATAATTAGAGCATAAATCAATGAAATTGAAAACAGGAAATCCATAGGAAAAAATCAACAAAACTAAAAGTTGGTTCGTTGAAACGATCAATAAAATTGATAAGCCTCTAGGTAGACTAACTAAGAAAAAAGAGAGAGGAAACAAATTAATATCAGAAATTAAAGAGGTGACATCACTATAGATCCCAAGGATATTAAAAGACTAATAAAGGAATACAACAAAGAATGTTATGCCCACAAATTTGATAACCAAGATGAAACGGACCACTTCCTTAAAAGACACAATCTGCCAAAACTCACACAAGAAGAAATAGACAACTTGAATAGGCCTATATCTAATAAATAAATTGAATCAGTAATTAATATCCTTCTAGAACAGAAAGCACCAGGCCCAGATGGGTTCACAGTGAATTTTACTAAACATTTAGTGAACAGATTATACCAATTCTCTATAATCTCCTTCAGAGGATAGAAGCAGAGAGTATTTCCTAACTGATTCTATGAGGCCAGCATTACCCTAATACCGAAACCAGACAAAGACATTACAAGAAAAGAAAACTATAGATCAATATGTCTGATGAAGAGATGTAAAAATCCTCAACAACGTATTAGGCAAATCAAATCCAACAATGTATAAGAAGAATTATACACCATGAACAAGTGAGATTTATCCAAGGCATGCAAGGCTAGTTCAACATTCGAAAGTCAATTCATGTAATCCATCACATCAACAGCTAAGAAAGAAAAATCATGTGATCCTATCAATAGATGCAGAAAAAGCATTTGACAAAATCCAACACCCATTCATAATAAAAACTCTCAGTAAATAAGGAATAGAGAGGAACTTCCTCAACTTCATAAAGAATATATACACAAAACCTACAACTAACATCACACTTAATGGTGAGAAACTAGAAGCTTTCCCACTAAGATCAAGAATAAGGCAAGGATGTCCCCTCTCACCACTCCTTTTCAACATCATAGTGGAAGTTCCAGCTAATGCAATAAGACAAAGGAAATAAAAGGTATAGAGACTGAGAAGGAAGAAATGAAATTGTGTTTGCAGGTGACATGATTATCTATGTAGAAAATCCAAAAGTATCAACTAAAAACTCTAGGAACTAATAAGTGATTATAGCAAGGTTGCAGGACACAAGATTAATATACAAAAGTTCATCACTTTTCTACATACCAGCAATATAAAATGGAATTTGATATTTAAAAATACATTTATATACCATTCATATTAGCACCAAAAAAATTAAATAATTAGGTATAAATCTAGCAAAATATAAACAAGGTCTATATGAGGAAAACTACAAAACTCCAGTGAATGAGATCAATGAAAAACTAAGTAAATGGAGAAAGAGTCCATGTTTGTAGATAAGAAGATTCAATATGGTCAAGATGTTAGTTTTTCCCAGCTTGATCTATAGAATCAATGTAACTTAAATCAAAATCCCAGCAAGTTATTCTGTGGATATCAACAAACTGATTCTAAAGTTATATGGAAAAACAATAGATCTAGAATAGCCAATACAATATTGAAAGAGAAGGACAAAGTTGGGGGATTGACCCCATCTAACTTCAAGACTTAGTGTAAAGCTACCGTAATCAAGACAGTGTGGTATTGGTAAAAGAACAGACAAATAGGTCAATGGAACAGACTAGAGAGCCCAGAAACAGACCCAGATAAATATAGTCAGCTGATCTTTAACAACGAAGCAAAGGCAATACAATGAAGCAAAGATAGTCTTTTCAACAAATAGTGGTGGAACCACAAAAAAATTAATCTAGGCACAAACCTTATACCCCTCACAAAAATTAACTCAAAATGTATTATAGATCCCAGTGTAAAATGTAAAGCTATAAAACTGCTAGACGATAACACAGGAGAAAATCTGGATAACCTTGGGTATGGCAATGAGTTTTTATGTACAACACTGAAGGCACAATCCATAAAAGAAATAATTGAGGGGCTTCCCTGGTGGCGCAGTGGTTGGGAGTCTGCCTGCCGATGCAGGGGACACGGGTTCGTGCCCCGGTCCGGGAGGATCCCACATGCTGCGGGGCAGCTGGGCCCATGGGCTGTGGCTGCTCAGCCTACGTGTCCGGAGCCTGCACGTGCGGAGCCTGTGCTCCGCAACAGGAGAGGCCACAACAGTGAGAGGCCCGCGTACCGAAAAAAAAAAGACTCACGATAGAGGACTATTATCTAAAATAAACAAAGAGAAATGAACTTATTTACAAAACAGAAACAGACCCACAGACATAGAAAACAAAGTTATGGTTACCAAAGGGGAAAGAGGGGAGGAATAAATTAGGAGGTTGAGATTAACATATATACACTACTATATATAAAATAGATAACCAACAAGGACCTACTATATATCACAATATTTTGTAATAACCTATAAGGGAAAAGAATCTGAAAAAGAATATATATATATGGCACTGAATCACTGTACACATATGAAACTAACATATTATAAATCAACTATACTTCAATAAAATAAAAAATAAAATAAAACATACAAAGAACTCATAAAACTCAACAATAAGAAAATAAACAACTCAATTTAAAAATGGGCCACACACCTTAATGGATATCTCACCCAAAGGAGATATACAAATGGCCAATAAGAATATAAAAAGAGGGCTTCCCTGTTGGCGCAGTGGTTAAGAACCCGCCGGCCAATGCAGGGCACACGGGTTCGAGCCCTGGCCTGGGAAGATCCCACATGCCGCAGGGCAACTAAGCCCGTGCGCCACGACTACTGAGCCTGCGTTCTAGAGCTCCTGTGCCACAACTACTGAGCCCACGCGCCTAGAGCCTGAGAAGCCCGCGCACCGCAATGAAGAGTAGCCCCTGCTCGCTGCAACCAGAGAAAGGCCTCACGCAGCAACGAAGACCCAACTCAGCCAAAAATAAAAAGTTAAAAAAAAAAAAATAATTAAAAAAAAAAAAAAAAAAAAAAAAGAATATAAAAAGATGCTCCACATCATATGTCATCAGGAAAATGCAAATTAAAACAACAAGATACCACTACACACCTATTAAAATGGCCAAAATCCAGAACACTGACAATACCAAATGCCAGCAAGGATGTGGAGCAATAGGAACTCTCATTCATTGTTGGTGGGAATGCAAAATGGTACAGCCACTTTGGAAGACAGTTTGATGGTTTCTTACAAAACAAAACATACTCTTACCATACAATCCAGCAATTAAGCTCCCTAATATTTACTCCAAAGGAGTTAAAAACTTATGTTCCCACAAAACCATAGTTATAGTGGCTTTATCCATAATTGCTCAAACTTGGAAGCAACCAAGATGTCCTTCTGTAGGTGAATGTATAAATAAACTGTGGTATATCCAGAAAAATACAGTATTATTCAGCCAAAAAAAATTAATAAATGAGCTATCAAGCCATGAGAATACATGGAGGAATCATAAATGCATAGCTGTAAGCAAAAGAAGCTAGTCTGAGAAGGTTACACATACTGTATGATTCCCACTATGTGGTATTTCAGAGAAGGCAAAACTATGGAGACAGTAAAAAAAAAATCAGTGGTTAAGGGGTATGGGAGAAAAGGGATGAGTAAATGGAACACACAAAATTTTTAGGGTGGTAAAAATACTCTGTATGATACCATAATGATGGATATGTATCATTATATATTTGTCCAGGCCCATAGAATGTACAACACCAAGAGTGAGTCCTAATGTAAACTATGGACTTTGTGTGATTATGATGTGTCAATGTAGTTTCAGCAACTGTAAACAAATGCACCACTCTGGTGGGATGTTGATAACAGAGGAGGCTATACATGTGTGAGGGCAGGAGGTACACAGGGACTCTCTGTAACTTCTTCTCAGTTTTCCTGTGAACAAAAAACTGCTCTTAAAAAGTCTTTAAATATGAAAAATATATGTATTTCATATGCCTGAAAACAGACTAAGGAAATAAAATAATGAATATCCTAAGTGTTCACAAAGGGAAGAAAGGACAGTGAAGAGAGGCAACCTGCTATTCCCTGAAATTGCTCCAGTAGGAACCAAAGAACTACAGTAGGAATTGAGATTGTAATCAAAAGATAAGTTCCTAGAGATATGAGATATTAGAGAGAATAACTGAGGAAAGAGGAGACTCTCCTTCCCTGAAGACCCTCTAAGAGATAAAACCAGCCAGCCAGTCAGGGCTACTCTGATGCAGGGACAGGACGGTTCCTTAGAAAATATAAATACATGCTAACCAGATGGCCTACAGCAATCTCCTAAAAGGAATCCCCAAGATCAATCTTACTTTTTTTTGTTGCTCTTCCTCCTCTTCCTCCAACTCTGACTCTTCCTCTTCTTTCTCCAAGCAAGAATCTAAGCTGTTAGCCCCAGAGAGCATTACGTCTAGAACAGGAATAGGAAGGAAAGGCTAAATAATTTATCCGATAAAATAGGTGATGAGTTAGTGGAGCTGATCCCAGAGAATCAGTCTTCTAATTCTGCCTTTCAGGTCCAAGTCACATTTTCTCCACGAAATCTGATCCTAGATTATCATGGTTCCACCCTTTTCAAAGTCCTGTCACTATTCAACATGCACCCTCCCTCCCTACTCCCTTTTTTTCTCCATTCCTCTCTCTACCCATCTGTGCATCCATCCATCCTGGACACTTGGTCAATGGCATTCATGAAGAGCCTCCTATTATAGAATCCAGAACTAGGTTGATGATATTGGATATAAAATAAAAGCTTCAGTTGCTGCCCTCATGAAGGAATCCCTTCCCTCTCTCTCTAGTCTTTAACCTCCTACTTATCCTACCTTTTCCTTCCCCACTGTAGTCAGATCCACTGTATCGGCTCCAGAAACCAAACAGGTTAACCCGCTCCTGAGGGAACCAAGAAACAAAAGCATCATCTACTACTCTCCTAGGGGCTATTTTTGTCCTCTGTCTTCAAGGTTTTTAGTTATAGAATTTGTATTAATATTCCATACCATTTTCACTTGAAATTTCATACTTTCTATCTAGATTTTGTAGAGCTTAACTATTATAATGTTATAATATTATAATATACAATATTATTATAACTTCTTTTTCCAGTTTGTTTATAATTCAGTTAATAACTGGGAAGGGGAAATTCACTGTCATTCTCTACCCCACCCAAAAGCAGAATCTGAGGGTAAAAACTGACTCCATATAAGAGAGAAGATAAGGTACATACATCTGAGACTCGAAGTTAAATAGGTTGGTGGGATTCCCCCTACTAACAGTCCCTGTTTGGACTGAGAAAAGATCCCATTTGTCCAAGGGTAGGGAAAAGAATGGATGATTTAAGGCATCAAGGGAAGCTGGCCTGGGAAGAAAAGACTAGTTCTAGGACTAAGACTGTGTAATGGGGAAGGACAGCCGGTTTTCTTCAGTAGGAAATGCATAACTTGCTTTGTGTCCCAAGTCCCAAAGAGAAGCAGGTATGTGATCTAAACTTGCTCACCTGAATACTGATCTGCTCTGCCTCTTGAGCCATCATCAGGGCTGCCCCCAGTTTCTGGCTGAAGTCCTTATTCCTGCACTTTTTCTGAAATGAAAGATTTCAGAAAGGTAACTCCAACAAACTGCTACTCACCAGACATTATCTTTACATTTATTTCCAGTTTCTGGTATTGATATGATACTCCTATTCTTAATCTTTTGAGCTCAGAGACACAATCCCGTCTTATACCCAAACAAACCTTTCATCAATTCCTAGTAAAATTTTCAACCAACATTTTGGTGTCCTCTCCAAAGTAAAGCCCATGGAAATTTGTAAAGGCAAAATTAAAGGAGTTCAGATGACTGTACTTCTAAGCTTCTCACAAGTTTCTTTAGATCCAGCTGCTTGATTTAGTACTCACTGCCTGATTTTCTAAGGTCCCTGAGCTCTTAAACCTCTGCTCATTTGCAAGGCTCATCAAGCCCAAACTGATTATAGGGAAGAAATATTATTTAGTTAATTCAGTGGTTCTCAACCAGGGGAGATTTTCCCCCCCCAGAATATATTTGGCAATGTCTAGAGACAATTTTTTGGTTGTCACAGCTAGGGTTAGGGGTCCTACTGGCTAGATGCCAGTAGGATGCCAAGGATGCTGCTAAACCTCCTACAATGCCTAGGAATCCCCTCACAACAAAAAATTATCTGGCCCAAAATGTCAAGTGTCGAGGCTGAGAAATCCCAAGTTAATCTGTGCCTTCATTTCTATCACACCTGCTTTGGCTAAACTGTAGAAAACCATGGTCTTTAGGAAGGCCCTCTATCTGCAGACAGGGAAAGAGACTAAGAAAAATCATTATCCTGCTGCAATCCTGGTAGAAAGACGTGTACCTCATGAATAACCTCACCCTTGCATACTTGGTCAGATATGTACTTTCTCCTCACACAGCTTCCCCTGGGAGAAATCAGGTTTAATAAAGAGAAGATTTAGTTTTTCAAGTTCCCTATATCACAACTGACCCCTGAGGGTTACTCACCAGTGCAGCTAACTCCAGGGATAGCTCCTGGAAGTTCTTTAGCATGTTGACTGGGATCCAAGCACGAGAGACTGTTTCTCCAAAAAATGTCACATGGTACTTGGACTGTAATAAAAGATGGTTCTGTTATAGACTCTTGTCCTTCTTCTTGCTTTGGCCCTCTAGCCAGAAAAGGCAGGAGAAGAACCGAGGATTTACAAGGAAGGAGGGGCGGGGCCTTCTCTGTTCCTTTAAACCGGACCCACATATCCCACCTCATTCCATTGTTCTTCCATCCTGACCTCAGGAGTCCTAACCAAAGCATATTTATCAAAACATGAATGTCCTAGTAATGAATAAATTTTAATTAGATACAAATGTGTTTCTATATCTTTTTCTCACTCTAGCTAAGAATCTGTTTCTGCTTGTGTCTGCTGGCTATGTCTATATTTCTAACTCTGTACATCTGTTAGGATGGATTTGTTCATTACTTTGGCCTGAGCACCTACCCACCCTGAATCAGGAGAACTCACCGGCAGGGAATCAAGATGAGATGCAAAAAGAAAATATTCCCCCAGGTCAGGATCAGATTCTACCATGCCTGGCCACCTGGAGAAGACAGATGGGTGTAGGGGATGGAAGAGAAGGGGTTAGGTGAACAGAACACAAACTCATCAATATACATGTACATAAAAGGGCAATATGTTTTGCAAATAAAGGACCCCCAAAATAGACCCCTCTGTCAACCCTCCACAGTGGTCACTACCAAATGATTGAAGTGACTTCCATCAATGTACAAAGAAGCTCAGAATCTTCCTAGTAAAAATACCTTATTCTTCTAGGCCTTCTGGCAACCCTGAGAACAAAATCTTTTGACTAGGGACATCTCCAAAAAAGAAGCTATTCCACCCTTCCTTGTTCTCTTTACTTCGTATATCTCTCATTTCCCAATGTCTAAAAAAATATCTTAGAGCCACTCTTCTCTTTCTACCCATCCAGGGTAGAACTGTCCAACCCTTTTTTCCAGGGAGATACCGCCTCCATCGTGAAACCTCTAGAAAACAGGTTCTTTCAAAGCCTCCAACTTAGCACTTTATATTCTCCCTCACCCATGCTCTTTCTAAGGCAGGTATCATCTCCATTATAAATTCCTTCCATTTCCTTCCCTCCCTGCTTGAATCTACCACTCCCAAGTTCATGAAGGATGCTCTGACTCTGCCATAGCGCCCTACCAGGGGTAACCGTATTGCTTGGCCCAGATGATGGATCCTGGGATGTAGGAGGCATAGGCCACTTCATTCTCTTGCCCTGTCCAGGTCTCCTCAGGGATATCACAGTGATTATACTCCAAATCTGCCAAAAGAGAGGAGGAATGAAGGGACGGAAAGAGCCTCATAAGGTGAAAATCTGGATGAGGGCAGAGGAGAGGACAAGAAGAAATTGGTATATGCAGCAGGTAGGACCAAAAGGACACCTGGGAGACCCATGAAGGAAATGCAGCCAGAGCCTGGAGAAGTAGGAGAGTTGCCTCGTTATGCTCTGTAGAAAGAGACTCCAAACTTCTACCTACATCCCACGAGTCTGACCCTGCTTCCATCAGTGTAACATCATGAAGGTAATTTCTCTGATATTCTGTTTTCTCATCTGTAAAATAGTTGGGCTAGACTAGAGCTTCATAATCTCTTTCAAGGAGTTTCAAACATTCTAGAATTCTAAGACACTGAATCTCTCTCACTGGCTTTTCCCCATACATCCCATGTCCCTTCCTATCTGCCAACCCAATACCAACAATCTAATCAGATTGACAGGCTCAAACCAATGCTGAAGAAGATGGAATTCACTCAGAACATATGTTTAGATTCCAGGACTCTCCTCACAACACAGCTTTTCAGGGTGTCTTCCTCTAGCCCTTTATGCCAGATTCATCTTGTCATGACAGCAAGATCCCTCTCTCTCCCCAAACGCTAACTACAAGGACCCCTGGAGTCCTAACTATACTTTTGTCATATTTAATCTAAAGGATGGAAGCAGGGAAAGAAAGGGACGAACAATAAAAACTGAAAAAAAAAATTTCCACTCCATTCTACCTGTATTCTGGTCACAGGACCAATTATCTGGGAGGACTGAGGGGTCAATGTTCCCACGTAGCCGCCTCCATTTCTCACAGTTTGGGGAGGAACACTGGACCCAGACTAGACATTGACCTGTCACAGGAAAAAGCCTGATATAAGAGACACAAAAATATGTTCTTCCTTCTTCAATTTAATTAAAGGTGGTGGCTGCCACCACCACCTCTGCCAGAATCACAAAGCCTTAGAGATCAGCTCATCCAATCCCTAATTTATAAATGGTAAAACCAAAAGCTCAGAGGAGATAACTGACTGCTAAAGATCAGTCTAAATTGGTGGCAAAGCTGAACTTAGAGCCCAGGTCTCACATCTCAATCTTTCTCCTATACCACGCTATCATCTCTCCTCCCCCAAGGCAGAAAGGAGTGTTTCCTGTATTGACAGTTCTTAAAAAGGTTGTCTGGCATATTTCTGGCTAGTGCCTCATTTTTCTGAGGGCATGTCACTACTAAAAAGTTCTTCTGAAGAACTAATCAGCACCTCTTTTGTGCACAGCATCTGGAGTTCCTGTTTCAACCTCAACAAATTAACCTGACACCAAATCACCAAGTTGCAGCCTTTGGGACCAACAGCCCTGAGTTCACCCCTCTCCAAAAGACAGGTTTAAGCCTATCGTTTCTCAAACTGTTTACTTCAGGCTGTGCTCAATGGCCAAACACTCCTTTTATCCATTACCTTCCAAACTCTCATCCCCACCTTTCTCTACCCCCACATCTTCTAAGTTGACCCAACGTCCGACACAGCCTCTCCTCTCTCCCTCCCAAACTCTTCCACTATAGTCTTTGGGATTCCAAACAAAAGGAACAAAAGTCCACATGTCTTCAATCTCTTCTCTGAAATTCTGCCTCCTTTCTGAAATCTGGTGATGTGCTAATGACACTGCCCCAACCCGACCCCACCCCACCGCTGAAGCCCTCTAAGAAGAGCCTGTCCTTCTCACATACCCCACGCCAGAAAGTGGGGTCAGCATCATCCTTACTCCCCATTGACACTTGCAGACCATTACTATCCTCCCTCCTATAAAACCCTTCCTCCCTCGAGGTCTATGCCATGGGACTACACTGCCCTCTCATCACCCTTGTCACGATGCTGGCATCTGGTTCAGTCTTCTCCTCTCCACCTCCTGCCCTCGTAGATGACCACTACAGCCACAGGAGTAAACTCACAAGGCACCCCGTATGTTCTCCTCCATGCCACCTCAGTCACCCCCTCACCTCAGGAACCCACTCCCACCCTGCATGCCACACCCAGTCATCTGCAGGGACCGCATACTCCTCTGAACCACTTATCTAAACCCCTCTCTGATAAAAATGCCCCATTCTTCCACCTTACTTGCTCCAAGACCCCTGTGGCAACTTTCAGTTTATCTAGATCTCTAATCCACTGGCCCCTACCTTTCTCTCAATCTAGTAGCAATTAAGATTAATTATTTTTCTTCACTCTGTACTTACGCAGGTTTGATTTCCTTAGATTCTCTTGCAGACATCAACAACTCCCTTTCCCTCTGTCCTTCCTCCCGCCCAGCTAGCAAACACAATTCTGAATGAACCCATTCTCCTTTTTCTGTGCCTATACTCATTTGACTGAGCATTGCTAGAGAAAAATCACTGACCAGCCACCTAGGTATTATATTCACAGCTAACAATATCAACCAATATGTTTCTCTAGTTAGTTCACTCGCCCACTGTCAAATTTTACCTTGAATGCCGAAACATAAGGGATGCCCTCCATCCCACCAAAATCATCCCTCAGAAAAGCAGTTGGCTTACATTTGGGTCCCTTCACAATATCTCATATTATGGATCACCTTCTCAATTACTTTATTTTGAAGAATAAAGTACTGGTTGAGAATGATATATTAGTCTGAAAGACAGTTTCCAATGATAGTTTTGGATGTTTACAGAGGTGACCTGGAAAGACTAGAAAAAGAGTAGGGGAAAGGGCCAGAGACCATAAAAGTGAACAGAGATCAATCAAATAAATGGTGGTTGTAAAAATAATGAATATTAAAGAGGAAATGAGTGGGGGAAAATCATCCTAATGCTATAAAACTAGATATTTATGGTTTAGGATGAACTTTCCAATGACAGTTTTTAAAGACAAACAGTTCCTTAAAGTTTCCTCTCAAGCAACTTAGAAAGAAGAGGTGTTTGGAAACAGTGTTTGAGGCTCACGATGTGGCTCTGTGATAATGAAGGCTGATGTCACAGACACAGGTCAAGAGCATTTCAGTTGACTGCTCCTTCCTGAAACACTAGCTTTCTTGGGTTCTGTGATCCCTCATTCTCCCGTTTCCCCATCCCATCTTTCTGGTAACTCCCTCCTCAGTCTCTTTTTCTGAATTCTCCTCGCTCTCTGTCCAATCTCTAAATCCCTGAGTTGGAGTTCCAAAGCCTAATCATGGGTCTTCACTCCCCATGCTGCACTTTCTCCTGAGGCCGGCTCATCCATTCCCTCAGCTTTGAAATCCACTTTCACACCTGACAACACACAGAAGTACGTTAACAGCCTCTGTTCTGAGCTCCCGGTTCCTATAGCCATCTTGCTCTTTGGTATCTCTATCTGGATGTCTCACAACGATCTCAAACCTAATGGGCCCAAACCCAAATGCTTGATCTTATCCTACAGAACTGTCTTTTCCCACCTCCTTTCACATAACTGCTCAAGCCAGAAGCCAATCATCTTTGACAAACCCTCTCCTCTCTCTCACCTCCCAATATCCAGCTCATTACCAAGTTCTGATAATTTTACCTCTAAAATATATCTTAAAACCATTCACTTCTTGTCTCCTTCATCATCCTAATCCAAGCCACCAAAATATCTAATCCTAGCACTAACTTCCTAGCTGGTCTACTCTTGTCTCCCCATTCTCCATTCTCCAATTAATCACCAAAGGGGTACTTTTAAAACATCAATTTGATGATGTCACTTCCCTGGTTAAAAGCCACCAGGGGCTTCCCACTACACTTAAGATAAAATTCTCACTTTGTAACATGGTCTTTGATCTAGCCACTGCCTACCTCCTTACATTTATCCAGAGCCACTTTCCAGCCTTGCTTCCCTTGCTCTCTGAATCTCAATTATACCAGCTTTCTTTTAGTACCTGGAGTAAGACAATATCCACCTTACCTAAAACTGTCTCCTACGCTTCACTTCGCTAACTTCTAGTCTTGCTCCAGGTTTCAGCTTAAATGTTATTTCCTTACAAATGCTTTCTCTAGCTGACCCAATCTTAATTCGGTCTCCACCATTTCCTCTCATGACATTCTTTTCCTTCCCTTCACAGAACTTAATGCAAATTTTATTTACTGGATACTCCCTTTCTACTTCCTGCTCCAGGAGCACCCACCTCTCCATGGCAACTGTGAAAAACAGGAAGAGTTGTTCATTAATAGGAAGAGGCTTACACAGTCACTACAACCACAATTCAACTCACGAGCACTGCCAAAGGAGTGAAATTCCATCTCCCAGTCTAAAATCTATCCCTCGTCTTAATACTGAGAGTTACAGATGGAACACTACTACCCAGACCACACCCGACTGCCCAAATTAGACTTATACCTCCAGCTCTTTATACTGATTGCCATGTCATTACAACACGAGGAGTGGTTTACTGCCCTAGACTACCTTGTTTCGTACCTGCATAGTCTTCCTAGAGTTTTCTTTCCAGTATGTACAAACCATATTATTCTTCTATAATCCAAATTATATATATATATACACACGCATGCCTATTAGACACCAGCTGACTGTTTAGTCCACTGTTCCTTAATCTTAGGGTTCTGGTTTTTGGGTTTTTTTCTTTTTTGGTGCAAGCCTGTTTTCCCCCAGATTAAGTCTACTTATTTTCAAAATTTTAAACATACTAATATATTGTATGATCTATTTTATTTATCATACTAAAATTTTCCAATATTACCAAGGTTATTTCACACAATGTATTTGTTTGTTATCTATCTAGCATACTAAAACTGTAAATTCTATGACAGCAAGGATTATCTATTTTGTTCACTAATATATTTCTAGTACCCAGCACAATGCCTGGCATATAATATAAGGCATTAAAAACTATTGTTAAAAGAATAAATAAATCTATATGCATCCTTATTTCCCTCCATCCAATCTGAAAGGCTGGGTCCTTTCGGACTCAAAATAAACCCTCTGGTTCTCTTCTCATTCTCTTCCTTAATCTCTCCCTCTCTATAAACAATTTTCCCTCAGCATATAAATATGCTGACAATAAAGAGGGCAAGTGTCTTTCTTTTAAAAGAAAGCTAAAAAAAAAAAGAAAGAAAAATCTTCCATCTACTTTATACCCACTCCCCTTTATTTACTATTTTTTCCCTCCTAGTTTTCACATTTAAACTAATTGAAAAAAGTATGTATTCTTCAACAAACAATAACTTGCCATTCACCGTCACCAACCCCTATGGTTGCTCTAATCAACCCTAATGATTTCCTAATTGTGATATCTGTTGATTTTCAAATCTTTATTCTTTTTGTTATCTCTGTAGTAGCATTTAACATGGTTAAACACTCTCTCTTTCTTGACATTCTCTCCTCCCCTGGAATCTGTGATACCACACTCTCCTAGTTTTCCTCCTACCTTTCTGAGCTTTCTCTTAGTTCTTCTTAGCTTTCTCCCTGGGTACCTCTTCCTCTGCTCAACCCTAAACATTAAGCTCCCCCAGGGTTTTTATCCAATGTTCCCTTTTCACTCTACACCCTCTTCTTGGAAAATTTCAGCTATTCCTATTGATGCAGATGACTCCCGAATCTGTATCTCCGAGAGCCCAGACCCCTTTCTTGAGCTCTAAATCTCATCACAGACCCCCTAACTCAGGCAAAGCTCAATCCATCATCTTCAACTTGCTCTTTCTTCTATATTTTCCACTTCAGATCATGATTCTTCATCCACTCAGTCACTCATGCCGGAAAACAGGACCATCCTAAAGGCCTCACTCTTCTTCAGCTCTCATACCCAGCAGCAATCGTATCATATTGATCTTGCGTCCTAAGGATCTCAATTTTATCTCTTCCTCTTCACTACTATTGTCTGTCTTCCTTGCCTGGATAATTATTTCTATGGATCTAGTCTTTCTCCTGCCAATCCATCTTCCATGCTAGTGTCAGAGCAAGCTTTCTAAAATGCAAATCTTATCAAGTTTTGCCTACTTAATGTCAATCGTTCCTCTTTACTTTTAAAATAAAATCCAACTTCCTTAGCCTGACTTGTAAGGTCCTTTAAGATCTGGGGCTTACTTGCCTCTAACCTTATCTCCCCCATCCCTACAACCTCCTACTCCCCAAAATACCCAAAAGCTACAAACATTAGCCCTCCTCCATTACTCTGCCAATAATTATCACTCTGACCCCCATTCCCACCTTAGTTTGTCTGACTAAATTATACTTCAAGATCTGGCTCAAGTGATATCTTTTTCTTGGAAACTTTTCCAGGACTATTCCCAATTTGTAGCTTTCTTGTTGGCCTTCCTCACAAGCTTCTCTCGCGCGGGACAGGCTTATATTTGTTTCCTCTGCATTTACTCAGTACCTCTTAAAATGCCTAGAATTTAGCAAGCACCAAACACCTGTGGATTATATGACTTAATAACTGAATGAATGAAATAGTTCTCTCTCTTCCTCAGCACCATATCCTCTAACAAGCAGCTGTGAGGGATAAATTATAGTCTTTGCAGAATTTCCTCTAACATCCTAACCCTTACCTCTCTCCTCCACCTCCAATTTTCAAGCCCAAGGTAGGTTTTTCAAACCATGGCTCAACTCACCAAAACCACTTCCCTCTCCTTTTTGTTGGTCCCTGATCTGAGAATGATCCTGAACTGTTTTCTTCAGTTGGTCTTTCTGCCTGTGCTCATGTCCACTTTGGGCTTTCTCCATTTTCTCATTTTCTGGGAAGATGAAAGAAAACATATGAGCCATGCCGCTGAGCCTGCACGTCCGGAGCCTGTGCTCCGCAACAGGAGAGGCCACAACAGTGAGAGGCCCGCGTACCGCAAAAAAAAAAAAAAAAAAAATTGTAGGGTAGGGAGATGAAGAAGAGAATCTTTGTAGATAGTAGAGGTCAGTTAAAGAAGGAAGAAGAATCATAGCTCAATAGTTTCAAGTCTTGGGCTGAAAATTCTCAGTATGCCCACTGTCCAATTCCCTAATTTCATGGAGTAAGTACTTGAGCCAGGTGTCAAAATGTATCTGACTATACTTACGAGCGGCCTTCTTTCTTTTGCTTAAGGAGAGTTTATTGAATTTCTTCTCAGAGGGTGCAGGATCTGGCTGGCCTGGCTTAGATGTCTTTATCTCAGGGATTACTCCACCTTCCTGAGAGGCTGAAATCTCTAGAATATGTGGTACCACTATCCTCTCTCTGCAAAAAAGATTTTTAATTAAAAGGTATAAAGGGGCAATTTGTAGTACCCCTCTTTTGAAAAAACCCAAGGATAAAAGTTAGGAGGACAGAAGAATTGTAAGCTCTCTATGGTCTCCTGAAGTCATTTTATCCATCTACTGGCCTATTTTTCCCAACTCAACTCAAGTATCTTTCCTGAGATGAGAGAAAGCTATAGAGATATGAAAAATGACTATATAGATAGATAGATGGATAACCATTTATCAATATTAAGTCTACCCTGTGATCAACTCGCCTCACTGGGATAAACTTACCCATCAGCATTATTATTATCAGTAGTAGAAGAAGCAATTCCTGGTTCCTTGTCTAACTGGGTACATCTTGTAGGCTGGGCACAGGAAGTCTCTGCAAAATTGAGGCTAGATGCCATCCCTCCCAAAACAAAATACTATAAGCAGAGAAGCAATTAAAGAAAACAGCTACTCCATTATTTCCAAACTGTAAATTTTCATTGAAATATCTCCCATCAGTTGCCTGGAAGAGCTTACCTTTGGACTTTTGCCACACCATAGAACTTTCAAGTTTTTTTTTTTCTTTTTTTAATATTTATTTATTTAGTTAGTTAGTTGTGCCAGGTCTCAGTTGCAGCAGGCAGGGTCCTCAGCTGTGGCTCACAGTCTACTTAGTTGCAGCTCACCGGCTCCTTAGTTGTGGCATGCAAACTCTTAGTTGCGGCATGCATGTGGGATTTAGTTCCCCAACCAGGGATTGAACCCGGGCCCCCTGCATTGGGAGCGTGGAGTCTCAACCACTGTGCTACCAGGGAAGTTCCAACTTTCAAGTTTTTTAATTCTCAGGAAAAACTACAAATCTATATCCTTCTGCAAGCCTTTCCAGATTGATTTGCCTATTCTAGGATAGCCAGGTAATGTTAATTTTATTTTGTGTACATAACAGAAATTTTATGTACCATGTTTTATATCATTTGCTCCTCAAACTTTCTCTAGGAATGGCAGTATACCTAAGAATAGCTGAAAATGTCAAACCACTGTCCTTAGCCTCATGACCTTATGGAGAAGGCCTCACGACCTATGCTATAGAGTTCCTTATTCTAAAATCAAATTCCTGAGCATATGTTAAAGCAGTATTAGAAACAGAAATATACAAGGGTAGATGGAGATGGAGACTAAGTTCTTCAAATCTGGGAAAAATAATTTATCTTTTCTATGAAGACTGTAAACATATAGAAATAAATTTAAATTACATTTTAAAAATCTAGATGAGACTACTTTTATATTCTGAAGTCAATGTAATCTACTTTTCTAAAAGTCGTACCCTCTGTCTAAGGTGGTTTAGCTATAGTCCTGTTGATAGAAGATGTATTTAAAACTATTTCAAAGTCTCATCTAATATTTCCTTACTTAGAAAGATGGAGGGAAGGAGAGAAGCTATCGACTTATTCTACCCCTCAGATAACAATTTCTTTGCCAAACTGAAACTCTTTTACTCTCACTATAAGCCATACCCAAGCACTCCTGGAGGGACTTCTGTAGCACAATCTGGACAATCTCCTCAAATTCTGCATTTGTAAGAGTTGATTTTCCCTGCAGAGAGAAGGGTAGGGGAGAAAAACTGCTCATCTTTCCCCAGTCCTCCTCTGTGACTCGTCAAGGAAGCCTCCTTTAGATGAGGCAGTAAGTTCAAAAGACTGAGAGCATAAAGTCAACCTAAGGATTCCATAAATTCTATCCCAGATCTCCTGGGAGTAAAGGAGTCAAAGAAAAGGAAAAAGTTTATAAAATTTCTGTCTACTTCTACTCTCACCTCCATCCCACCTCAGCCCCTCCCTGCCCAGTATGCCCTGCTAAACGCTTTCATCAAAACACTTTTTACCTCTTAGAGAAGAAAATAGAAGCCCCAAAAAGAAATCAAAAACTGAAACTACAGGATGAACTTTCCCTGTGGGATTTACTACATTCAAATTTATGTTATAAATATTTAAGTGTCTTCTGAAATGAAAAGATCCTGTTTGCCCAGGCTGGGTGACTAGGAGAAACTGTCCCACTAGAGCCCATCATTGTGATTTTTACCTTTTCTTTCTTCTCTGCTTTCTTGTTGTCTTGAGCCTTTCCTTTTATCTCCTGGCCACTGCCTGTACCATTCTCTTTGGTTGTTTTCTCCTTCTTCTTCTCTAACCTGGCCTTTAGCAGGCGTGGCCTGATCTCTGCCTCTGGGGAACTGATTCCCAGGATCTCCTCCTTCGATGAGTTAAGGTTATAGGGCATCAGGCTATGCAGTTTTTGTGCAGGTGGGGCAAAGGTTTTCTTTGGTCCCTTCCCGAATTCTGAAAGAAATTTGATCATCAAATGGAATTTATGAAATATAGAATCTAACACAGAAATTGCCAAACACTGCCACTGACTGACCATATCAGAATGATCTGGATATGAAATATTAATAATATTATAATGAAATATTATAATATGAAAAAAAAAATTATCATTTAACAAATTCAGATTCCTAGGCCTTCCTTCCCCAACCCTCCCAGCCCCCCACCCTCTCATCCCTGCCCTAAGATTCTGATGAAGTAGTTTGAAGTGAGGCCCAAGAATCCGTAATTTTACGAGGCTATCTAGATGATTCTAATGCACTACCAGGTTTAAGAACCACTGAGTAAGTCAAAGGTGATAAATATAAGTATGCAGGAAGCTGAATTATTCAAATGTGAATTTTTTTTTAATTTGCTTGTTTTAACTTTGTACAAAATTTTAGGGGAAATTAGATTTTTAAAAACCTAGTCAAAATCTACAAACGATGCAATGAAAATTGTACTGATCCTCCCAGGTATAAGTAATGTAACTTTCTTCTGAGCTTCCATAATACTTTGTACCTGTCCTGTGGCATTTACCACATTCAAATTTATGTTTTAAATATCTAAATGTCTCTTCTCTCCCTACGAGTTCATACATTTCTTGAACAAGACTGTTTCTAAGTCAAATGTATTTCACTCAAAGTGTCTAGAAAGTAGTAACTTTAACAAAGTGGACATGAAATACATGTGAATTGAGCTTCCCTTTGGGGGGAAAGGTGTCCAGATGACCAACGGCTGAGAAAGAAGAGGAAAGTGACTCTTGACTCACCTTCTTTACTCTGCAAGGTTGTCATCGTTCAGCTCAGAAGCTACACTTTTCTTTATGCCTCTGTTAGAAAAAAGAAATGAACTGCTACTACTCTGAACATGATTTTTCAAATTTTATTGAAGCCTAGTTGATTTACAATGTTCTGTTCATTTCTGCTACACAGCAAAGCGATTCAGTTAAACTTATATATATTCTTTTTCATATTCTTCATCATTATGGTTTATCACGGGATACTGAATATAGTTCCCTGTGCTATACAGTGCTGATCGAACATGATTTTTTTTTTTTTTTTTTTTTGCGGTACACGGGCCTCTCACTGTTGTGGCCTCTCCCGTTGCGGAGCACAGGCTCCGGACGCAAAGCTTCAGCGGCCATGGCTCACGGGCCCAGCCACTCCACCGCATGTGGGATCCCCCCAGACCGGGGCACGAACCCGTGTCCCCTGCATCGGCAGGCGGACTCTCAACCAGTGCGCCACCAGGGAAGCCCTGATCGAACATGATTTTAAACTTTCTCCTCTACCTGTCTTCTTGGGTTCAGGGTCTCTTTGCCTGGGACAATTGAACTACATTTTCTGCCTTCTTGATTACAATTCTACTCCTCAGCAGTGCCAATTACATGCTGGAGGATAATAAAAGTTGCTGTTTTAAAGATCAGCAACAATCCTTAGTGTTTTAAGTGCCTAGAACCATGTGCAACATGAGGTAGGCACTTGTAAGTAGGTAGAAATGATAGTGGTAGTGATGTGTTAAAAAACAAAATTCAGGGGCTTCCCTGGTGGTACAGTGGTTAAGAACCCGCCTGCTAATGCAGGGGAAATGGGTTCGAGCCCTGGTGAGGGAAGATCCCACATGCTGCGGAGCAACTAAGCCCGTGCACCACAACTACTGAGCCCGCCCACCTAGAGCCCGTGCTTGGCAACAAGAGAAGCCACTGCAGTGAGAAGCCCGCACACCGCAACGAAGAGTAGCCCCTGCTCACCACAACTAGAGAAAGCCCGCGTGCAGTGATAAAGACCCAACGCAACCAAAAAAAATAAATTAAAAAAAATTCAACTGAGTAAATTTTGAGGATCTTATTGGCTTTATTCAACAATTCACGAATTGGGCAGCATCCAATCTACCAGATAGACAGGAGCTCCACGGAGCTATACAAAATTAAAGACTTTTACAGGCAGAAGGGAGCAGGAACAAGGAAGTAATACTAGGCAAAAAAAAAAAAAAAAAAAAAAAAGCAGGTTGGTCATACAAGGTTACTTTCCTTTAAGGGACTACTGGAGTCTATCAGGCAGATTACCCAACTAGTGATGATCAGGCAATTCCTGACTGACTGGTTTAAGATTCCATTTCTGGGAGACCTAACATTGTAATTAAGTTGTCTTGGTTTAGTGACTTGGGGCTTAGCATAAGCAACCCCATTTGGTGCCTCTTGTTAAAGCAAGACACGTTTTTAACAGCCAGAAGTATAAATAGTAGCAGAGTAGTGGTAGTAGGGTGTGGACAGTCCTGGGAGTTAAACAGTGAGAGTTTTCTTCAGAGGGATAACCTCATTTCACAAGGTTCTCCTGAATACTTAAAAGACAAATAACCTATAAATTCTCCTACCTAATTCAGACATCCCTATGCATAGAGAACCCCCTCTATTAACATCACTATAATGTATATCTTCCCTTTACCTAGATCTTCTAGTCTAATAAATTTCCGAATGTGCTGGATTCTCGCAATTTCTATTCATGGCTCAGAAATATTTAGTAATCAGCAGAGGTCCCCAGAGAAGCTAGTAATAAGAATCTAGCATATTCACTCTATATCCATAGTTTATCTGTAGCTACCTACTCACAGATGTTCTACAGATGTAGAACACAGATGTTCTATATCAGCATGCTTCATTATTTCTACCAAAGTTGTGACTAATAATAATGAATAACACTTATTGAGCACTCACTATAATCTTTGAATATGCCATCTCATTTAATTCTCCCAATAAATCTATGAGATTGATACCATTTTACATTTGGGGAAATTGAGGCTTAGAGGGATTTAGAGACATTAAGTAATCGATAAAGTGGTAAAAATCAGGATTCGAATCTGTCTGATTTATAAGTTTGCGCTGTGCATTGTACTACACTACATCCCAATCGTCTAGCTCAGTAGTTCAGTGCTTCACAATAACTTGAACATCACAGCACACATGTAAAGCATACATTAAAAGTACACATTGAAACACAGAAAATATTTCTAGGTACTCTAGGGTAAAAGGACCAGGCTGCCCACATCCATATACAACTGAGGGATGGGAGTGGGGGGCCTCCAGCCACACTAAAGGCTGAAGAGGTTAACATCTCTACACAGCTATAAGTCATTTGTGAACCAGCACAGTGCCAAGACTCATCTTGTGATGTTCCAAGAACTTGTACATTTTTCCAGTTTTCACTTTCCACCATTAATATTATTTCTACCCAGCTGTGGTTTGCCCAAAACCTCAGTGTTAATACATGGTAGAGTCAAGATGAACCCAGGTTTTGGCTTCTAAATTCTAATAACATGTCTGTTCTTCTCAGTGATCTTATTTCTGGCTGTTGGTTTTGAGTGCTTTGAAGGCCCTGGACCTGAAACTCAATCTTCCTACTCTGCCATCTCCCACTATAAAGAGGTCCAAAAGCAGCATAAAATGGATCTTTGGGTTCATACAGTCTTCCCTCTAAAGGGGCTGAAAATTTTATGACCCTCAAATGGCCAAGCTAAACACTCAGTTGTTTAGGGTGTAGAATTCCTCCCTCCAGATCCCAAGATGAATTCAAAAGGTACTGGAGACTTGACTTAGTGTGGCCACAGCATGGCTGAATATAAAGTATTTTTAATTTTTTTTTGGTATTTTTCTGTTCCTTTTCTTCATCCCATAAATGCGAATAATTGATATGCGCTATTCTGCAGTAACTACTTTTCCTATATATTAAGGAGCACATTTTATCATTGTTTCCATCTTAACTTTTCACCACCAACTCCCAAACTTATTTGACACTGGAAAAAAAGCAAGTGGGACATAGGGGGAGAATCACTGCAGCAAACTGGTCCCTTCTTTACGATAATCCGAAATAGAAGCTAGAAACTGGATAAAATTAGGCTGCAAAAGGAATAATAATAATAAATGACAAACATATCTTCTCCCAGACTCTAGAATTCCAAAAACGATCCTGAGAAGTCCCTATGAAGACAATCAGAATTATAAAACTATACTAAATGAGAAAAACAAAATGAAAATTAGTGTACCTGAGATGACAAAATTTGATTTTTTTAAATGTTCATCTATATAAGATCCTTGTGTATCCGTAAACTATCTCTGGAAGAATACACAAGAAACTGACAAAAGTGTCTCAGCAGACTGGAAAAGGGTGGCTGGGGGTGGAAATGAGCTCTCTACTGTACCCTCTTGTGTAACTCTAGCATTTTATACATATACCACCATTTCAAAGTGATTTTTTAAAATAAAAAGAGTATTTTAATCAACCTAAAAAGGCAAAATTTTTCCAATATTTAGTTTCAAATCATTATCTAAACCTATACTGACCTCTCTAGGCAAAAGTGTGTTACTGGAGCCCCAAGCAACTAGATAAAATTGTGGATCATTGTTGAGTTAATAAGATGTAGTAAATATACAAGCAGCAATGAATACTGGTTTTCCTTAACCTACAGTGAGGGTGTGATGAAGAACATTACTTTTAAATAAAATCTCTAACCTGATCAATAGAGAAGGGAAAATCTGGAAGTCACCGTCTGACAAGTCAAGTCTCTGCTCCTCTGTTTCAGGCAAAGTATTTTCTTCCACAATAACGAATGTTGAAATCTACTTCAGAGAGAGAAAAACAATTTTAAGGAAGTTAATAAATATACAAAATACCACCAACTTTTACCTGGCCAGCTACAAAATGACTGGGGGCTCTAGACCCAGGAATAACATTTGAGGTTTTAATTTCTTTTTTCTGACCTTAGATGAAAAAAGAGAGACAAAAAAATCCAATAAAGCTTTAAGTGTGAAAGTAACAGAAAGTTCCATAACCAGATCCTAACTACTGAACTGACATAAGAAAGAAGGGTGAATAAGGAGGGGAAAATAACTTAGAAATAATAAAGGGAACCAAGGGAAGGTGAATGAGCTATTCCAAAAAATAGTTTTCTTTCATTTAGAACACTAAAAATCATGACACTGATTATAGAATGAAATCACCTAGCTCAGCAGATCTCAAAGTGTGATCTAAAGACCCCTGAGGGTCCCCTCCCTTTTTCAACTACTTATCTGTGTTAGGCTGGGTTTTCTCATACTCTTCAACCAAAACAAGATATCATAACAGATTGAATTCAGAAACAGATGAAAATCCAGCCAGACATGAAAGAGATTCGCAGAAATGTAAAACACCATTCTTCATACTAAATTTTCTTTCATTTAGGAAAATATATTTTCATTAAAATATTATCTACGTTAACATTATGTAACAGGTTTATTATCGTTATTTTAAAATTAATAAATAAATGTTTAATTTTTTTCTCAGTTTAATTTCTAATATACTAGTATCAATAGATCCATAGATATAAACCAATGTTTGGAATCCTTCATAATTTTTAAGAGTATAAAAGGATTCTGAGACCCAAATGTTTGAGAATTGATCTAGCTAAATAAATTCAGTCTTGTCAATATTTTTCAAAAAGCATTAATCCTCCTCTCCCTTCCCCCCATTTAGAATATGTTCACAAATTTCTCCCCTCTTAAGTATCCAATTATTCCCTCTTTATATTGTTCCTGGAATCCGTGGTCTAAAAGAACAAAAGAAACCCTTTAGAATTGTCCTCTAACACAGACTCCGTGAGCCTCAAAAAACTGTATTTAAAGACTGTATTTTGGAAAAAAAAAAAGACTATATTTTGAGCAAAGAACAAGAAAGATCGAGTTTCTGTTCTCACTGAGCTGACATTCTAGTGGGAGTAGATAGACACATACAAAAATAAGTAAATATATATTGTAAAATAAATAAATAAAGACTATATTTTGGGAGCAGTTTTCTCAGGGTTACTTGAGATGCTGCCTCCCAGGCTTGAAGTCCTCACTATGGCCACCAGATAAAACATAACTCTTAAATAAATAAATAAAGACTATATTTTAAATATCCTTTAAGCTGGAGTTTGATTTCCTTTTGTCTTAATGTCTAACGGTATGTAGATCCCTGCTCATTATCATTCCTCCGTCAGTAAGAGTTCTTTTTCTCTTTCTCTCTTCCTTCCTTCCTGTCTCTTTCTTCCTTCTTTCTCTCATGTGCACTCAGCAAGCATGATTTAAAACTTTTAACAAGACAGAAGGAAAAAATGATCCCCGCTACGCTTACTGCCCATAACAGACTACCTAACAAGACATTTACTGTCATAACTACCTGAACTAAACCTTTTACATAATCTTATAAATAAATTAATGGTGACTAAAGCTTCTCGGTTCAGAGAGTGCAAGGAAGCACAGAGATACGGGCACTTATCACCAAAGCAGACTCTTTCTTTAGGACCCTGATCCTGGTTCAGACCCTTGCTATCTTAAACTCCCGAAAAGCTTGCATACTTGCCCCAAACTATTGCCGACCTCAAACTAGTCTTTTTGTGTTGTTTTCGCTTAAAGGGGTCATGCCCATGGACTCCCAGACTCCGGCAGCATTTTGACTCACAGAGCACCAAGGTGACGTTTTGGAACAATAAAAGGCCTGATTCCACCTTATAAACCAGAGGGAAGAACTCTGACGGACCCACATTTTTCCCTCTCTCTTCCCTCACCAATTCTGTCTTAAGCACAACATTTAAGACCGGAGGTACCACAGAGCCAAAAGTCCTTGACTCCCCTCAAAGGGTAAAAGAGTGGCTTTCTAGCGTCTCTTCCCTATCAACAACTCCCCCGCCATGAGAGAATTTCCCCTCAGCTCCCACCCGCAACCCGCGGAGGCACCAGGATCCGCATTCTCGCTCAGGTCCGTCGTCGCCCGCCGTGATATTGAGTTACTTTTGTTTGTTTGTTGGGAGTAAGTTTGCGGTTAGAGATTCTGAGGACAGGGGTTAAGAGTTGGACGGCACCCTGAGGAGAAAACTTCTCAGGCGACAGGTGCCAGGACTGGCCACGCCTAGCACCTTCAGCTGCAAGCGGAGCTACCTTCTGGAGAGATGCGAACCTAAGGGCGAGGAGCAGTGTGGGCTAATGCAGAGATTCTCCAAGCCCCTCGAACCTCGGGCCAGTTTTCCCGCCACCAGGGAAAGGCGCGAGGCCGCGCACAAGCTCCACCTCCACCCCCACTGGCGGCCTGTTCGCAGAGGTAAGGCGCATGCGCAACTGGAATCGGCTTCTGCGTCTGCGCAGCTGAGTTATTGCCGACATCTTCCAACAGAACGCCCTGTAAAACTACAAATCCCATAACCCTCGGTACCCTCACTTTTTTTAGGTGGCAGCAATAGCGCCTGATCGTTCAAGATGCACATCTTCCTTTTACTAACTTTACTCTGTGCCCCAGACTGCCTTTTCCTTCCTCTGGGAATCGTGCCCTGATTCCCATTCTTCCTCTTAGTCTCCTTCATGCCCTTATTTTGATACTTTATTTTGAGACTACCCTTAACCCCATTCTCGCCTCTTCCTCCCTCTTCTCAGCCACAGGACCCGCACCCCAAGCGCTGTTGGCAAGGAGAACGAGCCACAAAGCACCCTCTGGAAAGGCCGTCGAGTAGCTTCTTCCCCATTGACTGAGGCAGGGGGTCCCCAAAGCAGGCCAAAGCCTCTTCTCCGCCCACATTCGTTTTTATATAAGGCGGCGCGAAGCCGCAACATGTGCTCGGGAAGGCCTGCGTACGAGGGGGCGGTGGTGGTGGGTGTACTGCTATTGGTGGCTGTGGTGGGCGTCGGGGTCGCTCTCCGCGGGCTGGGGGGCTCGTGCGCAGACGTCGGGTGGTGGGCGGAGGCGTTGGTGTCCGGGCGGTGGGTGGGGAGGTGGAGAGGAGGGCGTGGTGTCCTCAGGTGATTGCGATTGGGGGAAGGCGGAGGAGCGAGAGAACTACTCGGCCATTTCGGGGGACGAGGAAGTTGGACAACATTGCCTGTTTTAGTTTTTTTTTTTTTTTCCAGTTCAGCAGAGAATATTTTCCAGGGGGTGAGTTAAAATGAACTGTCGTATTATACTGAGAACAGTAGGAAGACGGGCAGTACGCTCCGCTCCTTCCCCTCCCCTACTTCTACGTTCACCCCTCCACTCCCTCGGAAGCCTTTCTAAATAGGTGGACACAGGGGGCAACCAGGTCATGAATAATTCATGAAGGCCGCCCCGTTCCTTAGACACGCCCCTCCGAGTCGTGCTGACGCATGATGCGTGTACCAAACCTGAGGAAGCAACGTAACAGTCCCCGCCCCTAGGGCGGAGGGCGGGGCGTCATCTCCAGCACGTGCTGCATCTACCCGCGCAAGCCCAAAAGGGTGTGCGCAGGCGCTGCCCACTAGGGGGAGGAAGGAGGCGGGGTAGGGAGGTTGCTGGGTTTAGAGCCGGGCGGAGACCGCTGAGACTCATTCCTCAGGAACAAGGGTCGGGTGTCAAGGAGACCTTTTCACACCAGCTCCCCGTCCCCCGCCTACGGTGGGTGGGATCGCGCGGCAGAGACAAAGGATATCAGTAGGGACGGACATAGCTGCGAAGGGAAGTAGGGTGTCAGTTTGGGGTGGTGGGCTTTTGGGGGGGCTGAGGGGGCTATATTTAAACTCCCGGAGCCGTTAAGTTGGTTCGTACTCCGATGCGCGCGCAACCAGGGTGGTGGCGGAGTGCGCATGCGTGATTCCAGGGAGAGAGGAACGCGCCCCAGCAGTGCGCGCTCGCGGCGAAGCGGTAGTGGTAGTGGAGAAAGGGGTCGGCGCACGCGCGGTTGATTCCTCGAGTTGTTCGGGTCTCGCGGGCATCTTGTTTTGGTCTCGCGGGCGAGTAGGGCGCGCTTCGGGGGAGGCGCTTGGGCGCGAGACTAGGGGAGAAGAGCAGAACTGCGCGCGCACTCGCGAAAGGGGGGGAAGCGAGCGGGGTTTAGGAAGGGGGGTTAAGCCCCCTGTCCCCCCGGTTGCCCTCGACTGGGACGGAATAAGGGGAGGAAATGATCGAGATGGCGGCGGAGAAGGAGCCGTTTCTGGTGCCGGCCCCGCCGCCGTCGCTTAAAGATGAGTCGGGCGGAGGGGGCGGCCCCACTGTGCAACCGCACCGAGAGGCAGCCTCCGGGGAGCTCCGCGGCGGAACACAGCGTGGGCCGGGCCCGCGCGCACACTCGGCGGGATCCCCGGCTTCTGGGGCCGGCAAGGAGAGCCCCGGGGCTGCATCCACCCCTCGGGGCGGTCAGTCGCAGCAACAACGAGGGGGCGGCCCCCAGGCGCAGTCGCACGGGGAGGCCCGCTTGTCGGATCCCCCCGGGAGAGCTGCTCCCCCGGACGTGGGGGAGGAGCGACGGGGAGGGGGCGGAACAGAACTGGGCCCCCCTGCTCCTCCTCGACCCCGTAATGGCTATCAGCCCCACCGGCCCCCTGGGGGAGGTGGGGGCAAGAGGAGAAATAGCTGTAATGTTGGGGGAGGTGGTGGAGGCTTCAAACATCCGGCCTTCAAGAGGCGCAGGCGGGTCAATTCGGACTGTGACTCTGTCTTACCCTCCAACTTCCTCCTGGGGGGCAACATCTTTGATCCATTGAACCTGAATAGTCTCCTGGATGAGGAAGTGAGCCGCGCACTCAATGCGGAGACCCCTAAGTCATCCCCACTTCCGGCCAAGGGGCGAGATCCAGTGGAGATCCTCATCCCCAAAGATATTACAGACCCTCTCAGTCTCAATACTTGCACTGATGAGGCCCAAGTAGTCCTTGCTTCGCCACTCAAGACTGGTCGGAAGCGGCATAGACACCGGGGACAGCACCACCAGCAGCAGCAGCAGCAGGCAGCTGGAGGGAATGATAGCCACTCCGTGCTGCCCACAGCCCCCCTCACTTCCTCACTCCATGGGGAGGGCACCCAGCAGCAGCAGCAGCAGCAGCAGCATAGAGGCCAGAACCGGGACGCCCCCGAACCCTATGAACTCAACACAGCCATCAACTGCAGGGATGAGGTCGTGTCTCCCCTTCCATCTGCCCTACAGGGTCCCTCAGGCTCCCTTTCAGCCCCTCCAGCTGCCTCAGTTACCTCTGCATCCTCGTCTTCCTCCTCACGACATCGCAAACGTCGCAGGACTTCCAGCAAGTCAGAGGCAGGGGCTAGGGGTGGGGGCCAGGGTCCCAAGGAAAAGGGCCGAGGGAGTGGGGGAGGCCGCCACCACCTCCACCCACTACCTGCTGCGGGCTTCAAAAAGCAACAGTGCAAGTTCCAGTATGGGAATTTTTGCAAGTACTATGGGTACCGCAATCCTTCCTGTGAGGACGGGCGCCTTCGGGTGTTGAAGCCTGAGTGGTTTAGGGGTCGGGACGTCCTAGATCTGGGCTGCAATGTGGGCCATTTGACCCTGAGCATTGCCTGTAAGTGGGGCCCGTCCCGCATGGTGGGCCTGGATATTGATGCCCAGCTCATCCATTCCGCCCGCCAAAACATCCGACACTACCTGTCCGAAGAGCTGCGTCTGCCACCCCAGACTTCTGACGGGGCCCCAGGAGCAGAGAGTGAGGAAGGGACCACAACCGTCCGAAAGAGAAGCTACTTCCCGGCCTCACTGACAGCCAGCCGGGGTCCCATTGCTGCACCCCAAGTGCCCTTGGATGGAGCAGACACATCCGTCTTCCCCAACAATGTTGTCTTCGTCACGGTAAGAGGGTTCACAGACTCTTGGGATAGGGACCAGGAGTGAAGATGAGGTAAAATGGGAACATGGCAGGGAAAGGTTATGACCCAGAGGATGTCTGTGCATGCACCCCTCCCTAGGAAAACCAAATCCTCCAGAGAAGGGTCTCAATCTGCGATTGATTCCACTGGGTGTGTCTCCCCCCCTATAACCTGGGTCGTGGGGGCGGTGGCTCTACTTGGAATCCTTTCTCATGACTGCAAGCCCCAGAATTGGGGCAGACTCCTCTTGCCCTGCTCTTGGCCAGTACTGTAATCCAGACCTGTCCACCTTCCCTGTTAGAGGATGTGGTCCAGATGAAAACTTGTCCTCCAACTTACTGAAGGTGCATGAAGGGATGGGTTTCAGACATGCAATGTCTTGGGATGGGGGGGAGGATTAGGGTAGTGGCTGACTAATTACAGTTTCTGTCCTTTGATAGGGACCTTGTTTGCATTAGATGCAGAATTGATTGTCAGTGGCCAGGAACCTAAGCGGCTTGGCCTAAGGTCATCTCCACACTGACCCAAGATGGTGGGATGGGGAAGTGTCAGAAAGAGTACCTTGGGGAAGCAGGAGAGAGTACCATGTCTTCAGTGTCTGTCCCCTGACTGCAGGTGGATTCCCGTAAAATGCTCCAGTTAGGCCAGCTACAGGAATAGTTGGCAGTGTGTTGGGTTACAACCTAGAAGAATGGACTTTGCAGAGGGTGGTAATGAGCTTATCATCTAGAAAAGGTTTCCTGCGGGATGGGGTTCTTCATTTCTCTGGGAGAAAAAGAATAGGCCTGAAACTTTGCCAGTCCCAACTACAGGGAAGGAACCCACAGGTCTCCCTTTCAAACCTGGGTTGGGGCCCTTTGCATAACATTGAATCTCTCAGCTTAACGACTGTGGGGTGGGAATAAGTAGTGGACAGGGTCTTGGGAGAACCCCACCATTCTTTCTCTGCAATTTCCCAGCTTTGGTGATCTCGTGGATAATTTGCTCAATTTAAAGTTACCGGGCTTCCCTGGTGGCGCAGTGGTTGAGAGTCCGCCTGCCGATGCAGGGGACACGGGTTCGTGCCCCGGTCCGGGAAGATCCCACATGCCGCGGAGCGGCTGGGCCCATGAGCCATGGCCGCTGAGCCTGCACGTCCGGAGCCTGTGCTCCGCAATGGGAGAGACCACAACAGTGAGAGGCCCGTGTACCGCAAAAAAATAAAGTTACCCAAGCTCCCTTTTTATGTTTGATTGGCTTACCACCAATAGAAAGCAAGAAAATGAGACTCAAACAGGGTACCATTTGGGAGTTATTTTGAGAAGTGTCAAAGCAGATTGTGGCCAAGGACTAAAGTGAGGCTGCAGAGTGGGTTGTGAGGGGGCAGTGGTTCTTTTATGCCTCTGTTGACCTCACCCCCAATTCTTGCTCTCAGGGTAACTATGTGCTGGATCGAGATGAGCTGGTGGAGGCCCAAAAACCTGAGTATGATGTGGTGCTCTGCCTCAGCCTCACCAAGTGGGTGCACCTCAACTGGGGAGACGAGGGGCTGAAGCGCATGTTTCGTCGAATCTACCGGCACCTACATCCTGGGGGCATCCTGGTCCTGGAGCCCCAGCCTTGGTCATCCTACGGCAGGAGAAAGACTCTCACGGTGAGTTGGGGTTTCTGGAAGTTGGGCCTATCCTTCCTTTAGTTGAGGCAAGGAAGGCCTCAAAGAAGCAGAAAGAGGACTTTCTGAACAAGGTGAAAAGGCCCCCTGGGTGGGCATCATCCTCCACCAGCAGAGAAGGCAACGAGCTAAAGTGATCCCTTGCCGTCCTCCCTAGGAAGCAATCTACAAGAACTACTATCGAATTCAGTTGAAGCCAGAGCAGTTCAGTTCCTACCTGACATCCCCAGAGGTGGGCTTCTCCAGCTATGAGCTTGTGGCCACACCCCACAACACCTCCAGAGGTAAGGCTGGCTTATTTTGTGGGGGGAGGAAGGGAGGCCAGTCCTGGTGCAGGGTGCAGACCCTGTGGAGTCTTAAGGTCCTGCCAAAACCCCTCCTGATTACACACTCTTCCCTCAGGCTTCCAGCGTCCTGTGTACCTGTTCCACAAGGCCCATTCCCCCAGCCACTAAGTGGCCCCCTGAACAGAAAGTGTGAAGCTGCCCGCTGCTCCAGAGGACCTGGGGTGGGAGAGGAAAGTATCCCAAGGTCTTTTCTTTCTGCCTCCAAAAATAGTTTCCTCTCCTGGATCTGCAGAGAAAGCTTTTCCTGTGTTGCTGCCCCAGCCTCTTCCCTACACCTCTGGCACCTAAGCAGCAAGCCCAGCTGTGCTGGAGTCACCATCATCTTCCTCTCCCCTAGCCCACTGGGCTGGATGGCATGGACTGTTTGCTGCCCTCTGTTCTCCGAGGGCATGGGAGGTGGGGGGTATCAAGTTCTCTAGCCTCTTCCTCCTGTTCTCCCAAGGAGAGGTTCCCATTTCTCCTCAGCCCTTGTCCCTAGCTGCGTTTCAGTGGACCACGGATAGATGGACTGAGGGTTAAAAGGGGGACGTTGCTGGGGAGGCATGCAGGTACTGTGAAAATCCTTCCCTCTGCTGTCCCTCACTGGGAGAGGGGGTTGGGTTTGGAATGTGAGAACAGCACAATAAACTTGATGTTTAGGGCAGTGGCCCACACACCTGTCTGGCACATTCTAGTTGGGGGCGGGGGGTGGGGGGGACACGGTGCCTCCTGGTAGAACCTGTGCTTCCTCTCTGCCCAAACTATAGTCTTAAGGAAGAGGGCAGGTTTTTCAATGGTTGGGAAGACTGTTGAATGCTAACGAGACCCACACACAAGTGTACAGAACCCTAGGCCAGGAAAAAGGGGTATGTGAACTTTGATGTGAAACCTGAAGAATCTCTCCTCCCCCAAAGAAACACTGACAAAACTTTTTTACGTAAGCTTTGGACACAAAGCTAACTTTGGAAGAGTTAACCGTGGAGTCGAAGTGGAACTAGAAAAAGGCACTTTTAGGACCAGACCACCTGCCTGCTCTATTTCTCATCACTACCAAGTTCCTTTAAAGGAGGGCCAAAACCTTGACTTTCTGGCAGCTTCCAACCTGAGGCTTGACCCCATCTCAAGGCTCCCAAGAAGAGTCCCATTTGTTAGCAAAACCACTTTATTCTCATAGTTTAAAAACAAAAAGATATGAACTAGCAATCCAGGGAGCCTCCAAGTCTACGCTTCCCATCGCCTCAGTGTCCGATGCATAAGGAAGGTATCCTCTGAAGGGCGGGGCCGGAGTTGAAGCCGGAGAGGGGGCAGACCTTCCAGGGTCAGGTGTGGAGATTCATAAAATAATGTTTCTGGATCACACAAAATGGTCATGTCTGGCCCTGGCCCAGGTGGCTCCTGTTGGAGTTGGAGCACAAAGCAAGGTTACCCTCGGGGGCCCCTCCCCAACTGCCAGGGGTTCTGGCAGTTGGGGAGGAGGGGGGATGGGGTAGGGGAGACTCAAGCCCAGGTCCCTCACCCTTGGAGGCGGGGCTCGGGCCTGCGGCGGCAGGAGCGCCAGTTTCTCCCTCAGCGCGGCGTTCAGAACCTGTTCCTCGGGCACCTGCAGGCTCACCAGGTCTCGGAAGAGCCGCTTGGAGCGCGGCACGTTCAGCCCTGAGACCGCAGGAGCGGAAGTGAGCGGCGCCTCGCACCCCCGCTCCCGCGCCCGGCCGGCCGCCTGCCCCCCTCACCCTCGGCCACGCTCTCTTCCAGGCTGCAGCGGGTCTGGAACGACTTTCTCAGCTGTTCTTCCACGGCCTTCGCGGCATCGAACTGGCCCCCGGCTGCGGCCCGCGCGGCCTGCAGCTCGAAGCTCAGGGCCAGGCTGCTCTGCTGCGCGGGCGTCCCCAGGTCCTGCGGCGCCGCGAGCTTCTCGCTCGGGGCGGCGGCGGCCGGCGGCGGCTCGCACCGTACCGGGGAGGGCGGCGCCAGGCGGAAGCGGACCTGGAAGCAGACAGCGGGGCGGTGAAGAGGTAGGCGCGGGGTCGTCGGCGGGCTGGCGGCCAGGCCTTCCCCCAGCTCACCTGCCGCCCCTTGCGGGCCCCGCCCCGCCGGTCCGCCCGCCCCTTCCGCCGTCCCGGGCTGAGGTTGGACCAACGGCGCCCGGGGCTCTCGGACAGAGGGCTCAGGCTTAGGCTCAGGTCCAGGCCGGGCTCCGGCACGGGGGCTCCGGGCACGGGGGCTCGGGGTTCTGGGGGTGGCCCTGGGTCAGCCACGGCCTCTCCCCCTTCCACCGACTCCAGCTCTGACTCCTCACAGCCCATCATCTTGGGGTGTCTGCAGGGGTGCGGGGTCGCTGGGGCCCAAGGGTCAGGGAACACGGACTCGCCACCTCCTCTCCCCCGCCCCTCTAAGACAGCGCTACCGAAAACCGTTAGCGCCCGCCCCGCCCTATTGGTGCGCCTAAGCGTCATTTCCGTTGCCTCCTCCCCGCCTCCCGGAAGGCTTCCGCCCATAAAGCCTTGCCCCGCCCCCAGGCCGGGGTTTTAGAGCTGAAGCCCTTGGAAGCTCTACGGGTCCTCATTAGGACCATTTTCATCTAGAAACTTGCGCTACAGCGTCGTTGCCATATCCTATCGTCACCACCTGGCCTCCGCTGGAATCCAGAGTGTGTCAGTCCTCCCTATTAACGGTCCAGCGTCCCCATACTGGACCTCCCTACTCCGTGCCTCCACAGCATCTCCAGGTGTTCCGTCGGCCCCAAACTGACCGGAGCTCCCCAGTTTGAGTGAGGGCGTGGCTCGCTGACTCCAGCCCCGGGCTCCCTCCTAGGTGACCGTGGTTGCCCGGGCGACAGCAGCCTCATTCAGTTTGCGGCCTTTTGTGACTTTTTCCCCTTCGAAGATCCACTAAAATATTCATCTATATAAAAAATAAATATCTGCATATAAGTACAGTTTTTAAAAAAAAAAAAAAAGGCTCCGTGGATTTATCCCGGACTGCAGGGCAGGAAACGGGAGCTCTCGCCTCATTCCCTAATGTTCCTTGGGGTAGGCCCTCTCAGTTCTGTGAGCCTCTGTTTCTTCTTCTGTAAAATGTACTAAGTTGGGTTCAAGACTTTTGAGGCTCTCCCAAAATGCGTTAACAGTCAACAGGCATGTTTTTGTGTCACTTTTCAGTTTGTTTTCACATACTTTATCTTCCAAGAAATGCTGTGGAAGATCAGATAGAATGGATGGCGTTACCCATATTTTACAAAAAAAGTTTTCGAGAATCTCAATGGTGAAACTAGAGGCGTTCCTGCTAAAGTCAGGAATAAGTATGCCCATTTCCTCTACTGCAGATCTTCCTCCACTTATGATGGGGTTATGTTGAGAGAAATATATCGTTAAGTCAAAAATGCATTTAATACACCTAACCTACTGACCATCATAGCTTAGCCTAGCCTACCTTAAATGTGCTCAGAACACTTAATTTAGCATATAGTTGGACAGAATCATGTAACACAAAGCCTATTTTATAATAAAGTGTTGAATATCTCATGTAATGTATTGAATACTGTGCTGAAAGTGGGTACAGAATGGTTTTAAGTGTATCACGTTGCTTACCCTCATGACCACGAGGTTGACTGGAAGCTGCAACTCACTGCCTCTGCCCAGCATCACAAGACAGTATGGTACCATACATTGCAAGCCCGGGAAAAAGATCAAAATTCAAAATTTGAAGTACGGTTTCTACTGAATGCTTATTGCTTTCACACCATCATAAAGTTGAAAAATCGTAAATCAAACCATCACAGGTCAGGGACCATCTGTATACTTTGTTTTGTATATTTGACTTTGGAAACTTATACGTTTTACATGATTATATGATACAAATTAATTTTTAAAAATCAGTCCCTAAAAGTTGAAAGCAAGATGAAACAAATGAACCTAAATGTATATTTACTACACAGATGGGAACTAACTAACTACACAGATGGGAACTCTTCTGAATGACTTGAAAAACACAGTAATTTAGCTATACATCCAAAAAATCTACCCTAAAGACAAAATTAACTGCTGTTTAAAAAAATTTTAAACTGCCATAAAATCTTAGATTATATTCAGTAGTCATATTGTTGGGAATAAGTGAAAATGGGTAGGATAGAACATAATTATGTTGATGTTATCAGAACTGGAATTTTGGCATTGGAGAAAAGACATACAAATATAAAATCAATGATGTTATGCAAATTCCCTATACTCTTGAATTTAGGAAGTATCTTATGAACCCATGGAATATTTTAGTTTAAATTTAAAAGCATATACTAATTCTGTCTACTGAAAAGCCCTTAGAAGCAATGATGGACCCAGTAAGCACCCTTGGCCTCCAGAATGTGGTAGCTAATTTCATATCCTTGGGCATTTCAAAACCTACACGCCAATGTTCATAGCAGCTTTATTCATAATAGACAAAAACTGAAAACAACTCAGTGCCCTCCAACAGGTAAAGACTTAAACTATGGTTCACTTAATGCCATAGAGTACTTACTAATCAGCAATCAAAAGGTGCATACTATTGATAACATGCAACAACTTGGATAAATTGCCAGGTTATTATGCTGAGCAAAAAAAGTCAACTCAAAAAAATTAGATGCTATATGGTTCCATTTATATGACATTTTGGAAATGACAAAAATTTAGGAATGGAAGACAGATTTCGTGGTTGCCAAGTGTTAGGGACGAAGTGGAAGAGATGCAGGTGGTGGGAAGGAGGTGGGTGTGGTCATAAAAGGTGTAACCCCAGAGTTTTTCTTTGGTGTTGGAACTGTTCATTTCCTTTACTGTGGTGGATACAAGAACCTACACAGGTGATAAAACTACACAGAACTTCAATGAAAGATCTGAAACAGAAATTAAAGAAACAAGCCCATTTACCATCACATCAAAAAGAATAACATACCTAGGAATACACCTACCTGAGGAGGCAAGAGACCTGTACTCTGAAAACTATAAGATGCTGATGAAAGAAATCAAAGATGACACAAACAGATGGAAAGATATACCATGTTCTTGGATTGGAAGAATCAATATTGTCAAAATGACTATACTACCCAAGGCAACCACAGATTCAATGCAATCCCTATCAAATTACCAATGGCATTTTTCACAGAACTGGAACAAAAAAAAAATTTAATTTGTATAGAAACAAAAAAGACCCTGAATAGCCAAAGCAATCCTGAGAAAGAAAAATGGAGCTGGAGGAATCAGGCTCCCTGACTTCAAAATATACTATAAACCATACTACAGTAATCAAAACAGTATGGTACTGGCACAAGAACAGAAATATAGATCAATGGAACAGGATAGAATTAATCTGCGACAAAGGAGGCAAGAATATACAATGGAGAAAAGACAGTCTCTTCAATAAGGGGTGCTGGGAAAACTGTGCAGCTACATGTAAAAGAATGAAATTAGAACATTCCCTAACACCATACAAAAAAATAAACTCAAAATGGATTACAGACCTAAATGTAAGACCAGATACTATAAAACGCTTAGAGGAAAACATAGGCAGAACACTCTTTGACATAAATCACAGCAATATCTTTTTGGATCCACCTCCTAGAGTAATGAAAATAAAAACGAAAATAAACAAATGGGACCTAATTAAATTTAAAAGCTTTTGCACAGCAAAGGAAACCATAAACAAAATGAAAAGACAATGCACAGAATGGGAGAAAATATTTGCAAACGATGCTACCGACAAGGGATTAATCTCCAAAATATACAAACAGCTCGTGCAGCTCAATATCAAAAAAAAAACCCAATCAAAAAAAGGGCAGAAGATCTAAATAGACATTTCTCCAAAGAAGACATACAGTGCTCCAAAAGCACATGAAAAGATGCTCAACATCGCTAATTATTAGAGAAATTCAAACCAAAACTACAATGAGGTATCACCTCACACTACTCAGAATGGCCATCATCAAAAAGTTTACAAACAATAAACGCTGGAGAGGGTGTGGAGAAAAGAGAACCCTCCTGCACTCTTGATGGGAATGAAAATTGGTAAAACCACTATGGAGAACAGTATGGAGGTTCCTTAAAAAAATAAAAATAGAGGGGCTTCCCTGGTGGCGCATTGGTCGAGAGTCCGCCTGCCGATGCAGGGGACGCGGGTTCGTGCCCCGGTCTGGGAAGATCCCACATGCCACGGAGCGGCTGGGCCCGTGAGCCATGGCCGCTGAGCCTGCGCGTCCAGAGCCTGTGCTCTGCAACGGGAGAGGCCACAACAGTGAGAGGCCCGCGTATAGAAAAAATAAAATAAAATAAAAAAATAAAAATAATAAAAATAGAACTACCATATAATCCAGCAATCCTACCCCTGGGCATATATCTGGAGAAAACCATAGTTTGAAAATATACATGCACCCCAATATTCATAGCAGCACTATTTACAATAGCCAAGACATGGAAGCAACCTAAATATCCATCGACAGAGGAATGGATAAAGAAGAGGTGGTACATATATACAATGGGATACTACTCAGCCATAAAAAAAAGAATGAAATAATGCCATTGACAGCAACATGGATGGACCTAGAGATTATCACATTAAGTGAAGTCAGTCAGACAGAGAAAGACAACATATGATGTCACTTATAATGTGGAATCTAAAAAGATAATACAAATGAACTTATTTACAAAACAGAAACAGACTCACAGACTTCAAAAACAAACGTATGGTTATCAAAGGGGAAAGGTGAGGAGGGCATAAATTAGGAGCTTGGGATTAACATATACACACTACTATATATAAGGTAGATAACCAACAAGGACCTACTGCATAGCACAGGGAACTCTACTCAATATTCTGTAATAACCTATATGGGAAAAGAATCTGAAAAAGAATGTGTATATGTATAACTGAACCACTTTGCTGTACACCTGAAACTAAGACAACATTGTAAATCAACTATACGCCAATATAAAAAAAATTAAATTAAAAAAAATTTTTAAAAACTATTTAGAACTTAATACATACACACACACATACACATACACACGAGTACAAAACCGGGAAATGTTTGTAAGGGCACTAATCACCTCCCAAAGACCCTACCTCCAAATACCAACACTTTGGGGATTAGGTTTCATTATAGGAACTTTCAGGGGACACAAATATTCAGTCTATAGCAGTTACCATGGGGGAAAACTGTGGAAAGTGTACGAGGGATGTTTCTGTATTTCTTACAACTGCAAGTGAATCTACAGTGATCTCAATAAAAATTTTAATTAAAAGTAATGCTGGGGCTGGGAAGAAGGGCAGTGTGTGAGGGTGGCTGTATAGAGGAAACAAGATTAGCCAAATATGGGTGATTGTTGAAGCTGAGTGATGGGTACATGGGGGTTTATCATAATATTTTTCTTTACTTTTGTATATATTAGAACATTTCTACGATTTAGAAAAAAAATCTGGGTTTTTTTTTTTTTAAAGGAGGCTGAGATAGCTTTGGCACCCAGAAAGTGTTGGAGCTGAAACTTGAAACTGCACCCTATCCCCCAACCCTCAGGCCTGGGCTGTGACGATGGATATAAATGCCCTACAGGAACCCTAGCCATGAATTCAGTAAACTCAATTCCTCAGTCTTAAAATCCAGCCACTTCACCTCACATCAATCAGAATGGCCATCATCAAAAAGTCTACAAATAGGGCTTCCCTGGTGGCACAGTGGTTGAGAGTCCGCCTGCCGATGCAGGGGACATGGGTTCGTGCCCCGGTCCGGGAAGATCCCACATGCCACGGAGCAGCTGGGCCCGTGAGACATGGCCGCTGAGCCTGCGCGTCCGGAGCCTGTGCTCCGCAACGAGAGAGGCCACAACAGTGAGAGGTCCGCGTACCGCAAAAAAAAAAAAAAAAAAAGTCTACAAACAGTAAATGCTGGAGAGGGTGTGGAGAAAAAGGAACCCTCCTACACTGTTGGTGGGAATGTAAATTGATACAGCCACTATGGAGAACAGTATGGAGGTTCCTTAGAAAAATAAAAATAGAGCTACCATATAATCCAGCAATCCCACTCCTGGGCATGTACCTGGAGAAAACCATAATTCGAAAAGATTCATGCACCCCAATGTTCATAGCAGTAATATTTACAACAGCCAAGACATGGAAACAACCTAAGTGTCCATCAACAGATGAATGGATAAAGAAGATGTGGTATACACACACACACACACACACACACACACACACACACACACACACACACAATGGAATATTACTCAGCCATAAAAAAGAATGAAATAATGCCATCTGCAGCAACATGGATGGACCTAGAGATTATCATACTAAGTGAAATAAGCTAGACAGAGAAAGACAAATATTATATGATATCCCTTATATGTGAAATCTATAAAAATGGTACAAATAAACTTATTCACAAAACAGAAATAGACTCACAGACATAGGAAACAAACTATGGTTACCAAAGGTGAAAGGGAGGTGGATAAATTAAGAGTTTGGGATTAAAATATACACACTACTATGTATAAAATAGGTAACCAATAAGGACCTACTGTATAGCCTATATAGCACAGGGAACTATACTCAGTATCTTATAATAACCTATAATTGAAGAGGATGTAAAGAGAATGAATGTACGTATAAGTGAATCACTTTTCTGTATACCTGAAACTAACACAACATTGTAAATCAACTGTATTTCGTTAAAAATAATTAATTAAATAATTCATTTTTAAGCAAAAAGAATAACTATAGAACATTTTTTAGAAATCTGGCCACTACCTCTTCTTAGGCCGAGATACAGAGATTAAAACAAGCCATTCCCGGGAATTCCCTGACGGTCCAGTGGTTAGGACTTGGCGCTTTCGTTGCCGGGGTCCTGGGTTTGATCCCTAGTTGGGGAACTAAAATCCTGCGAGCTATGCAGCACGGGCCAAAAAAACCCCAAGCCATTCTGTTTGCTAGCTTATGTTATGGGCCTCCAAGAAATGTAAATTTCACCGAACAACTTCAAAGAAACAATATGAATATGAGGATGGGTAAGTGGAGGTGAGGGAATGAGGGGTCTCAGTCCAACCTCCACTCTGCCTAGGATTTTTTTGGCTGGAATTGTGCTCTTTTTTTTTTTTTAATTATCATGTACATATTTACGTTAATACAATTTGATGTCGCTCTTCCTCTCTAAAAAAAAAAAGTCCCCCCTTTAAGACGGAACTGATAAGCAAGGAAGATTCCTTCTCTATCCTGAACTTCAGAGTCCCCTCGTGGCGGCATGTTCTAGAGCTGGACCCTCTTCTGCAAAGATGGATTCCAGTTACACACCACAGAAAAACCAAGCCCTGACTAGGCGCAGTAGAAAGTGTGAAGGGGGAACCCAGGAGGAGGGAGTGAGGAGAGAGATTGTAAATGTGGTCCAGGAATTGACACACACACACCCCACCAACTCAAAGCAAAGGGGAGGAGAAACAGAGAAGCTTCCCCGAACCCCGTTAACTGAGATTGCCAAGTGAGGGGGCCCTGCCCGAGCCCTCATCAACTAGCCCCTCCCTCCACTCTCCAGGCTGGGGAGGTCCCACCTCTGCATCACTTCCCATCCTGGGGAGGGTGGGAGAGGAGAGAAGAAACAGTGCTGAAGGAAGAGGGAAAGGAGCACAAGAAGACCCCCAGGAAGAGGTCATGCTTCGGGCTCTTGGGTTTTGTCTTGATGGGTTACACTCACCAGGTAGTGGTGCTCCCTTTAGTCATCTAGGACAGGCAATCCCAGACACGGATCCTGGCTTGGGACAGACAAGGCTAGGTGCTGGAAGGGGTCATTCAGGGTCATCCCTGAGGTTCGGCTGGGCCAGACACTATAGGTGGGCTAAGGTGGGACAGCAGACAGGACAGGGCCAGAGGTCCTTCAAGGGACCATGCTGTTGAGTAGTACCAGCATGCATCCAGCACAGTGGTGTGACTGGGACCATGGCAGCAGGCAGCTAGGAAGACCCGCCCCAGCTGAGAAGGCAGGGGAAGAGCCATGGTTCCATCCAGGAAAGCGCCCTCCAATAGGGCCCAGACACGTCAAAGAGATGAGGCAGCAACCCTCCACCATCACCCTCTGCAAACCCCATGTGCAGGGACCCCTCACTTCCCGTCTCCCACTCCCAAACTGGCTGCTGCCGAGGGGTCAACCCAGAGACACCTCCTCACTGTGTCCCTGTCACACAGGGGATGCTGGAGGATGGGAGTGGCTGACCTTGCACTTCAACAGCTGTAACCCACCCCTCAGCCACACACACGTCCAGGCTCCCAGCCCCGGTGTACTTTCCCATCCTACCTAATCTCAGGGGTTGGCAGGGTAAACCACCCCCCAGCAGAGGGCCTGAGCCCTCCACTCCTTTCTCCCAACCCAGAAGGAACAGACCGACACCTGGAGGCGAGGGCACAGGTCCGGCTGCCCGCCAACGCACTGACTCTGAGCCCCTCGGCCTGGCCCCTCCAGAAGCAGGGAAAGGAACAGGAGGGCCAGGATGACACCCCTTATGTCTGAGTCTCCAGGGATATGGGATGAGACCAGCTTCTGGGATGGAGAGTTGAGGGTAGGGAATAAGGTCTCATTCGGAAGAAGGTGTCCACAGTCTGGGTCGGGTAGAGAATGAAGAAGGGGAAATTGGATGACACTAGGAAAACAGAGAGAAACAGATTCTCAGGGTTGGAGGTATGGAGAATTCAGTGGAGTTGGGCTTGGCAAAGGGGAGAGTATTGGATTGCGAGCCTGGGCTTGCTGGGGAGGGGATGTCCTTGGTGTCAAAATAGGGAACAGAAGTTGATGCCCATTGGTTAGGGTCTAAAAGAGCCTGGGGAGAGGCTGGTCAAAAACCACTGGAGCTACGAGAAAGGGGATAGAGGCCATGAGCAAGGTGGGTGAGGTTAGAGCCACAAAACATATGGCCATAAACCAGGAAGATGGGACCATGGGTAGGGGAAATTTAACTATGCAGAGGGTCACATGGTAAACTGCTGGCCTTAACCTAGGATACAGGTCCTAACAGATCTCTGCCTGGCTGAGAGTCGGCACCTCAAAAAAATGGGATGGGGGCAGTCTGCTACTCAATGAGGGAGGGCACACAGGATATGCTGGGGGATCCCTAGGGTGAAGGGTGATTCCGCGGAAACCTCTAGGTCAAACAGGGAGATGCTGCTGTGAGGTCTTTGCACAGCCCGAGGCTGGCTGGTGGAAGAGAAGGATCAGAGTCCCTCTGACTCCACTCTCTGCCGTGGTCCCAGGACCATCTGCCAAATGTCAACCCAACAGGAAAAGACAGGGTGGGGGGCGGGGGAAGGAGAGGAGGGGGAATGCTGGGAGGGATGGGAAACATAAAGTTTCCAGGTAGGGGTGAGAGGTGCTCTAGGCGAAGAGGAGAGATGGGGGGGGGGTCAAGGGGGGCAGAGACAAGGTATTGGGGGCTGGGACATCATTAAGTGACTAAGAGGCGGGGGCCACGTTCCCCAGCAATAACCTCAGCTTGGGCAGCTGTGCAGAAACTTGAGGAGGGACCAGGGCCGGGGGTAAAAGGGAGAAGGCCTGAGAGGGAACTGAAGCTCTGAAGTCCTGCCTTGGTCCTGAGTCTGCAGGAGGTTCCAAGATGGCGGAGAAGGAACCCTGGCCCAGAGTCCACTGGTGTCCACCGCTGCTGAGGCTATGGGAAGCTTGGGTGGGGCAATAGGACTCTCCTCCCCAAAAACTACTGGGACGGAGGGTCCCAGCCTCCGCAGACCACCACCCTTCCTTATCAAAGTCTGACCCAGCTCCCCAGACTCTTCCCCTTTATCTCAACCTGTGTCTCTGCCTCCACACTCTCCCCACCTCCCCTAAGCTGCCCGCAAGAGGTGCCCAGGCCCAGACTGAGCCCTCTCCCAGGACCTGCAATGCGGAGGGGATTTTAGAGTCTATGAAAAAACTGACCCAGGGCCAGCAGCTGGTAGGTGCAGAGCCAGGGCCTGAGCCCAAGGCACCCTCCTCTGTGTGGTGCCCAGCCTTCCTCTCCCCACCTGCCATTTATGCTCAGGCAAGAGGGTGGCCATGTTCCCCAGAGCCCAGCACAGGCCCACCACAGAGAGAGAAGATAAATATTTGCCAAATGAGAAAAAAGTATTCTTTTCAGGTTTTAAACACTATCCCTGATTCTGACAATTTAGGATTTAACTAATATGATGACTTTTTTTTTAATTGGCCCAAAATTCTTTGACATTCCTTCCATTGAGAGGCGCAGTGTACGTTCCCTCCCCTTGAATCTGACTCACATGCGCCTTCACTGAAACAACTCTGCTCCCCACAAGCCAACCACCACACTAGCTGGGAACTGGAGCAGGAGGGAGGGCAGGTGAGACAGCCAGCCTGGGGGTAGTAGCCCTGCTGAGGGTCCCCCAAGGAGCCAGGTGGTCTCCTTTTGTTATGTAAATTAAGCAGCTCTCCAGGTAACCATCACTTTTCCTCCTTTTCTGTGGCTGCCAGGGAGCTCAATGCTAAAGTTGGGCCAGATTGCAGTAACTGACATTGGCCTAGGTTTCTAGCACATTTAGCTCCTTTGAGACTTTAAAAAGTAAATGTAACACCTACATCACAGGATTGCTGGGAGGATTACAAGAAGACATTTAACATCTTTCAGAACCCACTATATGCTAGGGGTAATGCTAACTGCTTGAAACAAAACCCTGTGTGGTATTATCATCCCCATTTTGCAGATGGGGAAATACATCCGCATACAAAGAGGCCAAGTGATTTGCTCAAAGTCACACAGCAAGTAGGTACAGGAAATGGGACTACACTCTAAGGCTCTTTTCGTACATCTAAAAAGATAATACATGTGTGAAAGCACCTAAGTCAACAATGGTTTCCTTCCTTCCATCTTTGGGCTCCCTCAGCACATCTGACCATCCCTCAGCTGGGGCATTTCTCACCCCGCATTGAGACTATCAATTTACCTTCTCTCAGCTGTGTACTGGGCTGGAGTGAATCACCTTCAAAACTGCCCCAGGGAGGACCTAGCACTCAGTAAATGTTTGCTGAGTGAATGAAAACCACACCACTTGTATTCCATTACTCATCGTAAAGCTCTTTCATTCATCCCACAAATATGTACTGAGCACCTACTCTGAAAATCTAGGGCTGCAGTTAAGTCCTCTGTGGACACAGCTTTGTTTAATCCTACCAATCACTGTGCGTTTGCTGTGGGTGCTCTCATGCACATTTTTGAGGAGTCTAAGACAGTGGCTCTCAAACTCCAGCACGCATCAGAATCTCCTGGAGATCTTGTTGAACACAGTGCTGGGCTCCACCACAGAGTCTCTAATTCAGTACGTCTGGAGTGGGGCCCTAGAAATTGTGTTTCTAATAAACTCCCAGGAGATGCTGATGCTGCTGGCCCCTGGTCCACACTTTAAGAACCACAGCTGGTAATGGGTGAGGTGTTGGTCTACACCCAGGTCTGTGTGACTGCCCAGGCTCTTACCCACAATCCCTAGTGCTTCCTAACCTGAGAGCAGGGCAGGTGGCATGAAGGAGGCCTTTAGGCAAGTTCTGTTTGCGCAACTTGGGGAGAAATGCAATCGCCCTTCTGGTCTTTCACGCCCCTCATCCCCACCCCCAGGTGAGCCTACCTGGAAGCTGCTGAGAGTCTGGCCTAGAGCTGGTCCTGGGACCTCTCTTCCCTACTTCTCAAATCCTTTCCTGGCTGTTTCCCACAACTTGTAGACTAAGCCAGGGCTCCCTAACTCCTGGGCCGCAGACCGGTAATGGAACAGGGCCGCCCAGCAGGAAGTGTGCAGTAGGCGAGCGAGCGAAGCTTCATCTGTGGCCCCCATCGCTCCCCATCGCTCAGATTACCTCCTGAACCGTCCCACCCCCCGCTGGTGGAAAAATCGTCTTCCACGAAACCGGTCTCTGGGGCCAAAAAGGTTGGGGACCGCTGGACTAAGCGATCAACACTTACGTGTGTATTTGGCGGAAGGCTGGTGTAATAACTGACCTCTCAAAGATGTCAGGTTCAATCCCAATTACCCTTAAAAGAGGGAGGCAGCAGGACACTTGATACAGAAGAAAAAGAGACAATGTGACAAAGGCAGAGATTGGAGTGACAGCACCCACCGGAGGCTGGATGAAACAAGGAATGGATTCTCCTTTAGAACCTCTGGAGGGAGCACAGCTCTGCTCACAGCTTGATTTCAACTCAGTGAAACTGATTTTCAACTTCTGGCCCCCAGAACCCTGAAAGAATGAATTTCTGTCGTTTTAGGCCACCAAGTTGGTGGCGATGTGTTACTGCAGCCTCAGAAAACTAATATAGCTGAAGGGAAGGTCTGGGCTGCCCCTCAGGCTCAGGCCACCATGTCCCCCGGGATCTCACCCACACCTTCACCTTGGCAGCATCCCCATCCTTGGAGGGCTGGGATTGGAGGCCCTGTGGTGGGAAGGATTTGGCCATCAAGGACCATCTTTCCTTCGAGGGCTTCTCCAGGCTCCAGAGAGTTGCCAAGGGAAACCAGGGCAAAGGCAGGAGGAGAAAGGGTGGGTGGTGGGAGACAGGTGGAGTGTTGGGGGCGCTGGAGAGGGGAGCCTGGTGTTGAGATTACAGAGGAATGACTGGCCCCCCTGTGAGTCCCTCTGTGTGGGGAGAAGGAAGCGGGAGCCATGACAGCACAGGGGGGAGGGGTGGCCATGGGGCGGCCTGTTGTGTGGAGAAGTTGATGGGGGTAGGTCTACATCCAGCCATGCCCACCCAGGGGCCCCCAAGATCTTAAGCTTCTGGGGGTGGCCACCCAGCTGGTCACCAGTCATACTCAGCAAGTGTCAGGCTGCCGTGGCAACCAGGAAGGGCACTCAAGAAACTGAAGCCTTAGACACTAAGTTTTAGGAAGCGTAGGCTGCTAGCAGAGACCTAGGAATCAGGAACCAGCCCCCTTTCTGCAAGTTACTCCCCACACACATGGTGTCAGTCCTTCAACCTGAGAGAACCCCCAAATGCCCAGTACATTTCCTGCTGGCATCCCAGGCCGAAGAAAGGCTGCTACTTGGGCAAAAAAGGGTTGAGGCTGGGTTGATTCTGGGCTGGAGGGACAGAGGAGGCTGCAGGCGGGGACTGGGTAGTCTAGCAGGAAGTGAAATCGGTAGAGAAAGAGGCCTTTTGACACCAATCAGCAGTGTGCTGTGACCACAGCACTGAGACCACATCTACAGTCCCAGGTCCAAAGTCTGCCCCTGGGGGACAGGGAGAGGAGTAGGAGGGACTCACATTAGACAGAGGACTGGGCCTGGGACCAGAAATCAGAGGATCCCCAGACCCCCAGCAACACCATCTTTTTCCTCATTGGGCCTCAGTCTTCTCATCTGTAAAATGCGGGGAGGGGAGCTATACTAGTTGATCTCTGAGCACCTTCTGTTTCAGACAATACATCCCTTTCCCCAACAGCACACACACACACACACACACACACACACACACACACACACTTATTTCAGTCATTTGCCACTACCAGGGGCTAGTCCCCTCTCCTTGGCATCTCCTGCAGCCAGCCCCTTCCTCTCTCCTATCCAGGACTTCCACTTCTCCCCAGGACTCCAGCATCCCCCACTCCCCATCGGCCGAAGCAGCCTCCCCATCCAGCCTCCACCAGCCTCACTCCCAGCAGCAGCCGCAGCTCAGGATGACTGCGTAGAGAGAGCATGCCCACAACAGCCAGGCCTACCAGACAGAGCAGGAAGCAGCAGGTCTCCTGATACAGCTCAGAAGTGGCAGGTTTGGGGGGTGCTGGATGCTGAAGATCAGCTGCTCCATGGCAGGAGAGAAAACCCTAGAAGCATGAAGTGGGTGCAATGAGAGCTAAAGGGGTGGATGAGGTCAGATCCCCCACCAGGAACAAGTTCTGTGCCAGGGAGAGGAAAAAGAAACGTGAGGAGATGGTTGCAGGGACAGCAGGGCAGCCTAGAAGGAGACTTTGTGCACATGAGAAAAGTGTGCCCCTTCCTCAAAGCTCTTTACTGCCATCTGATGGAAAATTGCCCTAATGGTTCTATACATCTGTCGACTGTGGAGTTGTGCAGTGTACAACCTGCACAATGGCAAGCAGAGGGATGGAGGAGGGGGCCTCCGGGAGAGAGAAGGAGGGACCCCTGGGTCCAATCAGAGAGGTGGGGAAAGCAGTGGTCCGTGACAAGGGCACCGGCCTGGCAGACATTTTTTCACTCTCATAGCACTAACTGGAAACTTGCCGAAGTTACTGAACCCCTCTAAACCACAATTTACTGATTTGGAAAATGGGGGTGATGCCTTTAGGGCCTAAGGGACGGCCTGCCCTTAGGATTAAATGAGAAGCGGATGCAAATCTCGCTCGACATGAAGTAAGTGCCCCGCTGGTGGTGGACTTGGCAACAAGAGCAGGACACAGAGAGAGGGAAAGAGGGAGAGAGAGGCCGGCTGTTCCAGGCCAAAGGACATGGTTTCACTAGCTTGTTGAGGAGTTGTTTTAACTAGAGATTAGCTGTCCCGTGAAACCAGTGTCTCCAATGGCCCGTGTCACCACGGGTGACCCTGAGTGTTTAAGGATACGGGGTAGGAGCTCCTCCATAATCCTCCATCGGCTAACGCCGTCGGGGCTGCGGGGGTAGCCGGCCCCTCGATCGGGGCTCAAGGGCTCACGATGGTACTTCTCCCTGTTCGCGGACACCAACACGAGGCCACCCGCAGCTCCGCCGCCGTCCCCGCAAGGCTGCTGCGAGCTCCCAAACCCGAGGCCCAGGGAGGCTCGGCGAGACGGCCATGGAGACGACGCGGCAGTAACGGCGTCCGCGCACCGCAGCGCCCCCGGAGCTCAGGACCGCGAGGCAACCGGTCTTCCAGGTGCCCCAGCTCGGCGGCAGCCCCGCTGACCCCTCCGCCCCCACAGGTCCCACCCTGCGCTCGGTGCCCTCGGGCCAGGCCTCTCCCCACCCGCACCCACCTGTCGTGAAGGGAGGTCCGACTAGACCAAGGGCGGAGGCGGGAGAAACCCCCCCCTTCCCAGAGGCCACGCCCCTTCGGAGCGCAAGGGGTCCCGGCTCGTGGGGTGACGTCACGGGGTTGGGCAGGTGTCCACGGAGGGCACGCCCTTCCCTCATTGGGCACTACTCCTCCCCGTTCCACAGGGAGTTTAGGGTAAAGTCCAAATTCCTCCTTTCTCCAGCTTGAAATCCCCTTCTTCACCCACGGGAAGCCCTCAGCTCCCCAGGCTGGAGCCTTCTATGACTCGAAGCGGCTTCCATGACCTTCCCCCAGGGCAGCCTCTGGTGCAGGGTCCCCCATCAAACTAACCGCAGGTTAAAATATAGATTCCCAGGTCCCACCTCAGTCTCTGGCTTTGAGGCCAGGAATCTGTATTTTTAACAAGCTTCCAGGTGGTTCTGATGTCTTCTAAGCTTCAGAATCTCGTCCACATTCTCATTCGAAGCGGCAGCAGTTCTCAAACTTCAGTGGGCTTGTTAAAATGGGCTGTTGGGCCCCATCCTCAGAGTTTCTGATTCAGGAGGTGTGGGGTCTGAGAGTCTGCATTTCTACCTGTCTCCGGGGACGCTGATGTTGCTGGTCCAGGACCACACTGGGAGAACCACTTCTTTAATGATACATTTTGGAGAAGAGTTTTCACCTGTTGTCAATTCACTGGGTACCAAGCCCTGTGCAAAGCGCTTCACATTCATACAGCCATGTGAAATAAATATTTACCGTTTTTCTCGGATAAGGAAAGTGAGATTCAGACAAGTTAACTCACTTGCTCAAGGTCACACAGCCAGGAAGGGCAGGATTTGAACCAGGTCTTTCTGAATCCAAAGGCTGGGCTGGCTCAGCCTCCCATGCACTGCTGAGAAGTGCAGGATGGGGCTCTGAAGCCCCCCTCCCGCATTGCCTTAGGTTCAGGGAACTGTCTTTGCTGGGTACCAGTTTTTCTGCCCAGAGAGTTCATGAAGAGAAGACAGAGAAGCCTATTCCTCACGTGGTCCTGACCCCTCGTTCCTTCGCTCCCACTCACATTGGAGTGAAAGTTGCCCTGACTTCTCTCTGATCGGCTCCAGAGTCTCCTGGTTAGATCGCGGGGACTAGGAGAAGGAAGGACACTTGGCTGTTACAGGAAGAGCAGGAGGGAGGCAGGACCATGGGGTCCTGAGAGGAAAAGGGGGGGAGGGGTGCCACACAGGTGCCCGGGCACCTGGTCACTCCTGCCTGGAGGTTTTGCCCCGACAGGCCCCAGGGGAAGCCTTTCCTTGGGGGCAGGGACACACAGGTCAAGCCACAGCTGCTGACGGGGTGGAGAGTTGCATAGCACATCTCAGGGGGCCCTCAGGTGAAGGACAGGGTGGTGAGGAAGACAACAAATCTAGGTGGGCTGTTACGGATGAGGAGTCCCACCTGTGACTTCCTACTCCTGTCTACTTCAGAGCCGGGTTTCTCCTTCGTCACCCCCTAACCCCTCCTTCTGTGGAGCGGGCCTGAGACAGGGGTCAGCAGCCCTTCGGGACTGTGCTCATTCTCCTCTGCCTCTTCCTCGCAGCCCCCAGCTTTCTGCCTCTCCTCACTGGCTCCTGGGTCTTAAAGGTTCCCTTGGGGAGGGGAGCACAGCCTGGAAAGGGAGCACAGTTGGGGGGCCAGAGACAGGACGCCAAACGGAAGGAGTCTGACCCCATCGGGTGGGCAGACTAGGACCCAGGGGTACATACTACCTACCTGAGTCATCCTTCCTTACCCCAAACCCTATTGCCCTGTGCATGCCAGGCACCGTGCTGAGGTGAGCTCTGGGACACAGCCCTGAACAAAGCCCAGGGCACAGGGGGACGGGAATTCAGGGAAGGCACCTCTCTCTGAGGTAGCTAGAGACTAAATCCGAAGGAGGAATGAGAGCAAGCCAAGTGAAAAATGTGGGGGAACCACTTTCAAAACAGAACAATCAGCATTTGCAAGAGGAAATGAACTGAGACTAGCCAAGCACAGAAGTGACTGCAAAGGGACACCTGGAGAGATGAGGCCAGGCAGGTGGGCAGGGGCCACAGCCAGGCACTGAGGCAAGGAGTTTGGATTTCATCCTAAATGCTACAGGATGCCCTGAAAAGATCTTAAGTGGAGAGATGACATGCTCCAAGTTACACTGAAATCTCTACCTAACCCCATAAAAATTTTCAAAAATATATCTGTGTGGTAAAAAATAAAATAAAATAATGTAAAATAACCTCACCCCTGTTGGAATGGCTATCAGCAAAAAGACGAAATAACAAGTGTTGGCAAGGACATGGAGAAAACGGAACCCTTGTGCACTGATGAGAATGTAAATTGATGCAGTCATTATAGAAAAGAGTAGAGAGTTTCCTCAAAAAATTAAAAATAGATCTACCAGGGAATTCCCTGGCAGTCCAGTGGTTAAGACTTGGTGCTTTCACTGCCGTGGGCCTGGATTCGATCCCTGGTCTGGAAACTAAGATCCCACAAGCTTCGTGGCGTGGCCAAAGAAATAAAATTAAAAAAAAAAAAAAAAAACTACCATATGATCCAACAATCCCACTTCTGGAGATTTGTCCAAAAGAAATAAAAACACTGGGCTTCCCTGGTGGCGCAGTGGTTAGTAATCCACCTGCCAGTGCAGGGGCCATGGGTTCGAGCCCTGATCCGGGAAGATCCCATGCCGTGGAGCAACTAAGCCCGTGTGCCACAACTACTGAGCCTGCGCTTTAGAGCCCGCGAGCCACAATTACTGAGGCCGCGTGCCTAGAGCCCGTGCTCAGCAACAAGGGAAGCCACCGCAGTGAGGAGCCTGTGCACCGCAAGAAGAGTAGCCCCCGCTCGCCCAACTAGAGAAAGCCCGTGTGCAGCAACGAAGACCCAATGCAGCCAAAAATAAATAAATATAAATAAATAAATAAATAAGTAAATTGCAGCATTATTTACAATAGCCAAGACATGGAAGCAACCTAAGTGTGTCCATTGATGGATGAATGGATAATGAAAATGTGTATATATTATTCAGTCATAAAAAAGAAGGAAATCCTGACATTTGCAACAACATGGATGGACCTTGAGGACATTATGCTAAGCGAAATGTCAGACAGAGAAAGACAAATACTGTATGATCTCACCTATATGTGAAATTAAAAAACACCAAACTCATAGATACAGAAGACAGATTGGGGTTGCCAGAGGCAGAGGGGTAGGGGGTGGGCAAACTGAGTGAAGGGGGTCCAAAGGCACAAACTTCAAGTTATAAAATAAGTCCTGGGGATATAATGTACAGCATGGTGCCTATAGTTAATAATACTGTATTGTATATTTGAAAAATAAAATAACAGCTAAAATGAATAAAGTGGGGGGAATCACTACCTGAAGTTAGGGCTTACTTCAGTAATCAAGGCAGTGAGGTATTGGCAAGGGACAGACATATAGATCTATGGAACAGAATAGAGAACTCAGAATTAGATTCAACTGATTTTTTGTTTTAAAGAGAAAAGTGAATATATGATCCAACTTTTTAAATTTTTATTTTATTTATTTATTTATGGCTGTGTTGGGTCTTCGTTTCTGTGCGAGGGCTTCCTCTGGTTGCGGTGAGCGGGGGCCACTCTTCATTGCAGTGCGCGGGTCTCTCACTGTCGCAGCCTTTCTTGTTGCGGAGCGCAAGCTCGAGACGCGCAGGCTCAGTAGTTGTGGCTCACGGGCCTAGTTGCTCCGCGGCATGTGGGATCTTCCCAGACCAGGGCTCGAACCCGTGTCCCCTGCATTGGCAGGCAGATTCTCAACCACTGCGCCACCAGGGAAGACCCAACCCAACTGATTTTTGACAAAGGGGTGAAAGGAATTCAGTGGAGAAAGGATGACCTTTTCAAAAAATGGTGCTGGAACAGTTGCACATCCATAAGCAAAAAAATGAACTTTGCCCTAAACCTCACACCTTATACAAAAATTAACTCAAAATGTATCACAGACTTCAATACAAAACTATAAAATATAGGGAAAAAAATAGATGAAAATCTTCAGAACCTAGACCTAGGGGAAGAGTTCTTAGACTTGATACCAAAGGCACAGTCCATAAAAGGAAAACTTGATAAATTGGACCTCATCAAAATTAAAATTTTTTACTTTGTGAAAGACCCTGCTAAGAGGATGAAATGGCAGCTACAGACTGGGAGAATATATTTGCAAATAACATCTCCAACAAAGTACATATATATATATATATATATATATATAAAGAATATTTTTTTAAACTCTCAACACTGTAAAAAACAAACAAACAATCCAATCAGAAAATGGGCAAAACACATGAACAGACATTTCACTAAAGAGGCTATATGGGGACTTCCCTGGTGGTCCAGTGGTTAAGACTCCACGCTTCCACTGCAGGGGGCACAGGTTCAATCCCTGGTCGGGGAACTAAGATCCTGCATGCTGCGTGCCACAGCCAAAAAAAAAAAAAAAAAGAGGCTAAATGGATGGTAATTATTTGAACATAAATGAAAAGATGTTCAACAGCATTAGCCACTAGGAAAATGAAAATTAAAACCAGAATGAGATATTACTACACACCTGTCAGAATGGCTAAAATTAAAAATAGTGATAAGAGCAAATGCTGGTAAGGATGCGGAGTAACTGGATTACTCACACGTTGCTGATGGGAATGTAAAATGAAACAGCCACTCTGGAAAAGAGTATGGCAGTTTCTTTTTTTTCTTTTTTATAATGTATTTATTTATTTTTGGCTGCGTTGGGTCTTCGTTGCTGTGTGCAGGCTTTCTCTAGTTGCGGTGAGCGGGCTTCTCATTGCAATGGCTTCCCTTGTTGCGGAGCATGGGCTCTAGGCACACGGGCTTCAGTAGTTGTGGCACGCGGGTTCAGCAGTTGTGGCTCGTGGACTCTAGAGCACAGGCTCAGCAGTTGTGGCACACATGCTCAGTTGCTCCGCGGCATGTGGGATCTTCCCTGGCCAGGGCTCGAACCCGTGTCCCCTGCATTGGCAGGCAGATTCTTAACCATTGCACCACCAGGGAAGTGCCTGGCAGTTTCTAAGAAAATGAAACACACACTTAACTTGTGACCCAGCAATTGCACACTTGTGCATGAAGTGAAAACGTACACAAAAATCTGCATACAAATGTTCATAGAAGCTTTATTTGGAAGAGCTCCCAACTGGAAAAACCCAAATGTCTTTCATTGGCTGGTTAAACAAACTGTGGAACAACTATACCATGGAATACTAGTCAGCAATAAAAAAGAACGTGTTGGGGCTTCCCTGGTGGCGCAGTGGTTGAGAGTCCGCCTGTCGATGCAGGGGACACGGGTTCGTGCCCTGCTCCGGGAAGATCCCATATGCCACGGAGCGGCTAGGCCCATGAGCCATGGCAGCTGAGCCTGCGCGTCCGGAGCCTGTGCTCCGCAACGGGAGAGGCCACAACAGTGAGAGGCCCGCGTACCGCAAAAAAAAAAAAAAAAAAAAGAACGTGTTATTGATACATGCACAACTTGGATGAATCTCAAGGGAATTATGTTGCATGAAAAAAAGCCAATCCCAAAAGGCTATGTACTACAGAATTCCATTTATATTATATTCTTGAAATGACAAAATTATACAGAGGGAGAACAGGTTAGTAGTTGCCAAAGGTTACGGAGGGGAGAGGGAAAGATATCCTTTGATGGAACTGTTCTGTATCTTGACTGTGGTGGTGGTGGTCACAGGAATCTACATGTCATAAAATTACACGGAACTAAATACACACACACACACATACACAAATAAGTACATGTAAAATGGGTGCAATCTGGATAAGGTCAGTGGAGTGCATTAATGTCAATTTCCTGGCGGTGATATTGTACTGCAGTTACGCAAGATGCTATCACTGAGTAACGTCCGGATGAAGGGTATACAAGAGCTCTATTATTTCTGACGATTGCATATGAATCCACGTTATTTCTAAATAAAAGTTTAAAAAAAAGAAAACAGAGGACTATGTTAAAATACTTGCAACTCATATCATAAAGGGCCGATGCCGCTCACATTTAAAGAGTTTCTCGACAAAGAAATAATAACAAAACTAAACATGTATACAGCACATAATATGTAGCAAGTACTCTTCTAAGTTTCTTCAATGCATTCATTCATTAAATTCTCACATCATTCCCATATCATCTCCATTTTATAGGTGAGGTGACTAAGGCACAGAGAGGTTAAGCACCTTGCCCAAGGCCACAGAGCTAGTAAGTGGTAGCGCCAGGATTCAAAACCCAGCAGTCTGGCTCCAGAATGCAAACGCTTAAACTCTGTGGGTCTCTAGAAAAGACTAGAAAAATTGTCAGAGCATATAAACGGTAAAAGAAAAACAACTGGGTCTTACAGGAGAGGAGAGAAATCCAGAGAAGGGTGGTGCAGACCTCCCTGCACCCTGGGAACCAACCTTCTTAAGGGCCCCATCTGCCCCAGCTTGGGCAAGCCCAACCCACGTCACACCTCATTACACAAGGCACAGACTCCTCCTTCAACACAAAAAGACCGATCCCCGCCTTCCAAAACCTGCCCCTCTGCAGCCACCTGCTCCAGGAGGAACTGAGGGAAAGGGAGACTGGCAGGCCAGGACTCAGCTTTAGCAGGGAGACAGACACAGCATCCCAGGTGAGCTGGGAGACAGGTGTGGGGCAGGTAGGCTCAGCTTTTGAAACAAAGAGGACAGAAAAGGGAAGAAAAGAGCCCCTCCCTTGGAGGTCTTACCAGCCAGTCTACCCTGTCCCCGCAGACTGACCCAGTGAGCAGATAGGCAGCTCCAGTAAGGAGTAGACAGCGCTGGCAAATTGGGCAGCAATGACCCAGGGGACAAAGGACTTAGCATGAGGCCACCACCAGAAACACCTGCTCCCAGGCCTGCAGCCCTCCTGGCCCCTTGGAAGAGCTCCAGCCCTCTGAAACCCAAAGGTGCTCCCCTCTCATCCCCCTCCTCCCTCAAGTCCTGGGGGACCATGTGCCTATTTTGGGAGGAGGGGGTAGACAAAGGAAGCTAGCCCTACAACAGTCCTAGAGACTAATATCTCATTTGACAGGTGACATCTTCCCTTAGGTAGAGGGTAGAGAATGCCAGCCCTGCCATCCTACAACCTTTTCCTCTAATTAATCGCAGTCCTGCCACTCCTGAGAGGAAAACAGGAACAAGTTAAAATATTACAGAGACCCACAAGTGCACACAGGCACATCCATGTGTGTACTTCCAGCTGTACACACACCCTGCCTGCGTGTCTGAGGCCAAGACCTTCATGCCTGTGCCCAGCCCACAGCGGGGCTCAGGACTCGCTCTCCTCCCCCAGGGCTCAAATACGAATGTGGATGAGGCCGAAGGGGAGGGAAGGACAGGGGTAGAAAGATGATCCAGTGTCCAGGGCTGGGACTTTGTCTCTGGGTTCAAAGGCTTAAACCAAGAATATTTTACCCTGGGTCAACTCCCTCTGTGGCAGCTTTGAACTGTTAGCAAGCAGAGCTGAGGGAGCTAAAGGCACCATGTGTCCCCAACTGAAAAGCATGCAGTGGATAAAGGGAGCACAGGACCCGACTGGAACCCCCTGGAAGCTGGCTGGGGACAGATCAACCAGCCGTTTCAACCCATCATTTTATCTGAAGAGCTTGAGGCCCAAAGAAGGAGAGGGATTCACCAGAGTCCCACAGCAAAGTGGCAGCAATACTGAGACCAGGACCAGGATCTCCTGACTCTCTCTCAAGTACTCTTCCTGTTACTCACGGCACATGCCATTCTTTGTCACTTCCAAAACTGGCGTTCCCTCCACCAGAGAGCTGTTTGGAAAGTGCTTCCCACACACTAGGTGAAGGTTTACTTTCTGGTTCACTCAGCGCTGTTTTAGGCCACGGAGATAATAATCATAAACCATAGATCATAACCATTAGCATCATAATAGCACATAACATTTACTGAGCCCTTACGGTGGGCCAGTCATCATCTCCCTGACCCTCATGACAGACCTATGACACCAGTACTACTACCACGCCCCACTTCACAAACGAGGAAACCGAGGCTCAGAGAGGTTAACCAATTTACCCAAGATTACACATCAAGGAAGTGTTCGCTTAAACCACTTCCCATGCTCTTAACTACTGCATTCCACTGCTGCCACCCAAGTATACTGGTAAACAAATCAATATGATAATTTCAGATACTGTTAAGTACTATGAAAAAATAAAACATGGTGAGAGATAGAGGATGACCTTGACAGTGGCTCTCTCCCAATCTGTAGGTCCAGTGGTCAGGGCAAGAGTCCACAAAGACATAGCGACGTCTGTACAGAAGCCCGAGGGGCAAGGAGCCCACCATGACAAGATCTGAGAGAAGGGCATTTTAAACAAAGGGGACCGTTTGGGTTTTGTTCCAAGGGCGATGGAAAGCCATTGGAAGGTTTAAGCAAGGCAGTGACATGTTTTGCTGTGTGATGAATAGATTGTAGAGGGATCCCAGGGAAAAAGAAGAGATCTGACATTTTCAGGAAATCTGATGATGAAGGGGTGGAGGGGAGATGAGGCAGGACTGAGAATAGAGCAGGGGCAGCTGGGACCAGCACTCTCCTTTGCTTCCCACACTTCCAGGAGCCCCCGCCCCATTAGGATGGGTGGGATTTGAAAATCAAGACCCCTGGTCCCAGCTGGGCCCACCTATAGCCCTACCACCTCTGCCTCATGGAGTCCAGCAGCCTTGGGGGAGGGGAAGTGCTTGGGGTCTGATGGGGACAGGAGGGCAAGGTGTCCAAGGCGAGCTTTTTTTTTTTTAATTAACATCTTTATTGGAGTATAATCGCTTTACAATGGTGTGTTAGTTTCTGCTGTATAACAAAGTGAATCAGCTATACATATACATATATCCCCATATCTCCTCCCTCTTGCATCACCCTCCCACCCTCCCTATCCCACCCCTCTAGGTGGACATAAAGCACCGAGTTTCCAAGGCGAGATTTTTTTTTCTTTTGGCTGTGCCACATGGCATGCGGGATCTTAGTTCCCCAACCAGTAGTTCTGCACCCCCAGCAATGGAAACTCAGATTCTTAACCACTGGACCACCAGGGAAGTCCCTTTTTTTCCTTTTTTGTCTTTTTCTTTTTTTTTGGCCAAGGTGGGATTTTTGCTCAAAACTCTCATCAGGGGACTTCCCTGGTGGCGCAGTGGTTAAGAATCCGTCTGCCACTGCAGAGGACACAGGTTCGAGCCCTGGTCCAGGAATTTCCCACATGCTGTGGAGCAACCCATGTGGCACAACTACTGAGCCCGCATGTCACAACTACTGAAACCCTTGCGCCTAGAGCCCATGCTCCGTAACAAGAAAAGCCACCACAATGAGAAGCCCGCGCACCACGACGAAGAGTGGTCCCCCCTCTCCGCAACTAGAGAAAGCCCACGTGCAGCAATGAAGGCCCAGCGCGGCCAAAAAGAAAAAAAAAGGCTCATCAGGAGGATTTCCCCAGGGCTCACACTGTCCCCCCACTGCTCTCTACCAGGAAAGGGCTGGGTGGGTAAGAATCCCACCCCCCACACAAATCTCCACCCCAGGAGATCCTATATGCTTTACCCCCAGTTGGGAATATCGTCCTCACGTCCCAACACGGGCCTTCTCCAGGGCTCTGGACTAGATTACTTGGGATGGGGAGGAAGGAGGCTGCCTGGGTGCACTGGGACATCTAGGAAAAGCAAGTTCTATGGACTTTCCCCCTCCGTCCCATCCCTTTCTCTCCCATGAGTTTATGAGTTTCCTGCCCCCGCTTGGCCAAGCCCAGACAGGACTCCATCATGTCTGGGGAGGGAGAGACGGTGGGAGGTGCCAGCAGCTCCCGTGGCTGCTGGCTGAACTCACCTTCCTTTCCTCCCCTTACATCCTAATGACGCTGAAGAAGCCAGAGAAAAATGGGAGGTGTATTCCTTCCCACAAGCCCACAGCCTCAAGCCCATTGGCTCCTGGGCCTGTAGCTACTTGCAAGGCTATTTACTAGTGACCCTCAGGGGCGCCCAGCCTCCCTACCCTCCTCTCACTGAAATTTCCTATTAGGTCCCCAATAGGAAGAGGAGCATATCTCTAAGGATTTGGAGGGGCTGATTCTGGACCTTAGACAGTGAGGCACTACTCCAAAACCCTGGGACCCATTAGTCCTCCAGGCTTCCTGGGACAGACCCACCATGGCCTGTTCGGCCCCAGAACAGTTCCTGGCACACAATGGAGATGTGGTGAATAATTGGTGATTGAAAGCCCCACAATTGAGCCCCTGTGTATTAGAATGTTTTGAGGGCCTGACTGGCTTCAGGCTAACCTCAGAACTGATTCCTGGAGAAGCCACCACATTCATGTATTGAACACCTGCTATGTAACATGTATGTAACATGTCCTGTGTGAGCTAGACATTCGTTGGATGAATGAAAGCTGCACGACCTTAAATATGACCTTTCTGTCCCTCAGTTTTCCTCTCTAAAACATGGAAGTGATAATACTTCATCATAAAGCCACTGTGAGAATTACAGTACTTAGAACAAGACATAAAAATAGTCACAGTAGGTGTTTAATAAGTGGTGGGTGGTATTACGAGGGCTGTAAATGTTGGGGTGCGGTGCACAGCTAACAGGCTCAGGGTAGCAGAGCTGTAGGGCATCGGGCACGGCAGCCGGGGGCTGCTCCGGACTTCTGGGAAAGGCCACTCAAATTCCCAGCAATGGTGTCCAACTTTGCCAGAGCTGCGGGGGGTGGGGTTGGGGGCCAGGAGGAGAGTTTGCTGACTTTTCTAGTGAACTGGGCGCTTCCAGCAAACCATCCCTGCTGCTCACCGGCTCCCAGCTTTGCTCACGCCTCCTGCTCACACCTAATTTCTCGGTGAGCAAGACCCAGTAGCACAGCCGTCCCTCCCCCGCCCCCAGGGCCTCTGCTGCCCCCTAGGCTCGGGCGCGGCTGCCAGCCCTTGCACCTTCCCCCACCTCCAAGCCCTGTGAATTCTGACATCCCCGAATTTTATCGTCTCGTGAAATATCCCTGCTTTTCCTTGGGGAGCCACCTCTGCGCCCTCGCGTGGCCCGTCAAGAGGGCAGGCTAAGGCGGAGAGGGGACTTGAGGCTCCACGGTCTCCCCTCGTGTTGCCCCCGCCCCCCAACCTCGCACCAGATCGCCACGGTCTCCAACCTCTGCTCCCGCGGCGCCAGGCAGACACCCTCCCGCGCTCTCCGACCGCGACACTGCTGGCCCCCGGCCCGGGCCCTCTGCGCCCGGCGGCCCAGCCTCACCGCCGGGAACCCTGGGAGCTGTAGTTTTCGGCCGCCCTCGGCAGGCGCGGGGCCCACAGAGCCTGATGCGTGTGCGCGTCCGCCAAGTGAGGGACCCTGACCCTCGCCATGGCCGGGCCCAAGAGCGCCAGAGAGGCAGGGCAGTGGACCAGCTGAGGAGGCGGAATTTCCAGCGAGGTCTCGTTCTCCGTAGGGCCCTGGACAAGTCCCGTAACATCAGCAACAGTCTGTCTTGTAGGATTTCCAGCGAGAGCCCAGGCTCAGCACCTGGTACCCAGCATGTCCTCAATGAACCGGTGCCTCTGAGACTATCGTTACTGGCCCGGCACAGTTGCCAAAGGCAATTCAGCCCCAAAAAGTGTGTGGGGGGCTGCCCGCCACCCCCACCCCCGTTACTCCCACACGTATTTGGGCCAGCGCCCCAGGTGCCCCTCCCTATCCCACCCAAGTTCCCCTCAGTGCCTCGGGCCATCCACAAACACACTCTACCTCTACTCAGAAATTTCCGATATTTATTTCCCAACATTTTGATAATTTTTTACAAATTGAATAAAAGGAATGAAGGAGAGTACGTGGGACCCCAGGCCAAGCCTTGGGGTCCCGATGAGAGGTGACGGTTTGAAAACTTCTCCTCACCCACAACTCCTGGCCTGCTGCCCTAACCTCTCCTATCAACCTTACCTAAGAGTGAGGTGGGGGCTTTCTGAGGATGTGGGGTTCCCCCCTAGAGGGGACTCTGGGAATCCTGTCTCAAGCCCTGAACTGGGTCAGGCTGGGGACAGATGTGGGCCCGGATGTGGCGCCCTCGCCGCCTCTCCTGCCTGCGGGACAGCTGCTGCAGTTGTTTCCGAATGGCCCACAGCACCAGGTACACTTCCTGCAGCATCTCAGTCCCTCTCGACTCCAAAGGGGACCCGGTCTTCATTTGGGAGGTGACTGAGGTAGAACTCACAGATGACTGTGAAAGAGAGAAGATGAGCACAGATGAACAGCTTGGTCTAGGGGGAAACCACTGGTGGAACCACCTGCAGATAAACGGCAAAGGCTTGTCTAATTCCACCTGCCCTGTCAAGCCTCAGCTTCGGCAACGCCTCCTCCAGGAAGCCTTCTCGGCCTGTCTCTACTCTGGTGTTCACCCTGTCATAACACATTTTATGCACTATTTGTTCTGCGGACTCATCTGTTTTCAATACCACCATGCAAGCTCCTGGAAGACAGGGACCCTGTCCGACCCACCTTTGAGTCCCCACTAGGGTTCCATGGAGAGTGCATTAAAATGAAGGCCAGAATGACACCCCCAACTCTGTCTCCAAACCAAAGCTCTCGCCTGACCTCCAGGCCTGTATATCCCACTGCCTCCTAGACGTCTCCCTGTAGATGTCCCTCTGACACTTCAACACATCCTGTCCCAACGCCCTAAAATCGTTACTTTCTCCCCTAAGTCGGCTCTCCTTCCAGTGAATGGCTCCAGCCTGTTTTCATGTCTGTCTCTCCCTCGCTCCTCACCGTCATGCAATCAACCACGTGGGACAACAATTCTACCTCTTAAATATCACTCCAATCCATTAACTTGTTCTACCTGATGCCTCTCTCCCGGCCCAGAATATTTTATTTTATTTTATTTTTGACCACACCGCGCGGCTTGTGGGATCTCAGTTCCCCGACCAGGGAGTAAACCTGGGCCTCGGCAGTGAGAGTGCCAAGTCCTAACCACTGAACCGCCAAGGAATTCCCCAGGTGAACTTTCAAAAATTATTATTAATGCAGTAATACCTAATTCAAAACCAAAATAAATTGACTTGGTAGTAACCTAGACACTTCCATTTTTAAATTAAAATTTTGACTGAGATAATTGTAGGTTCACGTGCACTTGTGAGAAATAATACTTATACTCTTTACCTATTTTCCCCCTATAGTAAAATCTTTCAAAACTCTAGTAGTATCATAGAATACTGACATCAATACAATCCACTGATCTGAATTTATTCATATTTCTCCAGTTTTACTTGTATTCGTGTGTGTGTGTGTGTGTGTGTTGAATTCTTCCCAATTTTACATGATACGTGCAGGTTCATGAATTCAACTACCATAGTCAAGATACAGGAGATTTCCATCGTCGCAAGGATTCCTCATGTTGCCCTTTTATAACCAACCCATCTCCCCCGTCTCTCCCTCCATGCGCAGCCCCTGGCAACCACTAAACCACTAATTGGATCCCCACTTCTCTAATTTGGTTATTTCTGGAATGGTATACAGTATAAATGGAATCATACGATATACAATCTTTTGGGATTGGTTGTTTTCACGCAGCATAATTCCCTTGAGATCCATCCAAGTTGTTGCATATATCAATAGTTTGTTCCTTTTTATGGCTGAGCAGTATCATTCCATGATATATCACAGTTTAACCACTCACCCATTGAAGGACATTTGGGTTGGTTTGGGCTCTTAGGAATAAAGCTGCTATGAATGTTCACGTACAGATTTTTGTGTGAACATAAAATTTCATTTATCTGGGATAAATGTCCAGGAGTACAATCACTAGGCCATATGATAACCGCATGTTTAGTTTTAGAAGAACTGACCACACTGTTTTTCCAGAGTGGCCACACCATTTTACATTCCCACCAGCGTGAATGAGTCATGGGGGATAGGAAGGGGGTGCTGCTGGGGACAAGGGGGACAACGTGCTGACCTTCCAGCTGCACATCTGCCAGCCAGACCGCAGGGTGGAGACCATGAGCGTGCAGACAGATTTGACGGCAGTCCGGGGCAGCTGCAACAGCGATCTCTGCCCATGGCCCGCCTCCACCGCAGCCCCGTCCGTGGTGGTCTTGGCCAACACGCAGGGGTCAGCCACCTTGGAGGACACATCCATCTTGGAGACCTTAGCCTCCTTGGGGGACTCGACCAACTTGAAAGTCTCAGACACCCTGGAAGTCTTCTCCACCTTCAACTCATTTTTCTTGCAGTCAGTGCGTTCTACGATGGTTGACTTAGCTTTGTGTTTCCAGAAGAAGACCTAAGAACCGAGACGGGGAGAGGACAGACAGAAGTGAGGGGCAGAGCAAGAGACAACAGTCAGGAGGGAAGGCCCAGAGGAGAAGGAGCCTCCTCCCCAGCTGTCCTGTCCCTCACCACCTCCCTCTCCATCTTGTTTGGCCACAGGTGGCCAGGAGAGGAGGGAGGCCAGGTGAGGAAGTGCGCGTTTCTGTGACCTAGAGGTCATTGACCAGCACTTCCTACCCCAGCAGGGCAAGAGGAAGGGGCGATCTCTGAAACTCACCAAGTGACTAATCTTGCACCAAATCCATCGGAAGAACCTCAGGACCACAGCCATTTCTTCCGATACACAAGCCCCAAGTAGGGGGCAGAACCGGCATTTAGTTCAGTGGGGAGGAGGACAGGCTGCAGGCCAGTGGCTGCCACCTAAGGGGTCTCTGGGGAGCCTCTAGCACAGCAGTGAAGAAAGAAATAGAGAATCCAGGAGGAAAAATCCCCCCAGTGACTCATCCTAGGCCCTTCCTCCCCTCCCTGGGACAGGGAGAGGAGTCAAAGTTGATGAGAACCCAGAGGGAGGGAGAGTTCTAGCCCATTGTGAGAGCCTGCCTGGCCCTGACCCCAACCCCCGAGACCCTTCCAGGACCCCCGGAGCCAATCCCTGCGCCCTTGGCCCTCCTTCCCCCGAATCCAAGGAAGGAAAACTAACATTTACTGAGCACCTGGTACTCCTTGGGCATTTCCTATGTCTGATGTCATGTAACCCTCCCAGTTGCCCTTCAGGTAGGTATTATTGTCAGTACCATTTTACCCAGGAGGAAGCTGCGATTCAGAAAAACCAAAGAAGCTGCCCAAGTCATAAACCTAGGGAGCCACAGGGCAAGGAGTACAAACCAGGTCTGCCTCCAGGATCCCACTCTCAGCAGGTCCCCCCTAGTGGGGCCATGGTTCTTCTGAAGTGGAGGCTGCTGCTTTCCCCGCTTCCCCACTAGATGGGGTCCGTCTCCCTACCTGCCTCTTCCGCCTGGGCCCGAGCCGAGGCTGTCAGGGAGGGGCCTGCTCACCCACAGGGCCCCATCCTCAGCCAGCTGGGGGTGGAGGCCACGGAGGCCAGCCAGGCCTGGCGAGGGCACCGTGTGCCCGGGGAGCCTGGCCCACACCCAGAGTTGAGACAAGGGGCCCATTCAGGGCCCCCCGCCCCACCCCCAAGCAGCCACCCAGATCCAGCCCGCAGAGGGGACACGCTGGGAAGCTGGGGGTGGATCCTGCACAATCACCAAAGGCTCCATTGTTCTCCTGTCCCCCACCAGCACGTGGGCCGACGCCCCCCACCCGCCCCCCGCCTCCCACCTTGCCTCGCCTGCCCCTTCCCAGGACCCAGGCCGCTGGCTCCCTTTTCCTTCCGCATCTCCACTCTGAGCCACGTTAAACCTCCACAGTCTGGACAAGATCTCCAGGGGAGCCCACAGCCTCAAGTTGCTCTCCCACAGGTGGAAACGTTGGTGCAGGTCCCGCATCTGAACACAAGCAACGAGATGCCAACCTCCAGATTCAAGTTTCTTCGGATTTTTTTAATTATAATTATTATTTTAGTAACAACCTGAATCCCAGAACTTCCAGATACTTTCCGTACTCCCTCCCCTGGGCAGAGGAGAGGGGGGCACTCCAGGGAACAAGGTGGGGATGTCTGCCAGGCAGCCTCCAACACCCCCAAGCCATCTATTGCCAGGGCAGTCCCAGAACACTGACCCCTAGGGAGGGAGGAGGGGGGCTCCATCTAACACCCTGTCCTGATGCCCTCCCTCCTCCATCAAGGTCTAGGGATGCCCCAGCCCAGTCCCTGGGCACTATGGGGAGATCAAGGAAGGGCGGGGGACAGGCCACTTCTGAGCCTTCAACTCCCATCCCCGGGGATCAGGGGGCATTAAAGCTGCATAGGAAGAGGGGGCAGGCAGCTGGCTCAAGGCCTAGCAGCTGTGGCGGCCCCCAAAGGCACATTGTGAAGGAAGGGAGGCTCAGACTGAGGGCCCATTGGGCGCTGGAGGCCCCAGCCGCGGGACCCCCGAGGAAGGCAGCTGGGCCAGCTGCTCGGGGCTGGCCAAGGCACGCAGCAGTCCATTCTCCTGCTCCAGCGCGGCATTCCGCTCGGCCAGGTCCCGAATCTGCTCCTTCAGCACCTCCACCTCCTCCCGGACCGCAAACATGAGGTGGGACTTCACCAAGTCCTGGGGGTCCAGGGACAGGCAAAGCGTCAGGGGTCCCAGGCCACCCCAACCTCATCCCCTGCCCAGTGCCTTGAGGAGCCAGGTGTGGGAGAGCGCCCTGCTCCCAGATGATGGGGGACCACTGGGGAAGAAGTCAAACAGGGAAGGCACAGGGGGTGGGGTATCGGGATGGGCACGGATGCTGGACAGAGGCAAGATCAGGGCTCAAAGACGGAGACGGGGGCCAGGAGCAGGCTAGGAAGCAAGGTATGTCAAGGGTTCAGGAGGGGGCGAAGGACCCCAGGGAACCCAGCTGGGAGCAGGCCGAGGAGCGGAAGCCAGTATTCCCTAATAATGAGGACAGCAGGGATGGAGTACTGGGCCGGCCAACAGAGGCAGGGGCCTGGGCATCAGCACATGAGCCGGGACCTGCTGGGACCAAGATGGCTTCTCTTACCATGGCTTGTTCGATCTTGTTGTCAATGCCAACCAGGCTTCCGGAGCCACTGGAGAGACACAGGGAGACGAGAGGTAAGGAGGAGGAACAGGTGCCAAGCCAGGTGTCTGGACACCCCAGCCTGCTGCCTTCCAGGTGCTTCTCAGAGCAGCCCCTGGCCTCCTCCACAAGCCCCATTTGCTGCAGCCTCCCACCCACACCCCTGCCTGTACCTGTGACAGCAGAGAATCAGGGAGAGGAGAGTTTTGTCCATCCCCCGACGGGGTGAGGGCCGCTGCCCGGGCCCCCCCAGGCCCCGGTGTGGTGGGGGTCCAGATGCCCCTCGGATGGGGGATGCTCCCCGAGGGGAACAAGGAGAGGAGACACAGCCCCTCTTCCGGGGAGGCCCCAGAGCCATCCCCACCACTCGGGTCTCATACGAGGACACCAGGGACTTGACTGAGACCCCTGGCTGGGCCATCCCCAAGGGGAAAGGATCCTTGGGCCTCCCCAGAGGGAGAGAGCTGTATCATAAGGACTGCCTGGGGGGCTCAAAGCCCCCCCGGGCAGAGCAGAGTCTGGCTGGTGCCAGGCAGGCAGAAAGGAGACAGCGCCTAGGGGGTGCTGGCCTGAAAGCTATATACCACTCCCCAGGGCAAAGCCTGGCTGCTATTGGCTCCTCAGGGACACGGGGACCCCCTCCCGCCGGCTCCATGGTGGGCGGGAATTCCCAGACACGGTCAGTGCCAGTGTCCCCTTCTCACCCTGGCACAAATCCCAGAGTGGAGGGGAGGGGGGCCGGCTGAGGACAGTCAGCTGGGGGGCCGAGTTGGGGGAGGGGCTGCGGGGCCAGAGGCCTGGGGCAGGGAAGGGTGTGAAGGGTGAGGGACAGCCTGGCCCCGGGAGGCCTCTTCCCACCTCTGACCCCATCCTGCCCCCTCTGGGCAAACACTGGCCTCCCTCAAGGCCTCAGCTGCTCTCAGCCGGAAGGTGAGAAAGGGAGTGAAGGCGATACGGTGGGGGGTGTTTCTGATATGCTTGTGGTCTTCCTTGGATTATGAACAACTCCCTGAAACAAAGCCCACAGCAGGGATGACCCCTGGGGCCTAGCCAGAGCGTTCCCCTCCTCCCACAGTGAGGGTGAGGAGGAATGGGAAAGATACCATGGCAACAGAAACACAGCCTGAAACACGAGTACAGCCTATGGACCTGGGACCCGAGTCTGGTGTTTGGGATCCTGGAGGCAGTGAGGGCATAAGGAGAGGTGAGAAGGTGAGGCTGGAGGTGGGATACTGGGAACAGGTGCAGGCGCTCTGAAGAGTCCTGGGAACGGAAGACAGGGAGGGGAGAGCAGGTCTGGCTGCAGTTTATTAAGTGGCCACCAGAGGCCGACTCAGGCCTGGCTCAAGAGTCCCCAAGCCCAGGCTTTGGGTCCCAGAACCTGCACCGTCCTTTGCACCCTGTCCTTTCCTCCAAAGCTCCCTCTCCCCACCACTCAGGCCCCAGGTTCCTGCCTCACCCTGCGGCTCACCACCCACACCTGTCCAGCTTCTGCCTCAGCTGCCTCGGCCCCGGGGCCAGCCCTCCACCTATGCCTCCCAGTACCGCAGGATCACCAGCCCTGATCTCCAACCCCCAGTTTTGCCCCTCTCAGGGAAGATGGCCCCAACATGCTGCCTCCCTCACCCTTGTGCTCCCTTGTCCAGCCCTCTCTCCTGGTTGTCAGTTCCAACTTGCTTTCTTGTGGGGGGAATTAGCGCTCAATCCAAGGTGACCCTTGGATGAGGCCCTGCAGCCAGGAAGGGAGCACGAGGGCACTGGGAATTTTCCATTTCCCATCCAAGCTCTGGGTGCAGAAGGCGCTGACAGGTGGAGTAACGAAGAGGGTGACCAGGCCTGAGAGAGCAGGACAGGATGGGGTGGGGGACGGAGACCTGGGACTCCTGGGGTTGGGGGGAGGAAACAAGTTTGAGAGCAGAGGGAGAAGAAACAAGTTTGAGAGCAGAGGGAGGCCAGCCAGCGGCAGCGTCAAAGCAGTTTTCAAGCTATTTCAAACCGAGACACCTGGGTGGAGACTGGGCCACCGCAGAACTCTCCCCCCAGCCACCGGTGCACAGACACACAGAGACCAAAGAGGGGCAGATTCACAGGATATAGGAACACTGGCCTTGCTTGGCGAACGCTCAGTAAAGATGCCAAGTAAGTTGTTCCTTCTTGCCAGAAATAAAGGAATAATACAACAGGAAACATTTGTCGGCCAATAGATGATTATCTCCTGTTTGACTAGCACTGGAGAGTTTTTGACGGCACTTTCCACTGGCACATTCTAACATTAACACTTCAAGGGACCAGGACTCTGGCAACCCAAGCCCTCCCTTTGAGAACCCCTGAGAGAAGGTCTGCCTGGCGCTGTGCTGGGATCTCTGAGCAGGGTCAGGAGTGGGAAGTTTGGGGTTGACTGGATGGATCAGCCTTCACCACAAGCCCCCAAAGCAACTTTGTATGAGTCAGAATAAAAGTTTCAAGACTTATTGCCATCTTCTCGAAAACTGTCATGACTTCAAGTGTCAACAGTGACTTCAAATGTGAGTGGCGCCCCCTGGAGTTGTGCAGAGCACGACATGCACACCTGGGGACTCTGGCCCTGCAGGACTCTTAGGTCCTGGGGCAAGGACAGCTGTAGAGGCTGGTCTTCCTTTTTGAAGGTCAAATGAAACAGCCTCAAAATGAGGATCAGATGAAGAAACAGGACATCTGGGAGAGGTGGGGAGGTTCTGATGCCAGGGACAAGGGCCAGCCCTGCTCCCTCACTGTGTTTTGATGAGCCCCCAGGAGCCTGGCTGCCCCGTCTACACTCCCTCCTGGATTGGGGGGGGGGGGGGGAGGCGGGGGATGGCTCTTTGCCCAGATTGGGAGAGCTGTCCCTGCCTCTGTCCTGGAGAGAAAGGGCATCGCAGAGATGTTTGCTTCCTCCTCTTCTCTTGGGACACAGGCATTCCAGTAGGAGAGGGAAGAGAAAGTGGCTTTGGGGTCCGACCCAGGCTCCAACAGGAGTCCTGCCACTTACTAGCCGGTGACAGTGGGCAAGTTTCTAAAAACCTTCCTCCTCTCTGTTTCTTCATCTGGATAGTGGGGATCCTGGGGTTGCTCTTAAGAATTATGTGAGATAAGAGGTAGCATCTGACCCCAAGGAAGCACTGGATAAACATACCTTTTCTTTCCTGAGTTCCTGGAATTCATTCCCTGTAATGCTTGGATCCCCCATGCTGGCCATCTACCCACCTATGCAACCATCCCCTCATGCATCCATCCATCCACTTCTTCAAGTACCTCCCAACTGCCAGGCCCTGCTGGGGGCATGAATTCACCACGTACCCTCTGTTCTCCCATCCCCAGATTTAGGATTGATCAGGCATCCCCAACTCCCCATCTGGGATCCAGGCACTTAATACCCCAGCCCACTTTCCCTCTCAAAAGGGAGGTCCCATGCCACTCAGACCCTGTTCTGCCAGCTCCCGGCACACCAGAGAGATGAGGTGGGGGCTACACGCCCCATTCCAGGGGGCCAAGGAGGTGGTCCAGCCCAAACACGCTGGCCCAGCAGGGTGGAGCACGAGGGGTTGGGCCTGAGCCCCAGAGGCCTGAAGCTCAGCAGAGTAAAGTGGAGGCTGGGAGGCAGACCGGTCAGACTGGGGTGTTTGAGGGGGTGGGACAGAGGGAGGAGGGGAGGGAGGGGACAAACCAAAAGAATAGAGTTCAGGAGGCTTCTAGAGGCAGAACTCTCTAAGCGAAAGCTGGAACCTGGCCTCTCAAATCAACAGGGGTGGGGGAGGGACAGGGAGCCCTCCGTGCCAGGGAACCTCCCAAGTGGGAGGGGAGCGGGTGGGAAGCGCTGAGAATAGCAGCGATGGGGGCAGGTGACTCTCCCGGGCCTGGCCGACCTCACACCTCACACCTCACACATTCCTTAGAGCAGGGAGCTCAGATGCGGCCCTGCCTAGCCCTGCTCTGTCCCTCATTCTCCAAGTACCTCCACCAGGCTCCTCGCCCTCCATCTCACCGGCCCCTATCCCCCCTTCTCTTTTCTCTCTGGCCGCCCCCCCAAGGCCTCAGTCCCTGACTGGAGAAGGGGGGGTGGGGGGGCGGGGTCGCCACGTGACTGGAAGGCAGGAAGGAGAAACTCCGCTGAAATAAGTCCCCCACTTCCCACTAAGCCCCGCCCCCTAGTGCCTTCCAAACAGGAAGTCCCTCCCCCAGGCTTCGAACGGGAAGTCCCACTCCTCCCTCCAAAATAAAAGTGGCAACTCCCTGGCCCCTCTCCTGGGTTCGTATCAGTCCACAGCCAGAAGGGAGCAGCTAGGCCATCTGACTCGCGATTTTGTTCCTCCCCTTTCAGCTTAATGACTTTGCTACGCTGAAACCTGGCCCTCAAAACAGGAAGTTCTGCCCACCGTGCCATGAACAGGACATTCTCCCCTGAAGGGCGAACCCCAGGAGATCCTGCTCTCCTGTGCCTTCCCTGTGACCGACAGCCAGCCTCTCCAGACAGCCAGCCTCTCCACGGCTTTGGCTTGGCCTTGGCCTCCGGGGAGTGCTTAGCCCCCATGGTGATCCTAGCACAGAGAACCGAACCTTAGGGACATGCTTTCTTGGTACCAGAGGTCCCAGGATCCTAAAGTAGTCTGCGTGGACTCTGCAGGAGTCCCATTCCCCTCGGTAGGGAGAGGGAGAACTGGGAGGAGACCGACTCCCTATTCTGGTCTCCTGAACATTTGCCAGTAAATTCTTCGGGTTGGCCAGATGATCGCTAAATCTGCAAGAGCTCTGGAATTTGACAACAATGACTCCCTTCAAACTCTAAAAAAGTCTACCATTTGACAGTCCTAAGCCAGGGAGTCCCACCCAGCTCTCTCCACAGGGAGCGAGTAGGTCTCAAATCAGCTTTGCCCAGTGTGTTATGCCCAGGCCAGGCTTCTCAGTTTAAGGGGTCCTCCCCAAGTTCAAGTAGAGGGAAGGACACCTACCAGGCAGTTTCACTCAGCTTTCCCAGGTGCTGGGTGGGGAACCGGAGCCCACCTACCTATCGTCATCACTGTCCAGGTGGCCACTGATGGCCAGCATGGAGCGGGCGAAGCTGAGGCTCTGGGCAGCCGCTGTTCCAAAGGGGTCTGGAGACTTGTGAACCAGACTGGCATCGGGGAAGAAGTAGAGGGCTGGGGAGCTGGGGCGAGAGTCGAGTGGGGGCACCTGGAGACAGACAGGTGGGAACTGTCACATTGAGTGAGAGAAAGGATCCAGCCACCTTACAACTTGCCTAGTAGTGTTCCTCCCTCCCCAGCTCTCCCCACACACTCCCGTCTTCTGAAGACAAGGGACTCAGGCGTCCTGCCCCCGCAGCCCCTCTTACCCCCAGCCCTGGGGAAGGAGGTACTAGAGACAAGGGAAACAGCACCCATCCTGAGGACTGGGTGAGTGGCTTCTTAAAAGTGGCTCATGGGGTATCAGAGAGGGGCTCTGGTCTGCACTCCAGTACCCTTCCACCACCTGAACTAGGACCCCTAATCAGAGGCCAGTCAGAGACTGTGCCTTCTGTTACCTGACTTCTTAAGGCGACTCAAATGTCACTTCCTCAGAGAGGCATTTCTCCATCCTGTGACTCGTGAATTCCACTGAACTGTTCTATTTTTTTTATAGCCCCTAATATTATCTGAAATTGAAGTATTTTTGCCTGCTGCTGGAAGGTAAGCTCCAGAGGGCAGAGCCTGTAGTTTGTTCAACAGCCATTTGTAGAATGAATCCTCAGAAACTGGTCCTCCCCCTCCGCCCCCCTCCCCACTCCTCTACCCATCCTAGCCTCTCCTCTCAAACTTCTAGGGACTCAGGTGAAGTTCTGCTCCTGAGCTTGGCTCTTGGGGGTTGGGGACCGGAGCGGTTAGAGATGGAGAGAGGCGGAGCCTGGGTGTGGACCCACACAGCCCAACAGGCGCTGGGGGTGGCTGCAAAAGGGCGGGGGCCACAGAAACAAGACGCCTCTGTGAGGCCCCAGGAGGCCCCAGCTTCACGGAAAAAGCCAAGAACAGACAGTCCAGGGTGGTTGGCGGGACAGAACAGAGGAAGGGGGCCCAGGTGGTGCCCCCCGCCCTCCTCCAGGCCCCTGTTAGAGGCAACCTGGGGAGAAGAGGCATGGGGGAGTGTAGGAGGAAGACAAACTTTGGGGCAGGGAAACAGCAGCACAGAGGCAGGGGCATAAGAAGGAATCAGGATGTGGGGGAAGGAAAGGGAACTGGGGGCACAGAGGGGAGAAGGGCAGGGTCTGTGGGCCCAAAGGAAGCTCAGGCAGGGCTTAAGGACAGAGAGAGCTGAGGCTGGGGGCAAAGGGAGCTTGCTTTGGAAGAGTGTGTGGACAGGGACCAGGAAAGGAAACGCATCTTCTCCCCTGGGGTAGGAACTGAATGAAAGAACTCAAGAAAAGTGGAGGGTGGCATGAGAGACGTGAGTTTGAGGTCAGGAGCGGGTGGGGGGAGCCAGTCCTGACAAGGCCCAGACACACAGTCTCAGGTTATTTTTATACTGTGGTTTGTGCCCAAGGTCAGGAAGGGGAAAAGTTCTCATCCTCACACTACCTGCCTTTCCTCCTGCATCCAACGTGTTATTTTCTCCTTCAGGACAGACACATGCAACATCCCTTGCTGCCCACCCCCCACCCCAAGGACCCAGGCATCCTGCCCCCCAGCCCAGACTTGTTCATCTTTTGGAGGCAGGAAGCAGAATGAGCAAAGGATTTAACTCTTTCTCGGCTGCTCCCCACCTCTCTCCCACCACATGGTGGCCACCCCCAGTGATTGATCCTGGAGAGACCCAGATGCAGGGAACTGAGACTGACAACTGGGAGTAGAAAAGACGAACCAGCCAACGTCCCGTCCTTGTAATGGGTTCCCTCACCCCCACCCAATTCTTCAATGTCTTGGAGAAGTTTGTCTTGGGACAAAGCTGGAGGTGGGGCTGGGTGGTGAGTGGAAAGAAGACCCCCCCACACACCCAACGGGAGATGGAACTGCAAAGGAGAAATTTACAGTGGAACGCCTACTTTTTGCCCTTCCCTCCATACCCCAGCAGGCCCAACTACCCCAGCCCTGCCTGGGGCCTCCACCCTCAGTGCGTGAAGAAGCGAGACCAAGACAGAAGGTGAAGGCCAAAGTGAGGAGGTCACATCTCCATGATGGAGAGACAGGACTGGGCTACCTGGAGCTGGAGACTCGGGCCAAAGGCAACAAATGAAAGACCAAAGAGAAAGAAAGTGCAGAACGTGGGGAAGACGGAGCCTAAGAGAGCAAACAAGGGCCATGTAAGGAGCAGGAATGGACTTCCAAGTGAGAGAGCAGGAAGAAAAAAGACGGGACTGTCTGATGTGACGGACAGGTGACAATGGAGCGGGGAGAGGTCAGTATGGAAGTGGAGGCCAAGGTCAAAATCGAAAAGCACCACCCCCCCTCAGGTGTCTCCCCCACCCCTGAACCCAGCTCTTACCTGCCCCATCTCCTCTGGAGCAACCAACTCCATCCTCAGCCGCAGAGCTCCATCCTTCGCAAGCGACAGTGGAGGGGTCCCTGCTGTTGAGCCCCCTGCCTCCACTTCTACCCTCAAAGAGGGCAGGGGCGTGGCAGCCCGGGAAGTGCCCACGCTATCCCCCGTCCCGGCCTCTGGGGGGCGCTGCTGGGGCGGAGAGGCTGACAGGGGGGTTGTCTCCAACTTGGCCTTGCCGGGCACAACCAGCTGGCCCAGGCCCCCGGTGAAGGAGCGGGCCTGAGGTCCAGGGGAGGTGGGGGGCGGGCGGAGCCAGGAGGTGGGGCCCTGAGACAGGCCTGGCTGTGGGGTAGGGGTGGCCAGGCCTAAGCTGGCCAGCTCCAACCTGGAATCCAAAGACCTGCCCCCATTGCCCCCTGAGGCCCCTCGAATCCCTTCCAGAAGCCGGCCAAAGCTAGGGGGCTCCAGATCTCTCTCGTAAACATCCACACATGTCCAACGGCCTCGGCGATAAGGCTCTCCCAGGCCTTGGGGCAGCTTCACCACCCGGAAACGGGAGGCGGGGGCCCCAGGCGGTGGGGAGCCATTCCGGGGGGTGCCCTTGCCCCCTGGCTCGGGGTTGGGCTCCTCGTTGGGCACGCGGGGCGGGGGCCCAGTGGGAGCCGGCAGGGCAGGGGGATCTGGACCCCCTGGGCTCCCCGGACCCTCGTAGTCCGTGGTGACGCTGGTGATTTGGAAACTACTCTTCTTCTTGCCCCCACTCATGGTCCCTGGGGCTCAGGACTGGGCCAAGGTGGGCAGGGGGGCGGTGGTGGCTCTTCGAGGGGCTCAGGCACCCCTGGAACAGGGGGGCCACATAGTGGGGACATCAGGGCCCCTGGGGATGTCTGGGTCCGACATGGCAGGAGGGCCTTACGGGAACTGGGGGTGCCTGGTTGGTGAAGGGAGAACAGGGTAGGGGAGGTGGCGGGAGCTGGGGGGGCAGGGGCAGGTTTTTCCTGCTGCTGTCGCTGCCACCGCCGAACTCCAGAGCTGAGTTTGCAAACTGGAGAGAGAGAGAGAGAGACAGAGAGAGAATGTGTGAGAAAGCAGTGGGCAGGCCACCTCCGGGGCTTCCTCTCTGGGGAGCGGAATGGGGGGAGGAAGGGGAAACCGCCAGAGACAAAGAGACAGAAATGACAGAGACCAGAGCAGAGGGGACAGATCCGGGCGGGCGCAGAGAGCAGGAAGAGGCGGCCCAGACCCAAAGTTGGGCATTTCTCGCTGGGATTCAAACTCACGGGACCCAAGTCGTCCCAAGAGCAAGGGCTCCAAGGCCTGGGTGAACAGGAGTGAAGCCGCTCCTCAGCCCGGCCAGGCCGCCGGGAGGCCTGTGCTGGGCCACCGAGGCCCCCTGCACTCCAGCTCCCCCATCCCTGAGGCAGGCCCTGCCCCGCCGCCCCGGCGCCCCGCCCAACCCAGAGCCCTACCTCTCGGCCGCGGCCACCGAGCTGGGCCGGGGGTCCCGGCCGCCTAAGATGTTGGGTTGTCCCTTCCCCGGGGCCTCGTGGCCCCAGCAGCTCGGGGGCGCAGGCGGCAATTAGAGGCTGGCCGGTCCTCTTCAGGGGCCGCACCTCGCCCCGAAAGGCATCTCCGCGGAAAGTTTGCTGTCCAGAAAAGAAGGAACCCCCGCCTCCTTGGCGGAGCCCAGGCGCGGCCTCCGAAGCCCCAAGGGTCTGCGGACCGATGCGGGAGGGGGCGGCTTAGCCCCCGACCCTGCAGGTGGAGCCGCCTCGGTGGTCGTCGCGGCGAGTGGCTCTCCCAAGTCTCCTTCCGCGTGGCACCGCTGGGTCTCCCTCCGCTCCTCTCGGTCTTTCTCTTTCGGGGCTGTTGACAACCCCCACGCCAGGAAGTCCTGCCTCCTCGGGCCTGCTGACTGCTCCTCTCCTCCTCCTCCTCCTCTTTCCCCTCTTCCTCCCCTTCCTCCGCCCTTTCTCGCTCCTGGGGCTCCCAGCCAGCTGGCCCGGGGCCAGGTCTGCCCCGGCCACTGCTGGTGCAGTTGCCGCTGCTGTTCCAGGGGCCCGGAACAGGATGCCTTAACCCCACACCTGCTGGGCCCCAGCCCAGCTCTTCCTCGGAGGGAGGGGCCGCGGAGGGCGGAGAGAAAGGGGAGGAGTTTGCGGGGAGGCCCGGGATTCCCTTACTTGTAGGCGCTTGCTGCTATTGGCCTACGGACGCACGGAAGAGTGGGGAGGAACTTACCAGGATCCTGCTGGGTGCCTGCTGCTCCGAAAGCGCCCAGTAAATTGTTCCGGGGCTGCTGCAGCTGTTATTGTCCTATCGTCGCTGGTTTTCACAGCAACCGTACGAGGAAGATACTGTTTTTCTCCCCGGTCCTATTTTTTCAAGTGGATCCTTATGACAATTTTCAAACATGCTCCAAACTAGAGAGAATGGTAAAATGAACCCCTAGGGACCCAGCAGGGGGTTTCAACAGTTGTCAACTCACAATTGAAACTCAATCTTGTTTCAATATCTTTTGTTGTAGTGTGCTGGAGTATTTGAATCAAACCCCAAACATCGTACTGTTCCTCTTGTTAGATGTGGAAATTGAGACCCAGGACGTTCAGAAAGGCTATCAGTGGTAGAGCAGGGACATTTCTCACACTCAGGTGTGTCCTTGTCTGGCTCCCTAGATCGGGATAGAGAAATGACAGAGACACATCCAGGAAGGTGCTGACTTGCATTTTCTCTCCAACCGCGGGTCACACACAGGCACCCGTACAGATGTGCCTGCCGGAGGAGGAACCTGGCTGGCCACAAGCCTGGACCCTTCCCCACACACCCACCTCTCACCCTTCCCACCTCTCCATCCCATCCCCTGCTCACTGTGGAGAATCCACACACGCTCATAAAGGGCCTACTATGTGCTTGGCATGAACCTCCAACTTACATTTTCTCTTTTTTGCGCCCCCCAACAACATTCTGAAAAGAATTATTTTAGCAAAAGCAGCGTCTAACGACCGTATCTGCCTTCACTCCCAGGTTCAGAAGGAAATGGATTCTAATTAATTTGGGTCATATGGAACTCTTTTCAAGCATATTAAAATTCTTCATATTTGTCCACTCTACATAATTATCTCATGGATTCTCAAAACAGCCCTGGGCAGAAATGGGGTGGGTTTTGAGCTCCAGTGTCTCTGCTAAGGAAACTGAGGCTCGGGTTACTTGCCCAAGGCCTCAGAGCCAGCATTTGATGGCATTGAGACTGGCTCTGGGCTGTCTGACACATCCTTCCTTCCTCAGCTTTAGCTCATGGAAATTTTTAACCACCCTTTAGGATTAGACAAAAACAAAATAATGCAAACCCCCTTGCCCCCAGTTTATCTTTATCTCCTTGTTAAAATGCATCTGCCTGTCTCTCTCCCTTCAAATGGTAACAGTGACTAACGTAGCTCGATCCTGAGGCCTCCCAAGTGGTGAGGTGCAGGAAGCAGCCTCCCACACAACGGCCCCACCCCCACCCCCAGACCCTCTCCCCTCTGGCAATATTCAGAACACAGCCCCGCTGCTCCGCCCCCAGATCCGCCCTCAGATCCTCCTTCCCTCTGCGATAGCTCGCTACAAAGTATTCAAACTTATCTTTGCATCCTCCTCTTCCCACCAGCTCAGACAATCAACATCACCTTGGACTCCTCCGTGTCTACAGTCCCAGGGACATTGTTGGTCTCTGTGGAAATGTTTGTTGAATGAATAAATGAGTTTATTCACACTAAGGTGTAAATGTGAAAGGATAGTTATGTATTTTAATGTGTTAACTCTCCCAGGGGCATTTGTAATAGCCTTTAATATATGGGGCCATTTACGACTTATTCTTTATATTCATTATTTTGCGGAGTCAAAGGTTACTGGGAGGATGACTTGGGCCGCGGGGGCGGACGGGCGAAAGATTTTGAGCCCTGGCAGTGAAACAGGCCTGGACCCCTGGGAACCTGCAGGGATTGGCGAGGAGCACCAACAGAGCCAGCTCCAGTGCCCTCCCTGTACCTGGGGGGGCGGCTGGAAGACGGGGCGCGGCCCCGGGAGCTCGCCCCCTGCTGGACAAAGACGCGGATCGTCCAGCTCCCAACTCTCAGAGCCCCTCAGCCCGGAAACCGGCCCCCCCTGCCGGCCTCGCCGCCTCACTGCACCCCGGGCCCCGCAGCCGCAACCTCGCCCGGGCGGGACGTGGTGTGCGCACCCGGGGAGCGCCAGCTGCACGGGGTACGCGCGTGGGTGCAGGCCCCGGGTCGCCGCTGGGGGGCGCCGCTGCGCGCTGCGCCCAGCTTCGCTCCACCGGGGCCTTGGACACCAAACCCAGCACGGCCCTGCCGGGCAGGGGCGAGGGGCTACAAGGAGCGGACGCCCCAAAGCGGGGGCGGGCTGGCGCCGGGTCCCCAGCACCCCACGACGTTTCTCCGAGTCCCCCCGCCGGCTCCGCTGGCCCGGTGCCCCCCACCCCAGCCTAGCGGCGCAGCGCAGCACGGCCACTCCCGCTCCGTCCTTGGAGGGTGTGGAAGGGTGGGTTTGGGGCCGGGGGCGGGTCTGGGGGCGGACCCGGAGGCGGGGCTGTCTCTGCGGCAGGGCCCTGTTCGGCTCCCCCCCGGTCTCTCTCTGTCTCTCCTCCTCCCTCCTCCTGCTCCGGGCGGAGCCCGGCATGGGGGGGCCGGCGCCCGGCAGGCCAGGTACGGTGATGTAGAAATTGGGGAGGCTTGGTGCGGGGAGGTGGGATGGGGGGACAAGGGGTAGGGAGGATTGGCGGGGCGAGAGACGGAGAAACCCAGGGTAGCAGGACAAGGGGAAGGGGAGGGGTGCCCGGGAACCTGGGGCCTTTGGATGGAGAGGGGGATGAAGCCGGCCAGGTTTGGAACAAACAGGGAAGGGAGAGGACGGCAGTGAGGAGGGGCGCCTAGAAGGAGAGGTGAGGCAGAAAGCGCAAAGGAGAGTGTGTTTGGGGGAAGGGAAACCAGGGCAGGTATGGAGGCCGCAGCTCAGAAGGTAGCTATGAGGCCAGACTGGAGACCCCCGGGTGGGATGGAGGGGCGGGGACTGCGAGAGGGAAGCCGGGAGCCTCCCAGATCCCTGAGGAGGAAGGTGATTTGGGCCCTCAGCGAGGGAGGCGGAGACCTTCGCTGAGGGGCCAGGGTGCAGGAATAGGGGTAGACGGAAGCCCGGGCCCAGGCGAAGGACTGGTGAGGGGGTCGGCAGGGAATGGAGAGACATGGATGGGTGGTCTTGTAGCTGCCCAACTCAGAATGCCCCCACCCTTTCTCCAGCATCCCTGCCCCGCCCTCTTGACACCCCCCAGCCTCAGACCCCAAGAGGGGGTGGGGAGTCTGACCGTCTCCCCCTTCCCCAGCGGGGTGCAGTGTAGGCAAGTAGGCCCCGGCATGACTCCTTGTCTATAGGTACGTCCAGTTCGGTGCGCCGATTTGTGTGTGTCTGGAGGTCTGTGTGTGCTGTGGGTGTGTCGGGGTGTTTATGTCTGTGTGTCTGGCTGTTCCTAGGTTGTGTTTACCTGTGCCAATCAGCGTGTCTGGTCCTCTGTTGGTAGATATGGGTCTGTGGCCCGGTGGTTTGTGGGTCTGAATGTGTGTTTGTGTGGCCGCAGGGTTGCTGTAGGTTGGTGGGGCCTGTCTGTGTGGTGGATCAGGATGTATTTACAGGATGGGATTCTGTGTCAGTCTGATCTCTCCAGAGTGTGTATCTGTGGCTCTGAACACCTTTTTCAGGGTGTGTGACTCTGGATACATGTCCGTCTGTGTCTGTACGTGTGTGGGTCCTGGAGGCGGCGTTGGGCTTTCTGTGCCTCCATCTGTTTTCCTCTCTCTGAGGACCAGAGTCACATCTCTGCTCCTTTCTCTCTCTTTCTCATTCATTCCTGGCCCCGACCACCCCACATCTTTCCTTTTTTGTCCTTTCCATTCCCCCCCACCAAGTGGATCCGGGACCCAGGGAGGGTCGCCCCCCGGGCCTGGTGGCGCTGAGCAGGAATCCCCAGCACCTGCCTCCTGCCCCACGACATGAACCTCCTCTACCGAAAAACCAAGCTGGAGTGGAGGCAGCACAAGGAAGAGGAGGCCAAGAGGAGGTAAGGCCGCATCGATTGCCCCCTCACCTGTCCCACCTCTGCTTCCCTCGTGGCGGGGCCACATCCCTCTGCCCTTCGTGACTCCAACAGCCTGGTCATCAGTCTGATCTCAGAGCCCGTGCTCACTACAGAATTGCTGGAATTGCACACGCCCTGTCCCTGCCCAGCTCCTGGCTCCTGGCTCCAGCCCCTGCCCTGGCCTCTCAGGGGGCTTCCAGCCCAGGGACACCCTGTTGGCTCTTCCCCATCCCCAGAGGCCCAAGACACTCCTTCCTGACTCACCTCTGGCCTGTGATGTCCTCCTCTCTGTCAGTGTGGGCCTGGCTCCTGGTTCCCCTGTCACCTGACCTTGGAAGGGGCAGGCCCTGCTGCCCTCACAGTCCAGGGATGGGTCATTTGAGGGGCGCCAGAGACGATCCATTTGGCCCCCTCCCAGTGATGGGGCTCTGTGTGTGTGTGTGTGTGTGTGTGTGTGTGTGTGTGTGTGTGGTAGGGGACAGGCAGGCTGGCCCTGCAGAGGAGCCAGGGCTGGGAACCAATACCCCACCACACACACACACACACACACAGCTCGCCCCCTCTCCTTGCCCTCCCGGGGACCTGGCACCTGGCCTCTTCTGTCTTGCTCCCTTCTCTTCTTCATTCCCATTGATGGCACAGCCGCTCGGAGCCTGAGTCAGAGCCACCTCCCTGCTCCCTTCTCCCTCCTCAAAACTGTGGAGTTTAATTCTTGTTGTTAATTAGATTAATCAGAGCTATCACTGCACTGATCTCTCCCTAATGAAGGGTTAGTAGACAGGGCCTTAATGAGAACCCACCCCACTGCAGCTCTCCCCTCTTCCCTGCCAGCCGCACCCCCTCTTCACTTACACAGAAGCTCAGAGGCAGTGAAAGGGAATGGGGGGTGAGCCTGGGAGGGTGACAGAGAGAGGACAGCGCTGAGGGAGAGGGAGAGAGAGGGAAAGAAGGAAAGAGAGAGAGGCAGGAAGGAAGAAGGATCAGCTGGGGGAGGCTGCCCTGAGGATGCGGCGGCACAGCCCGGGTCTGGGAGAGGAGGCGGTGTGGGAGTGGAGGCCGCAGCAGCCAGACATGAAGGGAGGCCAGAGGCCAGGTGTGGGCCAGCGTGAGGGTGAGAAGGAGCAGAGCCAGGGTGGCAGAAGCATGTGCCAGGCGGGGCTGTGCTGCCTGGGTTTGCATCTCTATGTACGAAGTTGTCCACACGTGTGTGTGCACTGGAGATGCCCAGGCTGGGGTCGGCCAGCTCCAGGAATGCTCCCTTGCACACAGGCTCACCCCTTCTCTCATCCCTGCCCTCCATATCCTTGCCTTTTTCAAAGCCTAGAAATTCAGTCTGAAGCTTCTTTAGTGCTTTGGACCCTCAGGCTCCCCCCATCTCCACCCCGGCCCCCCTCCTCCTACCTGGGAGGCCACAGGGTTGCAAAACCCCTCTTGGGGTATGGGAGTGGGGGGGCCCAGGCCTGAGCTCCATCTGGGCCTTCTCTCCCCAGCTCCAGTAAGGAGGGGGCTCCCGCAGGCTCCTCGGGGCCCGGGGCCGGCCCAGGGCCGGGGGTCCGCGTGCGGGACGTTGCCTCGCTGCGCCGCTCGCTCAGGATGGGCTTCATGACGATGCCCGCCTCCCAAGAGCACACCCCCCACCCCTGCCGCAGCGCCATGGCCCCACGCTCCCTCTCCTGCCACTCGGTGGGCAGCATGGACAGCGTGGGGGGCGGGCCTGGGGGGGGCGGGGGGGGCCTCACAGAGGACGGCAGCACCCGAAGACCCCCGGCCAAGCCCCGGAGACACCCCAGCACCAAGCTCAGCATGGCAGGGCCGGGGGCAGAGACGCCCCCCAGCAAGAAAGCAGGTGAGACACCAGCACCCCTGCCCAGTAGGAGCCGGGAGCTGGGAGGATCCATTCCAGGCCAGGGGAGGCCTGCCGGGAGGGTTCATTCAGGGAAGAACCAAGGAAGTGGAAGGTTCCATTCTCAGAAGGAGTGGGGGGGGGTCCTTTTTGGAAGGGCCTGAGATGAACCATTCAAGGGCAGGGGAAGATCCTTGAAAAGTTCATTCTTGGGAAAGGGGTGGCCTTGGAGGGCCTTGAGGGTCAGGGAGAATTGAGGGTGGGAGCTGCAGATTCTGGGGCGTTCATTAGAAAGACAGGAGGCAGACCGGTAGGAAAAGAACCCACTGGGGCTGTAAGTTGAGGGACGTGAGGAAAATGTAGAGGCAGAAATGTCCTTGCTGGTGAGTCAAGAGGTCACGCTGGATCTCCCCATTTCCTTCCTCGACTTACAGCCCGGTTTCTTGTTCTCTTTCCCACTCCTGCCCAGGCTCACAGAAGCCAACCCCGGAGGGCCGCGAGTCCAGCCGGAAGGTTCCTCCACAGAAGCCCAGGCGAAGTCCCAACACCCAGCTCTCTGTCTCCTTTGATGAGTCCTGTCCCCCAGCCGCCTCTCCTCGAGGGGGGAACCCGCCCCTTCACCGCCTCAGTAGGGGGTCCTGTGTAGCTGGGGACCCTGAGGTGGGTGCCCAGGAAGAAGAGCCGGTGTACATTGAGATGGTGGGGGATGTCTTCAGGGGAGGAGGGCGGAGCGGAGGGGGACTGACTGGGCCCCCTCTTGGGGGTGGGGGGGGGCCGACTCCAATGGCTGGCGCTGACTCGGACTCAGAAGAGAGCGAGGCCATATACGAGGAGATGAAGTACCCGCTGCCCGAGGAGGCCGGGGAAGGCCGCGCCAATGAGGCCCCTCCGTTGACCGCAAGCTCCACACCGCACCAGCCTCACGCCCTTCAGCTCCACACCCAGCGCCGTCCAGCTTCAGCCCTCCCGAGCAGGAGGGAGGGGACGCCCACCAAGACCACTCCTTGTGAAATCCCGCCGCCCTTCCCCAACCTCCTCCAGCACCGTCCTCCACTCTTGGCCTTCCCCCAGGCCAAGCCTGCTTCCCGAGCCCCTGGCGATGGGGTCTCGAGGCTACCGGTCCTCTGCCACTCCAAGGAGCCAGCCGGCTCCACCCCAGCTCCCCAAGTGCCTGCCCGGGAGCGGGAGACGCCTCCCCCACCGCCTCCGCCTCCCGCTGCCAACCCGCTGCTGCTGGGACCCTCGGGCCGAGCCCGGAGCCACTCGACACCGTTGCCGCCCCAGGGCTCTGGCCAGCCCCGGGGGGAGAGGGAGCTCCCCAACTCCCACAGCATGATCTGCCCCAAGGCGGCAGGGGTGCCGGCAGCCCCTCCTGCCCCGGCTGCCTTGCTCCCCGGGCCCCCCAAGGACAAGGCCGTGTCTTACACCATGGTGTACTCAGCCGTCAAGGTGACCACGCACTCCGTCCTGCCCACCGGTCCGCCCCTGGGTGCCGGGGAGCCAAAGACGGAGAAGGAGATCTCAGTCCTCCACGGGATGCTGTGCACCCGCTCGAGGCCCCCCGTGCCTGGGAAGTCCAGCCCCCATGGCGGGGCTATGGGCGCAGCAGCTGGGGTTCTCCACCACCGCGCCTGCCTGGCCTCCCCACACAGCCTTCCGGACCCAACTGCAGGCCCCCTGACCCCCCTCTGGACCTACCCAGCTGCGGCAGCTGGGCTCAAGAGACCCCCTGCCTATGAGAGCCTCAAGGCTGGGGGGGTGCTGAATAAGGGCTGTGGAATGGGGGCTCCGTCCCCCGTGGTCAAGATCCAGCTGCAGGAGCAAGGGACCGACGGGGGGGCCTTTGCCAGCCTTTCTTGTGCCCACGTCATCGCCAGCGCGGGGACACCTGAAGAGGAAGAAGAGGAGATGGGCGCCTCGACGTTTGGGGCAGGCTGGGCTCTGCAGAGGAAGGTCCTGTATGGCGGGAGGAAGGCGAAAGAGCTGGACAGTGAGTGAGGAGGGGGTGACAGGGAGGGGACAGGGGATGTCCATGATGATTTGGGGGAGGTGTTGAAGGGCATACTTGGAAGCCACAGCCCATTGTCCTGAACTGGGAACTTTTCTGGGAGACAAGAGGGATGGGGGCGTGCTGCAGACTGAAGGGATGGGGTCCCCGTGTGTGCTCTGGAGGGGCAGGAAGACCTGGGATGGGGATGGGGTAGAATCTGGTCTCCTCCTCCTGCCCTGTCCCGCTCTATTCCCTGCCCCTCCCTTCGCTGGGCTGCAGGGGTGTGTGTTTGTGAGTGTGCGCACACTGGGAGCTAAACACAGCTGCCTCCCGGCCGTTACCATGGCAACCCATCCAGACAGGAGGGAGAGGAGAGGGAGGCCCCTACCGTTGCCTGGCAACGCAATGCTCTGCCAGGCTTACTCTGGGAGATGAGCTTAGTTCACATGCAGCCCTTCCCCCAATGCCCCCCTTCTCACTTCCCGGCTTTGGGAATTCTCCCCCTCCTAGGGAACAGCCCCCCTGGTCTCTGTTTCAGACGGTGTTTATTCTGGCACTGTCTGGGGCTGGAGGGGCTCTGAAGTTAAACTGGGGTAGGGGAGACCCCT